>NC_081420.1:1001930-1334240 GCF_949786415.1 Peromyscus eremicus | reverse complement strand
AATCTTAATAAAATAAAAAAATAATATTATTTAAAAAAACCTACACTTTAAAATATCCAAAGAATATGAGAATATCTAAATGCCCCTTTTTTATATACTGTAGCTAAATAAAACTATTTGATTATCAGATGACATTTGTTCTGGTCTAGAGACACCTCGAGATGCTACAAGAGCTAAAGGGGTAAGAGAGACACCTAAGTGTTCATTGTACATGGTTGTACATCTGTCTGGGGACGCTCTGACTTTGGGACTATGTGGCTCCTTCTAACCTCTTTCATTCTTTCCTGTTTCTCCTGTGAAACTGTGAGCTGTGCTACCACCACAGGACCCTAGTGTGCACTACACACTCAGGTGTATTTTTTTATAAAAATCTTACTAGTTAAAAGTCAGCTGACTAAATGAACAAATGAATGAGTGAATGAAGCCCTGTCCTTCTCCTTAGAGGCATGGACAATCAAGTATATACATGAATAATTTAAAACATCAAGCTGGGTTATGACAGATAACACTGCTGTGGGAGGTACCCTCACCTCTTCAGTGCTCACCACTGGGTCTCAATCTGGAGGGTGAAAGTGCTTGGGTAATAAGGCTATGTTTTGTCTTATTGGTGTTGGTAAACCTTCTATATGTGAATGATGTTCTGTGTAGTCTGGAGAACAACGTCTGATAGCCATGTTCTTGGTTTTGAACCAGTATGTTTAATAAAGTATATAATAAGCAAAAGTAAAAGAATAAATAGCAGAAGATAAACAGGAGCAGCAGAGAGACAGCAGCACATCATCAAATTGGGTACTCATGACATCTAGTAGAGATAACCGGAGTGCCTCATTGAGGGAACAAAGGAAACATCATCAAGTTGGGGGGAGGCGATTACAAACATCCAGCAGAAATTGATTGGGAGGTGTCAAAATGGCTCAGTGAGTAAAGATATTTGTCGCCAAGTCCAACAACCTAGTTTGATGTGCAGTACCCACATGGTAGAACAAACTGGCTCACATAGGTCGTTCTCTGATCAGAACATGAGTTCCCCCATAAACAAGCAATTTTTTTTTTAAAGAAAGAAACCATTTCCGTTGGAAGAAAGAAGAAAGACAGAATAAATGAATGAAAGAAAGGAGGAAAGAAGGAAGGAAGCAAGGAAGGGAGGGAGGAAGGGAAGAAAGGAAGGAAGGAAAGAAGGAAAGGAAAGGAAAGGGAAGGAAGGAAGGAAGGAAGGAAGGAAGGAAGGAAGGAAGGAAGGAAGGAAGGAAGAAAGGAAAAATAAATCAACTGGAAAGTGGCCCTGAGATGTCCAGCTGGCATTTGAGATAGTCCTGAGGGTTGCAGTGACCTCACAGGAGGCTTCCAAATACAAGAACAAATGACTCAGATAGAATACATCAAATCTGGCACTTACAACAGCCAGCAGAAACGACTAGGGAAATTGAGGGATGCCTCAATTTCATGGAGTTTTTGGGTTGAGCTTTCTCTTCGCAGATGAGCTTCCCATTTCCACTGTGGGCATTTTCACACCATGGGACAAACAAAGTTGCTCCTGATGGAAATGATTCACCTGTTAGCTGTCCTCAAGAGCATGATGATTTTACTCTTGGGCTGTTCATTGTTATTCTCTTTCATCTCTGCCACAGAAGTGTGTTGTCAGGCTCATCTCCAGACCAGGGGCCTTGAAGGAACTCTGAGACAAACATGCCTGTGTTGGGGTCAACCCTGCTTCCAGACCCAGATTCTCACTAAGCCCAGACATCTCAGACAATTTTCCAGTGTGATACATGTTACAAATGGGTGCCAGCAAGTCTCTAAGATTATCATTCATTTTACTTTATTTTTACCTTTTAAAGGCAAGGTCTTAAATACCCCAAGCTAGCCCCACTAGCCTCAAACTCACTACTCACTATGTCGCCAAAGATATCTCTCTCTCTCTCTCTCTCTCTCTCTCTCTCTCTCTCTCTCTCCACACACACACACACACACACACACACACACACACACACACACACCAATACACACAAACATGCACATATACATGCATTAAAAATATCTTGGGCTGGAGAGATGGCTCAGCAGTTAAGAGCATTGGCTGCTCTTCCAGAGGTCCTGAGTTCAATTCCCAGCAAACCACATGGTGGCCCACAACCGTTGATAGTGAGATCTGATGCTCTCTTCTGACATAAAGGCTTACATGCAGATAGTGCACTCATATACACAAAATAAATATATAAATCTTTAAAAAATCTTAATAAGAATATAGATAGAATTACTGTGGTACTTTAATTCTCTTAGCATTTTTTAAATGAATGATGTAATGGCCTTATTTTAAAATGTGAATATTTTTAGTACTAACGATAGCTGCAACAACCATTTAAACTTAAAAGTTGTTCTTTTTAAAATAAATGTCATCCATCTCAAAATCATACAAGGATGTACATGAATTTTCAAATCACTTTTAGCGATCATATAAGCTAAAACTCTTGGAAACCACTGCTTTGGGGACTGAAGGAAGGTGATGGGGTTTGCTGGGTGGGTAGAGCTTAGGGAGGAGGTGACAGGTGAGCTATACCTGGACAGATGGAGAAAGATGGGTGGCTGCTGGGGAGAGGCCCTTGCTGACTTCCAATCCAGGAAGGCTGATGTTTTAGGGCCAAGGCCAGCTGCTGGTATAGTCACTAGCCCACTAATCACCATACTTTGGAATCTTGTGAATGCAGCAACTACTCCTGGAAGACCTGAGTGGAAATACAGTCACACAGTGGGCTGCATCTCAGCTTTATGATGACTGGCCCTTTTCTGACTACTGACAAATTTTCTGGGTATTACACTCTGCTCTCTTTTCCTGTTGGCCAAAGTATGGCACCTCTACCAAGAGTCAGCTATGTACTGAACCCCCTTGGTTTCCCCGTTCCCTTCCCTTCCCTTGCCCTCAGCTGCACTATTAGAGCCACAGTGTGCGACAAGGACAGGACAGACTAGTTACTCCTAGTGTTCTGGGATTCAGGCTGGCATTTTCTGTCTCTGTGGTCTGTGGCAGTCAATACTAGAAGATTGGAGCTGAAGACGGACAAGAATAGGGCTGGAGAGGTGGCTCAGTGGGTAAAAGTGTTTGCTGTGCAAGCCTGAAAATCTACATAATATGGTGTGCTCCTAGAATCCCAGCACTCCCACAACAAGATGGGAGATGGAGATAGAATAGTTTGGCAACTCATGGGCCAGCCAGTCTGGAGTGTGCAGCACAATGCCAGAAACAAGAGAGACCTTGACTCAAAACAAATTGCAAGGAGAGAACTGACTCCTAAAAACCTGTCATCTGACCTCTACATGTATATCACAGCATGAGTGTGAGCATGTGCCACACACAAGTTCTCTCTCTCTCTCTCTCTCTCTCTCTCTCTCTCTCTCTCTCTCTCTCCCTCTCTCCACACACGCACAATAAATTTTTAAAAATTTGAAGAGAAAAATGGACAAGAATAAATTCACAGAGATCAGAATCAGCCTAGCGTGGTGCTTAAAACTCATAATGTCAGCACTCAGCAAGCTGAAGCAAGAGGATGGACAGTCAGTGCCTAACTGGGCTATATAGTGAGTTCAAGGCCAGCTTGGGTATATATGGAGACCTTGAGCTGGGGATATCTCAGTTGGTAAATTGCTCATCTACCACCCCTAACGTTGAAAAAAAACTAGACATGGTGGTGCATGCCTGTGATCTCAGCACCTGGGAGGTGGAGGCAGGAGGATTCGACTTGCAGGGGCATTCTTGGCTATACAATGAGTTTGAGACCAGCTTGTAATACATGAAATCCTGTCCCCAAAATAAATAAATAAAATTGGGGGGTGGGCAGTGTTTATCTTTTGCTCCCATGGGGAGAAGGAAACCTTGGTAAAGTTAGGAGTTGAGTGCCAAGTCTTAGATAGAAGGGTTTCCAGTAAACTTGAAGTAAAGTGAGGCCTTCTTATGCTCTGAGCTGAGTTCAGAAGTTTGTGCATGCCTTTGGAAGAAGAAAAACTTGGGTTGTAGACCTCAAAATTCTGTTTGTGTGGCATGAGGAGCCACAAGGCAGGTACAGTGTTCTGAGAAGTTCTACTTGTTGGAAATTCTTCAGCTGGAGCCTCTGTGGAGTGGGCAGGGTCCACCCACAGAGCTTCAGACGGGCCTCCCCGGTTCTGCGGGGACTCTGCCTGTGTGCATATTTATCTTGAAATGTGTATACAGATGTGTGGGGTTTCTGGAAGGGGTCTGGGTAGAATGTTTAGAGGCGCAGTGGTTTAGCTCGGGTGGAAATGGTTACTTTTTCCAGCTTGTGCAGATGGACCATGCATGTGGGCCGTTGGCTCCCGCATTGGTGCCACGCTCTGTAAACACTGCTGTGGTCCTCGCCTGCAGGATGCTGTGTTGACGGTCATGCCTTACCGCCTAATTGGCTCTCGCTGAAGGCCAGGGCTGTTCCTGGTCTCTGTTACTCTGGAGGTGGGGGTGGGGTGCTCAGAGACAGCAATGGGGACAAGTGATTTGCTTCTGTCTTTTAAAGTCCATTTATCCATTTCCCAGTGGAGTGGACACAAGCTAAGTGGGACCCTACTCTCTTCTGACAGACCCCCTTTCAGTACTTGTGAGTTTGGGAGTAAAAAGTTCAATTATTGCCCAGTCCAATAACAGGGGCAAAGAGCCTCTCATGCTCTGGCCCCCTTCCTCACAATTTTCTTTTTAATTAAAAAATTAAATTATATTTGTGTGTGTGTGTGTGTGTGTGTGTGTGTGTGCGCGCGCGCATATGTTTGTACATGAGCCACAGCACTTGTGCAGAGGTCAGAGGACAGCTTTTGGCAGTTGGTTCTCTCTCCTTCCACTATAGAGGTTCCAGGGACCAAGCTCAGGTTGTGAGGTTTGGCAGCAGGTGCCCTTATCTGTCGAGCCATCTCACTGCCCCACAATGGCCATTCCCCTTCCTTCCAGAGTTCTGTTTCTATTTTCCCTTCTGGATGAACACATTTGCCTTTTGCTCTTTTCGTTTTAACTGCCCAGATCAGCCAGTGCACTAGGCTAAATCAGCATGGGCTGCTGCCAAGTGCCAGGTTCCACCACCAACAAATCACAGTCATTCCTCAACCCACTACAGCCCTGCTGAGACTCAGGTCTATAAATTGCACCCTGACAAGTCACCTGGGAACTTCCTCTGCTGCTGGCTGCTCCACACCCATGCATTTCCTTTTTCCTGTAAAAAAATCCATTCCCAGCGCCAGTTCAAGATATCAACACCTACTGCACACAGACATATTTTCAGGAAAATATTTTCACCTTTGAAATCCCCTTCCTGGTGTTCCTTCCCCTCCTCCATGGACCCTTCACTTGTTCTCCTGCTCTAGCAAGAAGAGTTAGTCTGAAGACCCTTCCTGCCACCCCACACTCCAAACTTGGAGGCTGTGCACTTTAAGAAATAACCCCAGTGGTAGCAAGCCACCACCACCCCCAATGCCCCAGGAGGATGGTGGTGAGATGCCCCCAGACAGAGTTCCTTTGTGCAGGTTGGGTGAATTTCTTTTCTGCCTCTCTTTCCTCATTTTAGAGACAGTACGACAAGGGGAGCATAAAGGTCTGGTGCTGGGCATTTTAGGGAATGGCAATTTCTCTCTAATCTGAAAGGACACTTTTTTTGCTGTGTACATCAGTCCTTTGAATGAAGGCATCTGTCTCCAGAAGTCTTGGATTAAAATCACATAAATGGACTTGGGGAGGAGCTGGAGTGAACAGTTGTTGACTTTGCAGTTCCCCATTCATGCTAATAGCACCCCATTTCCTTTTCAGGAAATTACCTCATTGCTGTTCCTTGCATTCCAGGGAATTAGCTCACCCTTGTGCTGGACTGTCAATCAAGGTGCCCCACTCTTCCTGGCCAAGCCATTGGCACACTACCAAAAGTGGAGCTAACTGGATTCTCCCTTCTAGGCATTGAAGAGGATCCAGAGTCAGGACATGCCACCACTTCCTAACCCAAGCCAGGATGACTCTACAAAGACCCTGCTCCCATTCATTCTAGACAGAGGGACAGGCAGCAGCTGGTGGAGAAAGTCTGAAATTAATGCTTCATTCCAACCTGGTGCCAAAGAACAGAAAATAAAGTTCGTATCTGCCTGAATTGGTAAACCAAGAGGTCAAACCACAGGGTGTCCATCATCAAACTGAGGATAAGAAGTTCATCCACAAAGCCTGACTGAGTAGCAAGGGATCTCAGAATTGCCCAAAGAGCTTTCCCAAACACTCTATGGAATACCAGGATCCAGGGCAGGCAAATGCCATTTGTATCTTTCTCTTTCGTGTTAAATGAGGAAAGCCTGCATCTCTTCTGTCTCCTTCTGCCCCTGCTTCTTTCCACTCCTCCTTTTCTTCTTCTTCAGACACAGTCTCACTGTGGAACTCTGACTGGCCTGGAACTTACTATGTAGACCAGGCAAGCACTGAACTCACAGAGATCCACCTGCCTCTGTCTCCTGAGTGCTGGGATGAAAGGTGTGCACCACCATGCCCAGCATCTCTTCTTTTGGTGCTGGGATTGAACCAAGAACTTTGGGCATGATATGCACACATTTACAACTGAATTACAACCCAAGCTTCTTTTCTTTTTCTGTTAGTGGACAAAGAAGGATCTTTTAGGACAAAAGCTCATTCTGTTATTGTAACCAATGGAGGTGTCTTTCTTAATATCTGGATGGTCAAGGCTTTGGTGTCCATAGCTGAAGTCTGAAGCCAAGCTTGTTTTCTGGAGCCACTTCAGTGAAATTGAAGCTGTAGCTGAAACTCTGTCCTATCAAGTCATCTAAAAGAGACCCAAGGGTCAAAGATGGCACAGAGTACCTTCTTCACCTGTGGCAGCCCAGGCAGTTCTTTTCAATCACACATGAACCTTGCTGGTGAGATGGCTCCACATGTAAAGGTGCTTGCCACCAAGCCTAGTATCCTGTGTTTGATCCCCGGAGCCTATAGAGCAGAAGACAAATATGAACTGTCTTTTGTTTTCTAGTCTTCGGAAAGACACACATTGTGAGACAGCTTTTCATTGCTTAAGCTCACAGGCATCCGAGAGGTGAGCCATATTGCCCTCAACAAGGCTTTCCCATTCAAATGCCACAGCAGCTTTAGTCTTTTCTTCTGGGGAGCCCTTGTATCTACTTCTTGTAGTTTGGCCAGTGGCTAACAAAGGGTCGATGAAGTCAGGTCTGCTAGTTGCTCTAAATTTTCTTTTGTGTTAGTTGTGACAATCAATAGTCACAGCTATAAGAGTACCTTCCAAATTTCAGCGACTCAATTCAAGTTTATTTCTCATTTGTACAAAGTCTGCTAAGAATTTGGGTGCTCCAGGTAGGACTGGGGGATCATTATGTGCCTTTGCCTTCAAAGTCATATGACTAAGAAAGAAGATGAGCGAAGCCCCTGATAGCTAACTTTCCTTTGTCATTGTGGTTTAGAGATTATATGTCTCACCCAAGTTCATATGTTGAGGCTTAGTTTTCAGTGCAACAGTGTTCAGAGGCTGGGGCTTTGGGAGGTGATAGGACTATGAAGGCTCTGATCTCATGAATGGACTTAATTTACTTAAGGATTTATAGCATAAATAGAATATTTTTTAATTCGTTGACAATTTCACACATGTAAACAATGTGTCTTGATTATATGCACTCCAACTCTGTCTTCCTACCCCCACTTTCAGACACTGCCAACATGATCCCTTTCTCTTCATCTCCTCCTTCCTCAACTTTTTTTTTTTAATAAGCCACTGAGTTCAATTGGTGCTGCCTGTTGGAATGTTCACTGATCTTCTCAGCCTGCCCTTGTGCAGGTAAACAGAGCTGCAGTGAATTTGTGAACACAATGGCCACGTCGTGCCCTGACGAGAGCATTTCACAGCTTTCTTCCCATTTTCCTGCTCTTACACTTTTTCCGACCTCTTCTGTGATGTTCCTTGAGCCTTGGGGTGTGTGTGTCGTGCATTTGTAGATATAAATGTCCCATTTAAGGGTAAATACTCTGTAGTGGCTTATTCTCGGCACTTTGATCAATTATGAGTCCCTGCATTAACTGATGACCACTATAGGGAGAAGCTTCTTTGGCCAAGGTTGAGAGTGTCACTAGTCTATGTGTAAACGTAAATAGTTAGAAAGGAGTTTGACAACACGACCATTTATCATGACAGCAGTATTAGGTTCCCCACTCCTGGGACCTATGACCTCCTGAGCCAGGGGCTTTTGAACAGGTTTAAGTGCCAGGCATGAATTCCTTCCTCTGGACAGGCCTCAGATCGAGTCCAAAGGTACTTGCTTACCCCCAGAACCTTTGGGGTACTATTGTGCCAATGGCACATCTTGTCTGCCAGGCCAGTGTCTAGCATATAGGGCTGCCACTAGGCAATACCATTGATTGCTCTTCTCCCAGTGGCCTAAACTTTCAACACTATGAAAGTTATCCAGCAGAGAGGAAGTTTTGAGGTGAATTCTACCTTGGTTTCTCTATATCCTGCAACCAAAGTGTGTTGTGTCTTCAGCAATAGGGTCTTGCCATCTAGTTCTAGAGGGCAGCAGTGAGCAATGGCAATAGCCTCTTGTTTTTTGGGCATCTATAGGGCTTCTATGACCAATAACATGCATCCCATTCCTGGCATGAGATTTCATTTAAGAAGTATTTATAACTTAGGAGGTGGTTGGGAGGTGGTAGAAACTTTCAGGAAGATGTCTAGACCTGTGCCCTTCAAGAATACAAATTATTCCCGGCTCTTCCTTCCCTCCTCCAGGCTTCTACGGGGTAACCAGATTTCCTGTACTATGCCCTCCCTGTGTGATGATCTGCCTTTCCACAGACCCTGAACACTGGAGCCAAGTGCTCATGGGGCTGATGCTTCTGAAACTGTGATCTAAAACAAATCCCTTCTCCTTAAGTTGTTTGTGTTGAGTATTTAATCACAGCAAAAGGAATCCAAGTAACACCCTTGGCTAGCCACAAAGGCTCCAGGCAAAGTAAAGTTATTAGTTAGCCCAACACACCCAGTACCTTCATCTTTCAATTCTACAGTGAACATTCTTACTCATTTTCTGCTGAAATGTCTGTAACGACCTTAGAGAAGTTTGCAATCTACTCAATACAAGGTCAAAGTGAGGCTGGGGTGAGTGGCATGTGCTCTTCCTCAGGGATGTGGTATGTTAGGTAGCAAAACATCTTCACCTAAAAAAAAGGGAGTTCTAGTAGCCTCTTCCAGACAGAGGAGTAACTACTGTGGGGTGACACTGGCATCTGACTGATTGGTAGGTTTCCGAATCTAGGTACATGAAGATGCCCTTGCAACGGGCCTGCAATGTACCAGCCCTAGGGTTCATACCATGAAACAATAGGCACCCCCACTAGAAGTAGGAGAAACTGGGGGAGCTAGAGAGATGGTTCAGCATCAAGAGCACTTTTTACTCTTTCAGAGGACCTAGATTCCATTCCAAAACCCACATAGTGGGTCATAACTGTCTGTAACTTCACTTCCAGAAGATCCAGTGTCCTTTTCTGGTCTCCCTCATGGCTAGCTTTCCATAGTGCTGGAAGGTGCTGTTCAAGCCCTGGTAGAGAAAGGTCATCAATGGTATTTATTACCTGGTGGCAAACCCTACAATACTGACCTGACAGGCGAGATGTGTCCACTGGTGTGATAGTGCCACAAAGGTTATAGGAATAAGCAAATAATATTTAGATTAGACTTGACCACTGGGCACATGATGCACAGACATACATGCAAACATGTATGTACATAAAATAAATCTTAAAAACAAAAAAGTTTTGTTTTTAAGAAATCTTCACAGCAACACTCTGTTAAACAGGGAGACAGCTCGGGCCCTAGGTCCTTTCAGGTCAGTGCTATCCTATTGCCTGTTAATTTTCTGGTCAGACTCATGCTTGGGGCTTTTTAGCTCACAGACAATGTATGATTTCTTCTGGGTGGTTCTGTCATCTAGTGAGAGACCTTGGGACATTATTCTTTGTGTGCTGATTTAGAACAGAAGTGAGCTAAAGAAAGAAGATGGAGAGAGGGAAAAATGGTCTCAACTCGCAATTATAATCCAAATTAGTAATGAATCTCGGAGTTCAGTGTGTGGGAAAAACTCTGTGCTCTGTCCATCCATCTCCTGGTTCCAATTTCCAAGGCCCAAGTCAAGAGCATGAGAGAATGAGGAGGAAATAATAAAATCGTAGGTGAATCAGAGATTTAAAGGGAGGCTGAACTCAAGATGAAAACATAGGGCCAAGCTGGGAAACTGGAGGCCTGCAGGCCAGTTCCATGGCCCAGAGGCATTGTCTGTGTGGCCCACACATGTTCAGAAGCCAGAAGAAGACATCAGGTGTCCTTCCCTGTCACGCTCTGCCTTATGCACCTGAGACAGGGCCTCTCACTGAACCTGGAGGTAGGCTGGTAGTCCAGTGTCCCAGTGATCCTCCTGTCTCCGTCCTCCCACCAGTGACTTGGTTGCCGTTGTGCATAGCTAGGCTCAACTTTTACGTGGATGCTGGGATTCGAACTCAGTTTCTCATGCTTGGCTTTCTTACCCACTGAGCCAGCTCCCTAGCCACTGACATGCATTTTATATGTACCCAGATTATTGGTCTACTCAGTATTTTGATGAAAATGTGAACTGGTAGCAAACATTTAAACATATTGAGATTTTATATAAAAAGCTAGGTTTCCAACTTCACTTGAAAAATTATAATTTATATTCTAGCATGGTACTAATTGGAAAATAGTGGCTTCTTCAGAAGGAAAAGGTTGTCACTTTCAGAAGAAAATAGTTTCACCAGGCATCACTGCGTTGTATATTATGGGTTGGATCAGGTCTGTGTGTCCTATAGAAGTGCATTCATGTGGGAACATATTAGAGAGAGAGTGTGAATTGGTCTGGTGGTTGGAAATGCTGAGGTCAACGTGTGTTTCACTTGCTGAGTGCTTGACACAAACCGCTACAAAGGGGAGAAAGAAGGCAGAAAGAAGATACCAGCTGAAGGTGAGGTCTTCCAGTCAGCAAGAGGGGATGGGATTTGGCCTTCTGGTCGGTGCACAGATAACCTCCATCTGAAAACAGTAGCAGCAACAAAGGACAGGAGCAGAGCTGGGGAGACAGCTCAGCAAAATGCCTGTTGTTCAATCACAAAGCCCTGAGTTCAGATCCTCAAGACGCAGGTAAAAGTGGGCGTGGTGGTGAAACCTGTCACTCACCTCTGGGGAAGTAGAGTCAGGAAAATCCCCAAAGCTCCCTGACCAGCCAGCATGGGAGACTTGGAGCTTCAGGTTCAGTTAAAGACTCTGTCAAAAAAAAAAAAAAAAAAAGGTGGAGATGGATGTGGTGGAATACATCTTTAATCCCAGATTTGGGAAGCTGAGTCAGGCCTGTGAGTTCCAGGCCAGACAGGGCTACACAGTGAGACCCTGTCTTAAAAGTGGCATGTGTGTTGGGGGAAATCAACAGTCTTTGATCAATGACATAAAATGTCCTTGAGAAAAGCTCCCGCTTTCTCTTTAATGACACCTGATGAAACTAACATGCCACTCACATGTGGAGAGGAGGGTCCAGCCAGTGCTGGTCTCAGTGAATCTCCCATGTGGAAACTCTGTCTTGGGGGTCTGTTGTGAAGTTTTGAGCAGGCTCATGGGGAAGAGACATCTGCTGGCTGCTCTGAGCACTAAGAGGGATTTACCTTACTTCCAAGAGAGAAACTTGAATGATATGTCCCTTCACCAAGACAGGGTCTTAAGATTCTACCCACTAATCTTGCATCCAAGTTCTTTCCTGCATTCTCTAGGCTTTAAACACCCCTAAAGTTTTCTCTCAAAACCATCCTAATTATTTTTGTTTTCTTTTTCCTCCCAAAGAAATAACAGAACTAAAAGGTCAGACTGTTCCTCCATGGACAGAATGGCAGCAAAAACCATGAATATTAGTAACAGGCTGGCCTGAGTTTTAATCCTTATTAGTGTGGCCTTTACCCCATCTGGCCCTCAATTTCTCCATTGGTAAACTGGAGATGAAGTTACAATGTTTTTTTTAATATGATTTATTCTTATTTTACATGTGTATTTGCCTGTATGTAAATCCATGTACCACGTGTGTACAGTACCTGTGGAAGCCAGAAGACAGCATCAGATCCCCTGGAGTTAAGATGGTTGTAAACTGCTATGTAGGTGCTGGGAACTGAACCCAGGTCTTCTGCAAGATCAGCCAGTGCTTTTAACCACTAAGCTAGCTCTCTATCCCACCACAGTTGTTTTAAGGATGAATGAAATATACACATAAAATACGTATGACTTGTGTCAACAGTAAAAGCTCATGAAGTCATGACCATGTCATTAGTCACCATTATCAATGTCATCTTGATACACTAAAATTCTTGGTGCAGATTGCCATGATGAATAGAAGAGCCCCCCACCCCCATTCTTTCTGTGTGTGTGTGTGTGTGTGTGTGTGTGTGTGTGTGCGTGCGTGCGCGCACACTGGTGTATGTACCTAGGCAACTCAGAGACCTATGTTGGGTGTCTTTCTTATCACTGTCTACCTTATCTTTTGAGACAGGTTCTCAGTGAACCTGACACTCATTGTCTGGAGCCCTTAGGATCTTGCTGTGCCTGTCTCCTAGCACTCGGGTTACAGGAGCTTTTTATGCGAGTTCTGGGATCCAAACTTGGTCCTTGTGCTTGGATGGCAAGCACTTCAGTGGCAACCATTTCCTTGGTTCCCATATTGTGAAGGATTCTGATATGACCTGGATTTGATATTGCTGTCATCTTTCCTGTCGTAAAACATTTCCTCTCTTCCAGATGTTGGACCCCCTCTGGCCTCAATACTTTTTCTCCCCTTATGATCCATCTAAGGCCTTTCTGCTTCTCATCAGAGTCCAAATATGTTCTGGGTGAAAGTGCTTTTGCTTATATCCTTGCCAGCTACTCAAACACTGAGCATTGCAGATGTGGGAAGATCAATGAAGGGCCCAGCTTTGGGTACATCCTCCCTGCTGGAGACAGGATCACAATCAGATGCCATATACAGGCAATGCTGTCTTATTTAGAAGACCTTGTGAACCAGTTCATTACAGTCATTTTTCTAATTCCTTTCTCTCTTGGTTTTCCGTGTAGAGCTGGAGAAGGTCCCCAGGGAAGCCAAGGGATGCTTGCTTTGAGAGCAGCACTCTTTCTGTAGGCTTGTGAACTCCTTTAGCATTTATCCAGCTTCTTTCCCTTCAGAGCTGGTTCCTGCACTACCACACATACTGAGGCTGTCCCCCACATGTTCTCAGGGACCTGGCACTCAAACCCCTTTCTTTGACTCTCTGTTAACATGCCCTTCAAATTAGTGGGCAGGACTTGATCTTAATCAAATGTCTCATTAGTATCTGCCCTTGGCTCGCCTCCAGTCCCTAGTATTCTATGTGAGAGGCATTTGTATAACACATACACATATAGCCATGCTAGGCACCACCATAGCAGAAGAGTCCCAAGAAGACCATGATCCTCTGATTTTAGCAGAGGAATGTAGGAATGAAACAAGCACATCTACCCAGAAGCATAGGGGTAAAAGATACTGAACTGAAAGTTAGATCCAAGACAGATTCATTTGCCCCCTTCCCCGACTTCATGTGACTGTCTGCTTAAAAAACTAGATATTTGGACCAGACTCCCTGGTATGTTCTTGAAGGCCATTAGGTGAAATGACTGAACAGTAAAAGGACTGCGTAGAGATGGCGTTTGAGGCTAATGTAAGTGGCAGAGCCTGAAGCTATGTTTTCAACAACGTGTTCTCAGAACTACATGGGGGAGCCAAATTGCTGGTACCTGGCCTCACTTCAGATCATCCCAGGAGGAAGACAACCTGGGGGGCAGTGGCATCTTCCAAATGTTTCCTGGGAGATTTAAAAATCTGAGAAGCACAGATCCTGAGGTTCTGAATCAGAAAGGCACATTAGAACTCCCTCAATTTTTTTCAGGAACTGGAGAGAAGTCAAGCAGTTAAAAGCACACACTGCTCTTGTAGGAGACCCACATTTTGGTCCCAGCACCCTTGTTAGGCAGCTCATAACTCCAGGTGATAGACCCCAGACCCAGGGTACTACCTTCTCGAGGGGGCACCCCAAGAACCCAGACTTCAGTCCAGTTGATGCAACAGCAAGAGGTGTTTATTGTTGCGGCTGTACAGTCGGGCAAACTCTGCTCCAAAGAGCAAGAGCCGCATCTTACTGTAGCCACATGGGGGCTTTTAAAGGAAAAACCCACAAAAGCCATAAGATTACAATTCCCATACAATTTCGTTTCACAAGATCATGGTCTGATCACAGAGTGGGTACAGTCATGTCCGCATGTACATTCTTCCTGAAACCTCAAGGGGGGTATCAGGGCGGGAGTAGAGTTTACACAAAGGTCACAGTGGTCCTTCCTGGAACACCTGCAACTATCCCAGTCACAGTTGAGTACATCTCTTAACAGAAATCTTTTTACATTGTTACAGGGGTGGTTGAATAATGATTGAGTCAGGTTGCCCTTGGAACTAGTTTTCTTTTTAATTCTCCTGGGGCTTGGGGGGTGTAAGCCTGAAGGGTTAGGGTCTTTCACAGGGACTTCAAAGCCTCTGGTTTTCCTGGGCTCCTGTATGTATGTCTACATACCACCACTACCACCACCACCACCACCACCACCACCACCACCACCACCACCACCGGCACTAATTAAAAAGAAAATCTTTAAAAAAACTCAAACAACTCCCTTCAATCCAGTTCAGTGAAGTTGCAGGTGGACCCTAGAGATTTGTATTTGGGCAACTGATTCCACAGGAGCTTCAGTTAGTGGTACTCCTGCAGGCAGGGGTGAGTCTTCAATTTTGGTGTGTGTGTGGTGTGGGTTATGAATGAAGTGAAGGTGAGGGGTCTCTCTTAGAGGGGATGTGAAAGGTCCAGAGTGAGCCACAGGAGTCCAAAATAACAGCCTGACCACCATGTTCTGATGTGGCAGATTTTCTTTCTTTTTATTTTAAGTTTGTTTTATGTATATGGATAGTTTACCTACATGCACATCTGTGTACCACATGTGGACAGTGTCTTTCAAAGGCTAGAAGAGTGTGTTAGGTCCCCTGAGAATGGAGTATGGATGGTTATGAGCTGAATGTAGGTGCTATGAATTGAACCCAGGTCCTCTGCAAGAGAAGCCAATGAATGTTCTTAATCTCTGAGTCATCTCTCTGGCACAGTTTGTCACATTCATGAAGACAAGGCCTCAAGCTAGGTTCAAATGTGGTTCTAACTCATGAAAACAGTGCTGAGCACTCAGGAAGTCCCAGGTTCAATGCCCAGTACTGCAAAAACAACAATAAAACCAGAAGAAACAAAAAAAAACAAAAAACCAAACAAAAACTTGTATGTGTTTAACCCCTGATGTACTGTTGTTGAGCGGTGAGGGAACCTTTAGGAGCAGTGATAGGACCTTTAGGGCATATGAGGTCACAGGGGCATCCCTGGAGATTCCATTGTTGTGGAATATTAGTTAAAAATGTGTTACATTTGTTTATGTTGTGGAATATTTGTTTAATGATGTAAGGATGTGTTGCATTCTTTTATGTAGCATTTGTTTAACTCTGTAAAGCTGTGTAATTTTGCCTGTCTAAAACACTTGATTGATCTAATAAAGAGCTGAATAGCTAGCAGGAAAGGGATAGGTGGGGCTGCCAGGCAGAGAGAATAAGTAGAGGAGAAGAAGGGAAGAATGAGAAAAGGAGAGAGGGCACCAGGGGCCAGCCACCCAACCTCACAGCTAGCAACAGAGTAAGAAGTAAAGAAAGGAATATAGAATAGAGAAAGGTAAAACCCCAGAGTCAAATAGTAGATTAGATAATTTAAGTTAAGAAAGCTGGCTAGAACCAGGCGGTGGTGGCACACGCCTTTAATCCCAGCACTCGGGAGGCAGAGCCAGGCGGATCTCTGTGAGTTCGAGGCCAGCCTGGGCTACCAAGTGAGTTCCAGGAAAGGCGCAAAGCTACACAGAGAGACCCTGTCTCGAAAAACAAAACAAACAAACAAACAACAAAAAAAGAAAGCTGGCTAGAAACAAGCCAAGCTAAGGCTGGGCATTCATAAGTAAGAATAAAACTCCATGTATTTATTTGGGAGCTGGTGGTGGGCCTCCAAAAGAGTAAAGTTAAAAAAAAAAACTCAACTACATTCCATCAGTGTTTTTCTTTTGAGGATAGATCAACCATGTGGAAGTTCAGCCCCTACTCTCTGTTTCCTATGCAACTCTCACTCTTTTCCTTCCTGCCAAGAATTGAAGCTGTGAGCAGTCCTCACCAAATCTGTATGGAGGTTATTACCTCCCTAGTCTCCAAAGCTATGAGCCAAACAAACCTCTTTTCTTTGTAGGTGACCAATTTCAGGTATTCTGTTACAGCCACAGGAAATGCATTGGACTCTGCCTAGCTCCCCCAAGTTACAACTGAAACTTGCTGGCCTGGGCCATCCCTGGCTACCAGTCAGTATTGTGGGGAGACTCTGCCCTGATTAGCTGAAAATGTGCTCTGTAGAGTCTTTTCCAGCATTTCTTAGCTTCCCTTACATTTGAATTCCATTTCTCTGGAACCATGATGACAAGTTCCTAGGAACATCTAGACCACAGATTTTGAATTTAAACAAAAACGTCTTGAAATGCAAATATGGTTTTGGGTAATGCAAGCCTAGCAGTCTAAGTTGTTGCTGCATTCAACCTGATGTGTGTGTGCTTGTGCATGTGTATGTAAATGTGTGTGTTGGAGGTTCAGGTGGGGAATGAGGAGCCAGGAGAAAAGTCTGGCAGCTTTGCTGCTTCCAATAATTTCTGTTTACCAGGTTCTAGAAACAGAAATTATGTTCACTGATGACTGGGCTGGGAATACAGCACAGTGGTGGAGTGCTTGCCTAACATGAATGAGGTACTAGGTTTGATAAGAATGGATGATGGCCATGTCGTGTAGACCTTTGATCTCAGCACTTGGAAGGCAGATGTAGGCTGGTCTCTGTGATTCTGAGACCAGCCTGGTCTACAGAGCAAGTTCCTGAACAGCTAGGCCTATATAGTGAGACCCTATCTAAAAAAAATAAAATAAAAAATAAAAAAAAGGAATGGTTGATAACCTCAACATCTTAACCTTTACATATAAATGGCTGATAACCTCAACTTCCTTGCCTTTACATATAGGTGGCTGATAACCTCAACATCTTTACCTTTACATATATAGATGGCTGATAACCTCAACATCCTTGCCTTTACATATAGATGGCTGATAACCTCAACATCTCTGCCTTTACAACTAGGCAAAATCCAACAGCTGCTGCACACTGGGGATTAAACCTAGGGTTTTGTATATGGCTAGGCAAGTACCCTACTGCTGAACCCCAGCCCAGTCCATTGTTTTTATTGAAGAATTCTATACATAGAACTTTAAAAGTAAAAAAGGCCCATGTAGCTGATAATGGGAAATTAATCTCATGCATTTCCTTGTGAACTTCAGGCCAGTGTCTTTTTTGCTCTTGTTGGAACCTCTTTTGACTCCAGCCCTGTGGATCAATCCTCTGATTTTCTTTCC
This sequence comes from Peromyscus eremicus, assembly GCF_949786415.1. Classification (NCBI taxonomy): domain Eukaryota; kingdom Metazoa; phylum Chordata; class Mammalia; order Rodentia; family Cricetidae; genus Peromyscus; species Peromyscus eremicus. The sequence continues at coordinate 1,316,639 of NC_081420.1, read as the reverse complement.
CAGTTTCCTTTGGAATTCTTTCTCTTGCCAAAAGATTACTTCCTGTTTATTATCTGGCCCTCCCATGAGCCTTATACTTAGCTTTGATACCCTTAATTCCCAAAACATCTTCTTGGTCTTTAGATTGTCTTGTAGTTGCATAATGGGTAGACTATCCTCCAAGATTCTTTTGGAGTTGTAGCTTTCTGAAGCTTCCATTTGGTGCCTATTAGTGACTTCTGTTCCCCCTGAAGTTCCGTGAAAGGATGTGTCCATACTGAAGTTGGAAAAGACGAGTGACCCACTGCTGTGTCCAGGCAGTGGCGAAGAGGAAGTTATGGTGTGCATTGTTCAGAATCCAGATTTTTCTTTAACTTGTGTTTTTGGTTCAGCCCCATATCTCTGACTGTCACTGAAGCATCTTTGCATTCTCTTTGTTTTGTGGCACCAGACTCATGCTGTGTAGTGCTATAACCCCTTAGTGCAGGGGCAGATGTAGAGCATTTGAAGGGTGGTTGGTCAGAGTTGAAATGTGCTGCAATGTAGAGTAAAAATTGCTCTTTGAAGACATAATAAGAAAAGGTAGGAGATTTGCTAATAATTTAAAAACATTGCCTACTTGTTGAAATGGTAATATATTGAATCTATAGTCAGTTCTGCATAGCCACGGGTTCTGTATCAATGGTTCAATCATTCACAGTGTTACAGAAGTAACAGTATGTAAGTATTGAGCATTGTAAGGTGACTAATGATGACTTGAGGTCTTCAGTATGCAAAATATTTTACATGACAGCCTTATAGAATATGGGAGAATTCCTGGACCAGTCCCTCGAGGACACTGTACTAAGTCATGGGGGAATTTATTGTTAATTTTCCTCCAGTGACTTACACTCATGTTCTCCTGTGGCTGTGGGGAAGGGGATCCAGTGGCCTGTGGCTCCTGTCAGCCCCACATGTCTATGGCAGCTGTTGCTTGTGTTTTTTTTTAAATCTTTCTAGGGCCAGCTAGCTTCTCTCTGCTTTGACTGTCTCTGCTAGGTATAAGGGTGGTCATCATATCCATCTGGTCTCTACCTTCAAGAAGGTGATGGATGAATCCTCACTTCCAACTTCTGAGGCTTTATGACTTTAATCCTTTTCCTTTGCTGCCATTTTTCGTAGGATTTTAGGAAGGAATGGAGATAGATGTTTGTGATTAATCTGCCATCGGTGAGTTCTAACGGCCCCTGAATCAAATTAAATTGTCAGCTTTAAGGTCCGTGATAATTTCCTTTTCATGCCTGGGTTCTGCTATAAGCACATACCACAGATGGGACTAGGCATGGGGCTTAAACAACAGGAACTAGTTTTCATGGTTCTGAGGAGGCTGGCAAATTCAAGGTCAAGTAGTTGATTGTACTCCCAGGTGAGAGCTCTTTCCTTGGTTTTCTGATGACTGCTTGCCTTTTTATTTTTATTTTTTTCATGTGGTGGAAAGCAGAGGGAGAGGGGAAAGACAAAGAGACACAACTCTTCTGATATCATTCTCTCTTTTTAAAAATGTAATTATATCTTATTTTAGGGACAGGATCTCAAGTAGCCTAGCTGCCCTCAAACTTGCTAAGTAGTTGAGGATGACCTTGAACTCCTGATCTTCTTGTGGCTGCCTCTCAAAATGCTGGGATTACTCACTGTGTCTGGCCCTGGTGTCTCTTCCTTAGAGCTGCCACCCTCAGGACTTCATGCAGTTACTTTCCAAGGTTCTGTCTCCAAGCACCATCACCCTGGCCTTAGGACTTCACGTTACTAACATGGGAGGACACAAGCTAGTCTGTGGAAGTCTCTGTTCTGACACCTTCTTCTTGTTGGATCATTTACCACCCCCATGTATTTGTTACCAGGGTAGTTACCCCAAAGTTTCTATCAAGTTTCTTATGGTAAAACTTGCCCTGTTGCCTAGTGTGTGAAGGCTTTTACACAGAAACAGATAAGGAAGTTTTAAGCTTATTTGGGAAAGAAGAAGAATTCTAAATAATGCTGAAAAAGGACAAAGTCATCAGGCTCAGTACTGTAAAGGTCAGTATGGCCTTGGTATATGTCATGTGGGTCCATAGACCAGAATAGAATGTCTGGACCTGAATCTACATGTATGTAGTGAGATAAGTGTATATAAGAGTATCAAAGCAATGTAATAGGGAAAGGAAAACCTCTCTGTGAATGGTATGGGGTCAATGGGCCAGTCACACATTCATAATTCATGTGTGAGTATAAGATTTTAACACTACTTCATGATGTACATAAAATTCAATTCAAATCAAATCAGTGAAAGGCATATAATAATAAAACCTATCAGAAAAACACCAGTGGGATGTGTCTATGAGCTTTGAAAAGGCAAGAATTTGTTGGAGAGGGTACAGAAAGAATGAATCATTAAACAGTGTATGTGAGTTAGAAACTATCAAAAATTTCAGGCTTTTTTGCCTTGAAAAAATCAAGAGAAATAAATATACAAGCTACATGCTGGGAGAAAATATTCACAACACATTTTTGATACAGTTCTTATATTAGTCACATGTAAAGAACTTTTATAATTCAATTAATAATGCCATGTAGGTGCTTCAAATTGAACCTTGGTCCTCTGGAAGAGCAGCCAGTGGTTTTAACCACTGAACCATCTCTCTAGCCCTGAAGAAGACTGACTTTAATTGGTTCATTTAAGGTGGGTGTCTTTTCTTTAAATAGAAGACCTTTTTGCTGGGTGCGGGTGCTGTTGCTGAAGATGTAGATCAGTTAGTGGAGTGCTTGCACAAGGTCTTAGGTTTGATCCCCAACAGTGTATAACCTGATCACAACAGCATCTGCCGGTAATCCTGGCAGAAAGATTTGATGTTCAAGGTCATCCTCAGCCACAGAATGAGTTCAAGGACAGCCTGAGCTACATGATACCCTGCCTCAAAAATAAATAAGATAAAAATGAAAAAGTTCTAGCTGTGGGCTAGAACTTCATGACTCCCACTTCTCTGGCCTCCATGGTGTTGTGATCTGCAGTGTAGAATTGTCAACGCAAAGGATCCCTCATGCTGGCTCCATGGATGGGCCAGTGGCTGTTCCTGTGGGAGCCGATTCTTCTAGAAGCTGGCAGCTTTGAGAGACACTGAACATCTGAGGTCCCTTTCATAAAGTGCTTTACAAAGGCAGATGAAAGCCTAGGTTGCAGGAGCTGCAGGCTGGTCTGGTCAGCAGTCAGCACCCCTGCAGGGTGGGCCTTGTTAGTTGACCTAAGAGATTTCATTTCAACATGCTGAAGATGGATTTTCAGCTTGGCTTTTGTGAAGGCTAAGAAAGATTCATTGCAAATTTCTGTTTGCTTGTCTGGCTTTCATGGGATAGCGAGTGTTTCCCTTGTTTTAGGTTATCTTTGGCTTCAGGGCAAGAAAAATAGTCAACCATGTCTTGAAAGTTTTAGCCTATACTATACGGCCCTTTTAAAAAATATTTGGTTATCCAGCAAGATATTTCTTGTGTTTCTGCGTCTAGGGTTTCTCTGTGGTCTGGCAGCACCAAAGCTTTTCATGGCTGCCAGTCACATCTTAATTGGATCACCTCATGGAAACTTGGGAGAGATTTTTCTATAATTTGTTTCCAATTCCTGATGCCAATACAGCATTGATTATCCTAGGTGAGACAAGATAAGACAATCTCTCAGTTCCTGTCTCTTAAAGGGGCCTGAGACCTTTTCTATGTGCCCCCTCTAGAGGAGGGTTCCTTTTTCTCTGTAAAGAATATCTCTTTGACAACTCTTCCCCTAGGAAGGAGAGGATCATTGGCACATGCTGGCAAGGAAACGAAAAGAAAGGAGGACCCCTGTGTCCCATCCATTTTTAGCACATAGTTTTGTTTTGTTTTTTTCTTAAATTGTGCTCTTTTTAGCTCACCTTGTAACATAAGCTACAAATGTACTCACCATTTTTCTTTCAAAATTATAAGCTCCTTGATGACATGAGAAGCAATTTTAAAAATGTATTTATTTATTGTTATTTTGAGTGTGAGGCACATGCCAAAGCATTTGTGTGAAGATCAGAGAACAACTTCATGGTTTCAGTTCTCACCTTCCATCTTTAAAAAAGTTAGGATTTATCTTTATCACTTATATGTATGTTTGTATGTCTACCATATGCATGCAGTGCTCACAGAGGCCAGAAAAGAGTGTTGGGTCACCAGTGACTGGAGTGACAGATGCCTATGAGCCACTGTGTGGGTGCTGGGAATGGAACCCAGATCCTTCAAGAGCAGCAATCTTGAGGGTTGCTAACCCCTGAGGCATCTCTCTGGGCCAGGAAAACAGAGTTTTGAATAAAGAGCAAGATGTGCACTTTATACAGTATAGGCTTTCACTGCTTGGTATAAATAGGCAAAGACACGCACACAAAGAGAAAGCCTGAAGGGAGTATGCCAAAGCAGCAAACAGGGTTATCAGATTAAAATATAATTTTAATTTTTAATTTATGATTTCGGTAATATTCAAATTCTCTGTAACAACTGTGCTTTACCTTTTTATTTGGAAAACTTTAAAAAATTTTGTGTTGAGTTTTAAAAACCATTGTTCTTATGTATTTTAAGCTAAGTTGTGGTTACATTGCTGTTTATGAGTGCCAGCAACCACTTTTATTCACTAACTGTAGAGGCTTGAATGCCACATATGATAGCTCTGAAAACTGTTGCCCACAGAAGCTAAAGGACACTTAGGAAAGGGGCATCTGGTCCAAAGCTTGAGGTGAAGCCACTTAGCCTGTGTGGTCCTGATCCTATTGACTCAGGATTGCTTCGTACTGCAGGGTCTTTCAGCTTCATGTTATCTTCTTTGCCCTCCAAACCAGCCCCAACTGTATTTCCTCCTGAAGTATTTAGTCCTTTGTAATTCATCAATGCCTACATTCTTGGTGTGTGTAGGTAGGTGTATGTAGGTATATGCACATGTGTGAGTGGGTGTGCTTGTCTGTGTGCATATGTAGAAGTCAGAGGTCACTTTGGTGTCGTCTATCACTCTCTATCTTATTCTTTAAGACAGAGTCTTTTACTGAACTCGGAACTCTCCATTTTGGTTGGACTGTCTGGTCAGTAACTCTCCAGATCCATTTGTTTCTATATCCCCAGCTCTGGGGTTACAGATGTATGCCACCACATCTGGCTTTTTGCATGGGTCCTAGGAACCTGAACTCAGATCTTCATGTTTGTGCAACAAGCAGTTTGCCCACTCATGACCATCTCACCAGTCCTGTGCAATTTGTGAATACCAACATTCTACTTTTTTTTTTTCCAAGACAGGATTTCTCTATGTGGTCCTGGATGTCCTGGAACTCACTCTGTAGATCAGGCTGGCCTCAAACTCAAAGATCCACCTGTCTCTGCCTCCAGGGTGCTGGGATTAAAGGCATGCGTCACCACCAACCAGCAAATACCAACATTCTTAACAGGCATAGATTAACAAAAACAGCAATAGTAAATGCTATCATATGTGTAGAGAAAAAGAAAAATTGGAGTATATACTCCAAGTTTTTAGTGATGGTTGTAGGGATATCTGCTTTGTAGGTGGTGGAATTCTGAAGTATTGTAATTTTATATGATTAACATGTATTATTTTTAGTCTGAAATGTCATGAACAAATGTGAGAAAGGGTGGAATTAATTCTCATCTTGGAGAGGGCTCAACATATTCTCTCTGTAAAGGGCCAGGGTTGTAAATAGCTTCAGCTTTGCAGGCCATATGGTCTCTGTGGCAATGACTCACTGCCATTACTCAACCCACCAGTGTTGCATGAAGGCAACATTAGGTACTGTGTATAGGAGTGGACATGACTTTATTCCAATACGTCTTTATTTACAAAAACAGGAAATAGGTCAGTTTTAGTTAGGGGCCAGTTTGTCAGCCCTTGATGATGAGAGTTTTACAGAAGCACAGTGTTGCCCCACAGTGTCCAGGAAGACAGGTGTCTACAACATTCTCTTCAAGACAGGTGTCTACAATCATTCTCTTCAGGACAGGTATCTACAATCATTCTCCTCAGGACAGGTATCTACAATCATTCTCCTCAGGTCAGAAGTCTACAATCATTCTCTGTAGGTAAAAGTCAAATAGTCTGGGGCCATACTACCTCTGCAAGTACAAGGAAAGGGTCTGTCTCTTCTATTTCTGGATTCTAAGGCTGCAGACACTCCTTGGTTTGTGGTCACATCACTCCAGTCTCTGCTTTGTTCATCCCATTCTCTTCTGTAATCAAATTTCCCTCTGCCTCCCTCTAAATCGTTGTCTCTCTCTCTCTCTTTTTTTAAGGGTATCAAGTATCCCAGGGTAGTCTCAAACTCATTATGTAGCCAAGGACAACCTTGAACTCCTATTGCTTGTGTCTGTACCTCCCTAGTGTTGGGATCAGTGGCTAATCCATATTGTTCTGGAAACAGAACCCAATCCTTCCTGCATGCCAGACAAGCACTCTAACAACTGACTGCATCCCCAGCCATTTGCCTGCCTCTTATAGGACACTCGTGATCCCAAGTTGTGCCCACCTGTTACCTGCAGAGCATCTCTCCCTCTTAAGGCATTTGTCTCAATCACATTTGCAGACTGTCCTTTGCCAAGTAAAGTGACATTTGTAGGTGGCAGAGAGATGCTGTGCAATTTGGGAATCCTTTATTTGTCTTACCATATAAAATAACAAAAGGCAGTCTGGGCTGCTGTGAAAACATTGACTCAGCCTGGCATGCTAGTTCGATCCTTGAATCCCAAAACTCAGAGGCAAAGCCAGGCAGATCTCTGAGTGTAAGTCTGGCCAGGGCTACAAACAAAACAAAAACAAACAGACAAAACCAAAATAAAAACAGTGTTTTGGTTTCAAGTTCACATGAGATGGAGGCCCAGATCTGACAGCACCTGGTGGCATGGTCCTGAGAGAGTCCTTCCCCTCTCTAACTAGACAATATGGCCACTGAAGCGTTTGCTATCTTTTAGAGTGACTGCTATTGTAAATAATGAGGCTTCAGTCTGGTTAAGCAGTTTGTGCTGAGTGCCATCATGGATGGTGCAGTGTTATAAGCAAAAGAAAACTGTAAAGAATGAAAATGTAGCCATTCCTCAATTAGTAGAAGCACGAGAAATTGTAGGCTAGCCCTATCATTAAGAACAGATCTTTAAAGTTCTTACATGCTGTGTAGAACATAGAACATGCATCTAAGAAGCTCGTAAGAAAAGTAATGAAATTAGATAGACTCATTACCTACAACTAGATCAAAACCACATCCAGAAGTGCTCTGAAAATGGTCTGTAATTCTGTGAGTTTCCTAAAGGCATGGAGAGGAAGAAGACCATGTGTGAAGACTATTTTTAAAGATATTTTATTACATTTATTTATTTAGTTATTGTGTGTGATGTGTGTGTGCACATGTACACGTGCATGTGTGGTGGTCAGTAGACAACTTGCAGCCATTGGCTCCCTTTCTCCACCTTGTGGGTTCCAGGGAATTGAAGTCACATCATTAAGTTTGGCAGTAAGTACCTGTCTGGCTGAGCTACCTTGATAACCCAAGAATATTATTAATGCAGTTTTAAAACAAATTTCTAGGAGTTCCTGAAGCATGAGTAACATTCAGAGACATTAATGTTGGTTCAACATTAAGCCTCACCCATGAAGTCACATGTCTTCAGCAATTGCTCTCTACACATTGTTCTGTGCTAAGGACTACAGTCATGAACCAGACAGGAAGAGCCTCTCTTCTTAGAGCTAACGATGTGATGGGGTGTAGAAATACTGACAAGTTGAAATAGTGCTTGAGTGGCTGAAGAGAACACATAGATGTATATAACATGGGGTCTCATGGGCTGGTTGGGGAAGGTCTCTCTGAGGAGGTGGCATCCAGTGTGGTCCCTCTATAATACAATGTTAACTCACCGGGCACAGATTAGAGAAGAAACTTTCTAAGCCAGGCAGAAAAATGACCTGAAGCCCAAAAGAGGCTCATGCCATCATCCATCATTCATTACTATTTCCCAGTACAGCTAGAGTAAAAGACAAGAGAGCGTGGACTACTTTCTACACACTGAAGAGGTTGACATTTATTCTACAATGCATCAGTCAGAGGACTATTAGATGCTATAACAAATAGGCCTCACATTACAGTTTACTCTTGACTCTTTCATTAGCTCTATAGGATGTTTCCAGTGGCTGGGCAGCTTTCCCTCAAGTGACAGTTTATTGTGTCATCTCCATTCTCTTGTGACAGGAAGAATGCAGATGTCTTGACTTCCTTGGCCCTTAGAATGACCTAGGTCATTTTTCACATAAACCACTGGAAGCAAGTTAAAAACAGCATTCCTGCTGGGTGTGTGAGGTGTTGTGGCACACACTCTTAATCTCAGCACTAGGAGACAGAGGCAGGTGGATCTCTGTGAGTTCAAAGCCATTCTGGTCTATATAGCAAGTACTAGGCCAGCCAAAGCTACATAGTGAAATCCTGTCTTTCCCTCCCGCTAAAAAAATAAAAACAAAAAAAACCCAAACCAAGCATCCCTGAAGACACCTACAACAACATCTTGACTCTGGACAAAGGCATAGACTTGGGTGCAGAGTTGATTGCATCACAGCCAAGTCTTCAGAGATTCAAATAGCTATATATTTAAATAATATATATCTTTAAAAAATGTATCCCCCTGGTATATACAACTGTACAGAGGACAGTATCTCCCTACCTGAATAATTTGAAGTAATTTTAAGATGTAGTCTTGGGTCTGGCTGTGATTAGGAAAAAAAATCAACACTAAAAAATCATAATAAAAACCCAAGTGTCCTGGGAAATTAGTAGGTTTTTCATCTTCATGTTGTTAGTCCTTTGATTCAACTTGAGATGGTTTTTGATTCTGATATTTTGCCCAAGCTAAGCAAATCCAGGAGCTATGTGGTTTATTTTCATTGGCATCAGCAAAGAAATGGTGACTGGCCAATTCCTGGGTCTGAGGCCTGTGACGCGTCACAAACCATCTGAGTCAATTATTTAGTGCACACATCAAACCTGCCTCCCCCACCTTGCCTGTATTTTATGCCCATTTTTGTCCAGCATTTGTTTGGCATCAACCATATTCGCCTGGGCTACTCATCTAACAGGCTTCCCAGAAAAAGACAGGAAGTTTGTCTGCTGTATCTCTGTGAGCCCACCAAAGTCTACAGCTATCATTCTGATCTTTAAATAATTTATCATTTAGTCTTGTACTTATTTGTGTGTGTGTGTGTGTGTGTGTGTGTGTGTGTGTGTGTGTGTGTGTGAGAGAGAGAGAGAGAGATATGTGTGGCAGTCAGATGACAACTTTGTGGAGTCTGTTCTCTCCTTTGACCCTGTGCTCTGGCCATGGGACTCAAGTCTTGTGTGGTGAGTGCCTTTGCCTGCTGTACTACTCATCAGCCCTAAGTAATTCTCTCTTATCACTTGCCTGAGGCTTCCGGAACTGCCCTTCTCTTGATGCTGAAGTAACTTCTATGCTCCTCTACCTTTAGTTTTATCTTTTCCTGTCACCACCTGCCAAGTTCCCTGGGAGGGGCTGGTTCTACCTTGGCCTCTGGTGTCTTTGGATCTAGAGGTTGTAATTCACCAGTTTTCATTTTCTTGCTTTCTCTATTGGGGCACAATTGGATCTTATCATATTTATTTCATTGTTGAGCCTTTGAGAAGAAAGATTGAAGCTCCCTGCTTGGAGTTTCACATCAATCATTCTGAATTGACAGGCTTCTATCACATGTAGATCCTTCATTGTATGTTTTTCAAGCAATCCCCCCAGACCCTGGAGGTGTGACAGGGTCATGGCTTGCTTTTTAAGGAGTCAAGTGAATAATTGTAACTGGGTGTTGCTCCCTATGAAGCCCCTGTCGGTTGTTTGAAATCTTAAATGGTCTTTTTTCTTTTCTTTTTCTTTTTTTTTTTTTTCAGTTTTTCAAGACAGTTTCTCTGTGTAGTTTTGGTGCCTGTTCTGGATCTCATTCTGTAGACCAGGCTGGCCTCAAACTCACAGAGATCCACCTGGCTCTTCCTTCCGAGTGCTGGGATTAGAGGTGTGTGCCACTGCCACCTGGTCTTAAATAGTCTTATAATAAAAAACCTGGTACCAGATATTGGGGTAAATGCTGAAAGATCAGAGAGACAAAGGAACAAACCATGCTATGTCTCACCTCATCAATTCCATGAATCCTCTGTTTGAATGTCTCTGAGTTCTCGCCGAAAGGGGTCCTCTCAGCCAAAAGGCTTCAGCTGAAAGAGCCTAGCCAAAAGGCCTCTAGCCAAAAGGGCTTCCTCAGCTGAAAATAGTGTTTTCTCATGCCTTATATACCTTTCTCTGCCCAGCCATCACTTCCTGGGATTAAAGGCATGTGTGCTTCCCAAGCAAAGACATGAGATCTCAAGTGCTGAGATTAAAGGTGTGTGTCACCACTGCCTGGATTGAGTCAGTCTCATGTAGTCCAGGGTGGCTTTGAACTCACAGAGATCCGTTTGGATTTATGATTAAAGATGTGTGGCACCACTGCCTGGCTTCTATGTTTAATCTAGTGGCTTGTTCTGTTCTTTGATCTTCAGGCAAATTTTATTAGGGTACACAATATATCACCACATTTCCCCTTTTTTGTCTAAAATAATAAAAGGTTATAACTAATATAAGAAAAACTATATATAATAAATACAATAAGTATATACAATATATACAGTCAATAATTACATTAACAATGTCAGGTCCATAAATATTTGACAAATTCAGTGAAAATACTCCATTATCTATCCTATTTTGGTGAGTCCAAAATGTTGTACCTAATTCACTTTCTATCCTAACTTGTATTACCAACTGAAAACTATCTTTTGATATCTTTCAAATTTATACACTTTATAACTCTTTAGTGAGTTTCTGTTCTGAATTTGTTAACAGGGAAAACTATAACTATAACTATCTAGTCTTCAACTCCCTCAGAGACCTGAGATGGAAATAATATTAACTGAGTAAGCAGGAAGTGCAAACAAGCAAAAAATGTGAGAAATGACAGAAACAGCTGGCTGCCTGGACAGTCACCCAAGGTTCTTCTGCAACATTGGGGCATCCATCATTGGCCAACAGGCCTAGCATATCTGACAGACTTATTTGTGAAGCAGGATTTTCTGAAGGGCCTTCCTACCTTGTCTTGGCAAGGTTTGGCAGTTCTTTCTTTTGTGTCCTGCTTGTCCATTTGGACAACATACTGTCAGCAGTTGAGGCAAGGGCATTTTCTTGCCCAGTGACTAACTTTTGCCACAAAGAAAGTAAACTCCATATGGAATTTCTTCAATGCCTGTTTGACCTTGAAAACATACCTAATATGACTACACGTTTGATTGTAATGACTAACTACTAACTTTTATTTCTTTATATCCTAATTAGTTGGTAATAATAGCTTTCAAGGACTAGCAATTTATATTACATTCTTAAATGAACTGTATAGATACAATACCTTGAACAAGATTAGAAGTATATGTACAATATGTTCTAACAAAATTAATCTCAAATTTGTATCAATATGCAAAATTTGTATACAATATACAAAAATCCAATCCAATGTAAATATTTAAAACTAGTAATTGCTTTTTAAAAGTAGATTCAATAATCTACCTTTTTATCTTATCATATCTATATTCTCCCTTTTTTCTTTTCAGAGTAGATTCAATAATCTTCTCTTTTATCCTATTATTTCTATATCTTTTTTTTCAGGCTAGGTTCAATAATCTATTTTTTATCTTGTCATAGCTATATATATCTATATCTTCTTTTTTTTTCTTTTACTTTTTTTTTTCAAACAAGAACCCTGAATCTATTCTCCTTTGTTTTAGCTTTTTTCCTGGCTATTAACAATTAACAACTTGTAACCAACCATCCTAAACAATGACAATTATCCATAACCCATTGAAAAGCCAAAAGCCACTCACCCCACCTCTTGTGAATGTGGGCATTGTATTCTTAAAATTACCTCCTGCTTTCTGGGGGCAAAGGCATCTTTAGGGAATCTTGAAAAGAAAAATTTTGGGTTAATTGTCAAGTCTAGGAGAGGTAGCTGTATCATTTGTTGTCCGGTCTCTGCATAATGCAAAAGTGCAGGGCTTGTCTCAAGTCCTGGTTAGAGTAGTCCATGAGGCTGTATCATCTCAGCTAGCCACCTCAAAATTGTCCCAAGCAGTGTGTAGCCCAAAGCTAATCTTTAGATGGTGTTTTTTCAGCTTAGTGGTGTTATCATAGTCCATGTGGAATAATTGTTTTGGGGTCCTATCATGGAGACTTCAGAGATCACATTAGGTCAGATTATTTCTTGTCTTGGTAATTTTTTTCTGGGTAGTTCTCCCTTCTTCTTTGGATACTTATTTGTTCAAAGGTCTTTAAATTCTTTAAAATGATTGTTTTTATTTTCCTGAAAAGACAAAAACAAAACCCTTCCCCAACCCTAACTTTGAGGAGTTTCCAAATCTAATCTTTATCAATTTTGATTTATGGTTTTTCCTGAACTTTTTGTTTTCTCTTTTATAGCTCTTCTATCATCCAAAGCAGTATGGTTTTTTTTTTTACAATAAGCATTAGGTTCTTTAATTGCTCTGGAAAGGAGTTTCTTCCACAATGACAGGAAAAGACTGAACAGAATTTGATATAGGGGCCTGAGAGAGGCCCCTCAGGGAGTTTTCTGCTAGCAAAGGCAAAGGATTACTTTGTCTGTCCCTTATTGACCTACATTCATTAGTCCAATGTCTGCCTTTTCCATACCTTCTGCATATTTAAGAAGGGAAGGGTATTCTGTTGGGATTATTCCTTGAAAAAAAATATTTCTAGGAACTCTCTGTTTACAGTTCCTTTTTAAGTGACCTTGTTTACTGCAATTGAAACATTTGACATTACTATTTTTCTTCAAACCTCTGGAAATCACCTCTCCTATCCAAGCATCATTATGGTCATAAGATTCAATATTCAATATTCACAATAACTTTTGTAAATGACTCAATTCTTTTTCCTACTTCTTCAATTTTGTCCCAAGTATTCAAGGCTGCCATGTGGCATAAAGCTAGGGTGTGGTTATCATATAAAGATTGTCTTTGTATGTCAGCATAATCATCTTCTCTAAGAAGTTGATCTTGGGATATTTCCATACCTCTAGCCCTACATCATTGTTCAATGGTCTTAGCCTCATCCTTCCACCAGGTCCTCCATTGGGGACCAGTCTCTAAGATGGCTGTAACCAAATCTCTCCAGTCTTGAGGGATAATTCTATTACAAGTTGAACAGGAGTTTAACATCTGCTTCACAAAAGATGAGTGGATGCCATAGAGACTATTACTACTTTGAATCTCCTCAAATCTAACATTTGCACAGAAGTCCAATCAGCTCATATACAGCCTTGAGGATATTTATATATATTATGTGGCAGTTCCTGTAAGGTTACTGGATATATTAAGGTTGGATGTTTGAAAGCCTTAGGCTGTTTCTCTGTAACCTTATAATGCAATGCTAAGATTGGTTCACCTTTAAATTCCTCTGTCTTGGTCTGAATATCTCTATGATTTGTTTTAACAGGGTTTTCTAAAACTTTTACCTTGGCACTCATATTAACCAACTTTTTAAATGATAAAACAGAAATGATCAAACAAATAATATTTATAATTGACATTACATCTGTCCCATCAACATTAATTATCCTCTCATTTAGTTGTTCCATTTTCAGACCATTTAATGTATAGTCAAACAGAGACCAAAAGCCTTCCATTGTAAAAATGTTTCCCATTTTTTAATGTGGGAAAAAAACTTTCTTTTAACTAATTCCTCCCTTTAAGAAACCCCAGTTGACTCAACAAATCTGCTGACAATGACAATTCAGATGATGCTGTGGCAGCAACCTGAGGAGGGGCCCAGAGAAAGCCAGAACCCACCAGGAGAGGAAAGAAGCGAAAGATCCAGCCGTCTGCACAGGGGAAGTGTGCAAAAGTGGCCAACTCCTGTGGTTTTTGGAGCCCAAAACCTATGGAGTTTGCTGCAGAGAGGCTGCAAGAAAAACTTAGCCAGTGGGTTAGGGAGTCCAGCCCAGGTAGGTTGGAGATTCTGGCTGTGTGTATCACGGGCCTGAGCCAGGGACTGCAAGGCCATAGGCAAGTGGCTTTTTCGTGAATTCGTGCCCCATGTTGGGTGCCAGAAATTGTTCAAAATCTTAAATGGTCTAATAATAAAAAAACTGGGGCCAGATATTGGAGTAAATGCTGAAATATCAGAGAGACAAAGGAACAAGCCACAGCTACCACCTCTTACCTCACTAACTCCCCAGACTTAAAAAGCCTCAGCAGATAGGCCCCTAGCTGAAAGGGCTTCCTCAGTTGAAAAGCCTCTAGTTCCTGTCTCCTCATGCCTTATATACCTTTCTCCACCCAGCCATCACTTCCTGGGATTAAAGGCATGTGATTCCCAAGTACTGGGATTAAAGGTGTGTGCCACCACTGCCTGGCTTCTATGTTTAATCTAGTGGCTTGTTCTGTTCTTTGATCTTCAGGCAAATTTTATTAGTGTACACAATCTTGTGTCACATTTGGGATATTCTCTGGCCTTACATAGTGGATGAGTTTGATCTGCATTTGCTGGGTACATGTTAGAGACTCAGCTCTTTCCTAGCTAGCCTTGGCTGGTGCTGCCCAAGCTTGTTGCTTTTATGTGTAGCTCAGTTGGTGCTCTTGCCTGTCCACTGTGTCAGGGATACAGAGTCATGGTAGCTTCTTAGTCTTCCATGGTCAGAGCCCTCAAGCTCACAGGCATAAGCCACACTCTGTCTGTTCAGAGTAGCTGAACAGAGGACCATCTAGGCTCAGCCACATGACCCAGAGCCTGGTGTGCATCTTGGGAACCAGCCACATATTCCTTGCCTCAGGTGCAACATCAGTACTCTTCCCAACAGGATTTAAGTCAGAATAAGCCAAAGCCAGACGTTCCTATGAGGCTGGAACTCTGAGGAGAGAATTAGAATCCCTTCCCCTTCCCATCACTAGGTTCCTTGGTCTCTAATATCTTTCTTTCTCTGCACACCAGGGGAGAGAAGACAGTTTCTGAGGGAACAAAGGACCCCATCACAGGGATTAAAGTGTGGGATCCTTATGTACATATGATAGGCTACCCTACCCTGCTCTAAAGGATCTTCCTGTCTCTCTCTAAAAGCCATGTTATTAATTTTTTGTTTTGTTTTAGCCTAGTGGATTCAATTCAGGTTCCTAAGCATTCTAAGTGCTCACTACCACTGAGCTATATGTACCCTCAGCCCCTAAAAGAAGCATTAAATGATAGGGTTTCTAGATGAACTTGTGCCTGCATCACCCCTGTTACTGGCATAGAACCCGACACAGCCATTTAAATTTCTTTTTGTGCACTTTACAAACTCAGCTCATTGCCAATTGGGACCTTCTATCTTGTCTTATAGGTCAGTGACAGTTTCACTAGAGCGATTTCCAAGTTTCCAATATAGCTGCCTCATGAGCTGATGGGAGAAGAAGGAAGCTCTTCACTGGGATAGGGTGGTGGAAGACCAGCATGCCAAGAGTGTGGGCACTTGTTCTCACTCATGTGACAGGATGGTGCTGGTTGATGGTCAGTGGCTGTCTTCCTTTCCTGGGCCAGGTGGGCACAGCTGACCTACTCAGTATGCTCATCAAGTTGTGTCAAGAATCTTACACCTTGTTCTTTTTCTTTATTATAACTTTTTAAAAGTTTTTATTTATTTTTATTTTACATGTATGAGTGTTTTGACTGTATGTATATAAACCATGTACATGCTCAGTACCCACGAAGGCTAGAAGAGAATGCCAGATAGCCTAGAACTGGATTTACAGATAGTTGTGAACCAACATGTGGGAGCTGGGAACTGAACTTGGGTCCTCTGAAAGAACAGCAGTGTTCTTAACCACTGAGCCATCTCTCCAGCCCCTATTATAACTTTTCATTTTGAAATAGTTTACGGCCAATACGGCATTTCAAAAAGCTATGCAACAGGTCCCCACAGCATCTCACATGACCACAACACATTGTCAGACCTTGAAAACTGATAGAATACCTTTTTTTAACTTTCAGGATTACACTCAGGACCTCACATATGCCAACAAATGCCCAGTTAACTCAGACACAGACCTTATTTGGGGTTGATCAGACGGTACTCATACATTTTCCCCAAAAAGATTACTTACTTTTAGCCAAACAAGTGGTTAATTTTCTATGAATGTGTGCTTTGGGAGTTGTACCAGACCCAACAAGCATATTTCTAGACAGAGAAGGGCTCCATCTCTGGGATTTCCTCCATCTGACTGCTAGCCAATCACTATCACTTCTGTTTCTCCTACTTAATCTCTTGCCCCAGATACATCCTAGCAGTGTTCAGTCCTTGGCATCCCATGTTCAGAAGCAATCATCTCATTACCTGCCCCTCCTTAGCTTAAGGATGATTGCATCTGATGTAGAATACACACCTCTCCTCCTGCTGAAAGCCTGATTCAAGTTAAATGGGAAATGGATGTCTGTATTCTTCAACATTTATGCCAATTTATTTACCTCTTTCTTCCCTCTTGTCTTGTGACCTCATAATCCTTAGACCAAGACTGTCTGCTCTCTTAGCTCTACTTGATAACAATGGTTGGTAACAATGGAATTGTATCGGGTTTGTGCCTTCATTTCAGCATAACACAATTTGTTGTGTTTTAAAAACCATGTAGTCAAGGCTGGCACCAAACTCATTGTAGTAGAGAATGACTTTTACCCACCCTCCCGTCTATCTTCTCCCACGTCCTGAGTGCTAGAATCACAGTGCAGCATCAGTGCTCTTTGTAGACTCCTGGGGAGCACACCCAAGGCATTCTGCCTGGCATATGAGCATGCTACCAATGGAGCTACATAGCACAATTATCTGAATTTGTAGCTCCATCTCACTTTGCCATTGAAAATGATTTTTTGAAACCACATGGGAGAGTTGGGAAAAAATGGAAGTTCCTGAGACTGCCTAACCTAAGGCCAAGAAGACTTCTTCTGGCTCCTGTCCCAAGCAGTGGCTGCATTCACCTTTTCCTGAGGTTGGTTACTGACACAGCACTCTCCCATTTTTCTTAATAAAAGGGTTGAACATCTAAAGTAGCCACAGAGATTCTTGGCATCTGTCAGAGTTAGAGATCCACATGGCAGACTGAGAGTCATAAAATCTTTGTTTTAGTTTGAACTCATTTAAAAACTGGAACAAAATTAATTTTTTTCTTACATAGTTACAGAGATTTCCCCTTATGGGGTGGAAATGCTACCAGGATATGATGTCCAGGGAAAATGACTCTCAGAGATTTATTTTGGTGCTTTGTTGTATAGTCCATGGTAGGCGACCTTCTAGCTTGGTTCTGAGTGTTCCTGGGTCCTCTTATTGAAGGGAAAGCCCCATATCTACTGCTTGTCCTCACCGATGAGTTTCAGACTTTTATTTTGCATTGTGGTCTACAGATGTGGTTTCAAAATGTGCCTTTGCGTGCAAACATCCATTCCCACCAACTCATGGCAGTGGATCCTGTCTTCCAGAAGCGCCAATGTCTGTCTAAAACTTAAGATCTAAAGGGTGTAGCTTCTGGTTTGTGGTCTCATCTCCCAGTGTCTCATTACAGTAACCTACGAGAAGCTGAGTGGTCTGGTGAAAAGGGAAGAAGGCAACACCTCTGACTCTAGGTCTATTTTAGACACATTTGGGTGGATGGCAATCGAAGTGCCGGGTGTGGTGACCCCCCACTTGCTGCAGGACACTAATGCACTGATTAGAGACTGGACACTGCTTCCAAAGCCCCAGTCCAAACTACAGGGCAAGTTAACAGAAAACTTCACATTAAATAAAACCAACCTCCAAGGTTCAACAAGAGGTGATTCTTCTAATGAAATCAGTTCAGTTCTTTGAGCTAGACTACATCCAAAGTGAGGTAAGAATCATAACATTTCTCTGGGTCTCTTTATACAAAAATTGAGACTCTTTTATAATATTTCTATGTGTTCAAAATATATAAACAATGTGAAAAACACTTGTAGCAAGAATGGACGCCCTAGTGTACGCCCCTTAGTCTTTGAGCACACACTGATTCTCACCAAGGAAAGGATGTTTCTCTAATCTGGGAATGGCCAGTCATCCAGAGGGTGTTTACATTGCAAGACAGAGAGACAGAGACCCCAGTTATAAATAACATGTTTCTTATGATAGCATGCAAATGCCCAGGGAAGCACAGTGGACATTCCCTCTTCCCTCCTCCTGGATAGAAACTCCTTGATCATACATTTTATGTTTCTAAGACTGATCCAATTTTAAAAATGAAAATTAATGAATGAATGAATGAATGTGTGTGTGTGTGTGTGTGTGTGTGTGTGTGTGTGTGCATCTGCACTTGTGCCACCATGTGGGTGGAGCTCAGAGAGCAACTTTTGAGAGTGGCTTCCCGCCTTCCACCATGAAGGTTTCAGGGATTGAACCTAGATTGCCAGTTTTGGCAGCTAGAGTCTTTACCTGCTGAGCCATCTTGCTGGCCCTTGGTCCAGGTTTTGATATGCAAGAATTGACTTTTCTAATTTATTTTCTTAAAATATGCCAGAGGAGATTAAAGTTCTGAAGGAGGAAGCCTGGGAGCCACGTGTTTTCTGTGTGTCTTTTGTGTCAATATTTAGAATTCCAGTGTCAGTTATTTAGAACTTCAGTGCATGAGCTACATGCCTGTTGCATCCATAAACTAATTATTATAACACTTGGCCCCAGGACACACAGCCTTCTTAGTAAGAAATTGCTGCCATAGTTATGGCAACATGGCAACACTGATCACTTATTAGAAACTAATATGAGACTTTAAGACCAGAGTTTCCATGAGGACCTTAGAGCTGTAATGTAGAGAAATCTTCCAGGAATTCTGGATGTCGGTCGGAGAGCTTTTATTACCTGTGATCTTGGTTGACCAAGGATACACATAAATGTCAGCCAGGCACAAACCAGACACTTACCTGAAATGTAATTAATTCATCATTGTTAGGGTTATGATAATGTCTGCCCACTGAAGGCTTGCCTAGTGAGACTATCTAATCTACTCTGGGCCAAAGCAGACTTCTTTAGAGTAAGCCACATCCAGAGAGGATAGAGCTAGGGATCAGCATTTCTAGGCTATCAAACTTTTGAGACTAGAAAAAATCCCAATTTTTGTTTTGTTGTTACATGTGTGCTTATATGTTTGTGTATATATACACAGTTGCGTGTGGAGGTCAAAGGCTGAAGTTCGGTGTCTTTCTCTATCACTCTCCATCTCATCTTTTGAAACAGTGTCTTTCACTGGATGTGGAGCTCAGTGATTGGCAAGACTGACTAGCCAGCAAGCTCCAGGGGTCTTCCTGTCTCTCCCTGCCACACCAACCTTTTTGTATGGGTGCTGGGACAGTACTCATGTCCTTGTGCTTGTGTGTTGAATATTTGACTGACTGAACCACCTCCACAGCTCCCTTGTGTAGTGATATATTGTGTACCCTAATAAACTTGCCTGGGATCAGAGGACAGAGTCAGCCACTAGATTAGACATAGAGGCCAGGCTGTGGTGGCACATGCCTTTAATCCCAGTACTGGGAAGCATACACACCTTCAACCCCAGGAAGTGACATGGCTGGGCGGAGAAAGGTATATAAGGTGTGAGGAGACAGGAACTAAAGCAGTTCAGCTGAGATCCTTTCAGGTGAGGACTCAGGATTTCAGTCTGAGGAAACAGGATCAGCGGAGGAGTTGGCAAGGTGAGGTTGGCTGTGGTTGCTCTGCTTCTCTGATCTTTCAGCTTTCACTCTGATATCTGGCTCCGGTTTTTGTTTTTTTTTTTATTAAAAGATCACCTAAGATTCAAACAACACCCTTGTGTTCTTTAAGAAATGGAAAAAAAAAACATAAAGTATATTTCAAAGAATGACCAAAGGGTTTAAGTAGAGAAACAAGACAGATTAGTCTGGAGAACTGGTGTGATGACACAGATATAATCCCAGTACTTCGGAGGCTGAGGCAGGAGGATCTTCAGTTCAAGACCACACTGGGCTATGTAGTGAGACTATCTCAAAACAACAGTGGCAAGGAAAAAGAAGAGGAGCAGAGAGGGAGGAGGAAGAGGAAGAGGAAGAGGAAGAGGGAGGGAAGAAATCAGGACCACAGGTATTTGAGGTTAGTCTAAGAGTATGACAAGCAGATTATCTCAGCTACAAGTAGATCCTGGGAAGTATAGGTAAGCCAGTCCTTATGAATGGATCCTTATGTTGGGTGGGAAGCTAGAGGGAGGCAACTTGCTAGTTTTTAGGAAAATAGAGGCAGGTGGTAGCACCATGTGCTGAATGGGAAGTGCAGAGAAAGAAGAAAGGCAGGAAAGAGGGAAAGACCATGTGATCATACAATTTAAGGGCTCTATGAATCCAACACTTTAACTTGGGCAGATGCTCAAGGCCAGAATAAGGACTAACTCCATCCTAGGCTTGCTCCTTGGTATGGATGTGTAAAACATGTGGAGTCATAGGCCCTCCCAGCCCTACTGAAGCAAAAACCTAGGAAGACACCCCAAGGTTTATAAATAAAGCTGCAGAAGACTGTCATTGGGAACTCCGTGAGCTGAATCAAGTTTAGCGCTGTTAAACATTTGATCTGGGAAGCAAGCTCCTGTGTCTACATAAGGGTTTGTAATGCTGCCTGGGAAAGAAAGAGATGTAATCGACACTGTGCTTTAGAGATGCTTTTCAGCAGTGAGATTCTGTTTCAGCTATAACAGGGAGAAATGGAGGAAGGAGAAGAAAGAGAGGGAAGGATCGAGGGAGGAAGGAAAGAAGGAAGGAATTGAGGGTGAGTCGGAGGGTGTGAGGGAAGGAAGGTGTGAGAGACTGAGGGAGGGTGGGAGGAGGGAGGGACGCAGGGAGGGAGGAGGGAAGTTAGAGGCATGCATGCACTAGATTGTCCTCAGTGTGGATCCGGGTTGAGAAAGAACTGGCTGCATCAAGTAGAGATTCCATATTGTGGACACACTTCAGCAGGTTCTTTGACAAGGAAATCAAAAGTCCCTGATTCCCATTTTAAGATGAGTTTCTTTTTAAGGAAGAAGTATTGATAATGGTTACAAATTTCCAAATATTGTTTGTTTGGTTTTTTTTTTTTTTTTTTTTTTTTTTTTGAGACAGGGTTTCTCTGTGTAGCTTTGCACTTTTCCTGGAACTCGCTTTGTAGACCAGGCTAGCCTCAAACTCATGGAGATCCGCCTGCCTCTGCCTCCTGAGTGCTGGGATTAAAGGCGTGTGCCACCACTGCCAGGCCAAATATTTTTTTTTTTTTTTTTTTAAAAGGAGAAGATACTGTAAAAATGTCACAGCAAGAAGTTTGTTTTGTTTGTTTTTGTTTTCATTAGGCCCCACTGGGCAGGCATTCCAGCAGGTTCTGCCCTGTGCCCAACCTGGTGCAGGTGGAAAGTGGAGTGGTGTCTGCAGCGGTCGGTATCTGCGTGTTAGCTAGTTCAGAGAAACACACCATCCCTGGGTGATGCGGTTCAACACAACACTCGGTTTCTGTGATGGGGGAATCTAAATTTGATTTACCTGATTGCCTATGGCTTAACACCTTTGCAAGGTTGTCAAGGGCTCTCATTTGAAGGCTCAGCTTGGTGGTCATTGGAGGATAGCTCCATCTACCCCTGGGATGTTTGGGAACCCTCAGCATTGTGTTTTTATAATAAGTCAGTAATTCCAGTCCTTATTGAAGAGAAGGGTATGGGCATTTTGTAGGAGTCATTAGTGATGTATGAGAGACCACAGGATAAACCGTGTGATTTCCTCCTTCATTTCTACTCCTGTCAGTGGGCTGGAGTTGGTCCATTCCTTCTACCACGTGGGCCCTAAGGGTTGAACAAGTCACTTGCTTGTTTGTGCCACTCTTACAGATAGATGAGGGACTTTTGTCACCCATAATGGTTTACTGCTGCAAGCTGCCACCTCACCACCACATCACACACGCACACACACGCACACACACACACACACACACACACACACACACACACACACGCGCACACATGCACACACACATATACGCGCGCACACACACGCACGCACACGCACGTGCACACACACCGCATCACACACACGCACACGCATGCACATGCATGCACACACACCATATCTCACACACACACACACACGCACACATGCACACACATGCTCACACGCACACATATGTACATACACACACTCACACAAATGTACATACATACACACACATATCAAATGTAATAAAAACAGATTATTAACAGTCTGAGTGAGCTCAGGTCTCCAGGATCTTGCCCTTTTGGAGTATGTGGCTTTCACTGGTCATAACTCCTCAAAGCCAGTCTTGCCTCAGAACCTGATTTAATCCCTTTACCTACACTGCCTGCCCCCATCTCCCTGCACAGGCTGTTCCATGGTGTCCTGAAAGTCTCTGTGCTGCTGTCTGTTTCCCAGGACAGTGTGAACTTCCTAGAGCGTGCCCTAGCAATCTCCATGCCTGGAGCAGGACCTGGTGCATGAGACTATCACTAAATATTTGTTGATTGAAGAAATAAATGTGAAAGGGAAGTTGTGCTTAGCTTTAGATAAACCTACCATTTCTCCCAGTTCACGAAAACTGGCCATGTGACAAAACCTTCCAGCTAATGGCTTTTCTGGCCTGACTTTGGGGTTGCTGGCCTAAATCTAGAAGTTACTGCCATATCAAGTCCATCTAAAGGCCAATTCCAGGCTGACTTTGGCCTTGTAACCTAACCCCAAGTTACTCTGGGGCACTGGGTGTTTTTGTTTCTGTCGTCTTTGTGTGGCCTGTCCCATCAGCAGGGTGCCTTTAGCAGAGGAGAAGACATACAGGGAGGTCTAACTCTCCAGAAAGCCTCATCCAGGAAGGAACTCTTGTCCCTCCCCTCACACCCATCTCTCTGCCCTCCGATCCAGGAGATTGGGCCTGCTGGGGGCAGCCAGCCAGCTACTGTAACGGCAGTGGCCTCCCACAGAGCTGAGCGCTTGCCACTAGCCCACAATTATGCTGGATTTTGGAAAGCCTCTGTGTGGCAGGGAGCAAGATCCTGTGTTTCCAGGAATTAATTCACGTTGAAGCCCGAGGAGCTTACACATTCTAGATTTTAAAACACACACATTATTTGTTAGACTATTTAGCATAAATATACCCTAAGTAGGAGCTAAGGAGCTGTTCAGTCAAGCCCTGCTTTTGCCCCAAAGAACAATGCACCATGAAGTTTCCAAAGAGAGGAGAGTGAGTTGTGGCCGCTCTCAGTTTCAAACAGGAAGTTCAATTGCTAGAAGTGAGGGAGAAATAGAAACAAATGAACAATCTTCCATTTCTAAGGAGCAATTTGGGGATGTGCGCTTATGGAAAAAAAGAAAAAAAAAAGCAATGTTTCAGAAAAATTCCCATAAGGCCATGTGCACAGTGTGTGTTTCAGTCTAAACTGTGGCTTAGGGCTTCTCCAGTGGCTTCTCTATTTGACAGGCACACATAGGCCAGCTGTGTCCCTAGCACACGTAAGTATATTCCTTTCTTTCTTTTTTTTCTTTTTCTTTTTTTCTTTTTTTTTTTTTTTGGTTTTGGTTTTTCGAGACAGGGTTTCTCTGTGTAGCTTTGCGCCTTTCCTGGGACTCACTTGGTAGCCCAGGCTGGCCTCGAACTCACAGAGATTCGCCTGGCTCTGCCTCCCAAGTGCTGGGATTAAAGGCGTGCGCCACCACCGCCCGGCTCTTTCTTTCTTTTTAATGGGGTGAGTATCTGGCTTCTAACCATCTGAAGTGACTGATGTCTTGTTTTCATAATAGAGTATATGTAAGTGTCCGAAGCACTACATGTATATAGCTTCCCTGACACCTTGTTCCTTTTTAAAGCAAACTTCTCTAAAAAACAACCGAGGCTTTATTACTTTCTATTTCTTTGAATAAAAAAAAAAAAATCTAGATTATTATCTCTTTCCCTCAACTGAGGGTTTAATTTGCTCTTTTTACTTTAATTTCTTTAAAAAACAAAACAAAACTCTTATTTATGTGCATGAGTCTATGTGTGTTTATGTCATATGTGTTTGGGTACCAGCAGAGGCCAAAAGAGGGCATAAAACCCTGGGGCTGGAGTTACAGGTGGTTGTGAGCTGCCCAAGTGGGTCCTGGGAACCAAACTTCCCTGAAAGAGCAGGAAGTGCTCCTGACCTCTGAGCATCTCCCCAGCCTCTTGTTCTAACTTCTTAAGATGAAAACTTAAACACTTGGTGTTAAATCCTTTTCTTCTGAACACAGCCACATAGCAGAGGACATTTGTTTCCAAGGACTGTGTAAGCTACATTCCTCAAATTTATACCTGTTGAGTTTGTATTATCGGTATATTTGAAATATTTTCGATTTCTCTAATTATTTCTTCTTTTGAAAAACTGCTATGTGTGGAATCGTGAGATGGTCCAGAGCAGAGGTGGTTGCTGCCAAGACTGTTGACCTGAGTTCCATTCCCTGAATGTGCATGGTGGGAAGAGAGTGCTGACTCCCTCAAGGTGTCCTTCCTTTGACTTCCACATATACCCTGGCATGTGCACATACATACACATACATAAAATAAATAAATGTAAGAGCAAAAATAAAATAGAACAGAAACTTACTATATGTTATTTAGGAGTATGCTTAATTTACAAATAGTTGGATATTTTCTAGATTACTAATCTAAAATATATATCGTTACTGATTTCTAGTTCAATTCCCTTGTGGTCAGATTTCAAGCCACTAAAATTATTGAAACTCCTCTTCTAGCTAGCCTTGTAAGGAATAAGAAATTTATTTGAACCACCTTTTTAATACTTAAATCTTCTCAGAATTTCTTTCTCTCTTTTATTTAAACTTAACAACAGGAACAAATGAAGGTTATTCAGGCTCCAGTGCTGTGGGATGGTCTGTATGTCAAATGTGTTGCTGATTGGTCAGTAAATAAATCACTGATTGGCCATTGGCTAGGCAGGAAGTATAGGCGGGACAAGGAGAAGAATTCTGGGAAGTGGAAGGCTGAGAGAGAGACTGCCTGGAGCCACCGCCAGGACAAGGAAGATGTAAGGTACCAGTAAGCCATGAGCCATGTGGCAAAGTAAAGATTAATAGAAATGGGCTAAATATAAGAGTAAGAGCTATACAGTGACAGGCCTGAGCTAATGGCCAAGCAGTTTAAATAATGTAAGAGTTTATGTGTTTATTTTATAAGTGGGCTCTGGGACTGGTGGGACTTGGTGGCGGGAGCTGGAGAAAAATTCTCCAGCTACACTCCAGTTATTTAGAAAAGATCTGTGCACTTAGTGGTTAATACAAGCTGGGGTCTGGGGAGGTGGCTCATCAGATGTAGCACTTTCCACACAAGTGGGAGGGCCAGAGTTTGGAACCTCAGCATCCAAATAAACGCCAGACAGGAGTAGTGACCCACCTGTAATCCCAGTGTGCTGGAGGCCGAAATAGGGTCCCCTAGGGCAAGCTGACTATCTAGACTAGCTGAAGTGGCAAGTTCTGGGTTCAAGTGAAAGATCTTCCTTGATATAAGGTGAAGAATGACTGAAGAAGACACCTGAAGTCAGCTTCCAGCTTCTTCATGTGTTCACTCCCCCAGACATGCACCTGCACACACCAGAGCACCAACATGCATACAGATGCACATCACAGATACACACAGACACCCTGACACCAGATTGAGGCAGGCCTCTTTGTAAACGTTTCTTCCAGGGCACAGGTTTGAAAAAGTATCTCTTGAAATCAGTTGTAGTGGGTAGCCATTCCAGCTTTGGTCTGGAAGTTCCAACCCCCATTGAGGCTTCGGTAACTATCACACCTACAAGGCGGGGCCAAGGGAGGGCCCTGAAGACCCGAGATCAGGACGTGCCTTGCTCTCTTGTTTCCTGGACCTGGACGATAGAGGTAGATCAAGGGGAGTTTGCCAGAGAACACTGCCGGACTGCGCTGCGTCTTTTCCAGAACCCGCCACCTACCTATCCCTTCATTTGTAAGTTACCCACTAAATAAATCTTTCTTTTAACTACGTGGAGTGGCCTTAATAATTTCACCAATAATTGGTAGTGAGTCCAAGAAACATGTGGTGGTCTCTTCCTGTTCTTAGCAAGAGGCAAATGTGTCTCAGCAAAGTCTTGAGAGGTAAGTCTTCTTCTGTCACCTGGGATTCCATGTCTGCCTCAGACTTCCCTCAGTTTGGTCTGGTGTTTCAAGATGTTGAAGCTGGAATACTCTTTGACAAACTGATCCTAAGCATCCTCTGGCAGTGAAATCAGGACTGGCATGAGATGATAAGGTTATGAGAATGGACATTTCCTACTGGGCATCACACAACGTCTTTAAAGCAATTTCAATACTGGATGTTACCACGTCACCCCATTGGTCCTTTACAAATGCTAGAGTGTTTGTTTATACATAACCTCCTCTTTAAAGTCCAGTCATTGGACCCAAAGATCAAATTCCAAAATCTTACCATGAATGTTACAGGGAGCTTCATTGCAAATTGAGTGAAAATTGAAAAGTATAAAATACACCGAAGGCAGATGTGATGGGTGGTGGAAGGTGGAGACAAGTATATGGCTTTCTTTTTCAAGGTGTCTGATGTCCATGGGTTGGAATAAAAGAAATGCCTGCAAGTCAGTCTTAGCTGTGATTTTAAATTTAATCTTGCATGGAAATTAAGTTGCATGATGTGCCAATGACATTGTTATGATTCTGTTTACCAGGTTCCAGAAGAATGTGTTGATTTAGTAAATTTGATTTTCAATCTAGTCAATATAATTTAGCCAAAATAACATGTTGGAGGCTCCAGTCTCTCTGTCCCTCATAGGCTCTCTTGGTAGTCTGCCCTGCTCAGTTTATGATCTTATACATGACAGACTGTGTCTATCATCTAGATCTGAATGTTTTTTCTTTATAGGGGCTAGAATGATAAGCATAATAAAGACTTGCTGTCATGAATGCGTGTGTGTGTGTGTGTGTGTGTGTGTGTGTGTGTGTGTGTGCGCGCGCAAGGGTGGGGTGGGGTGGAGTGGTGGGGTGGGGGTGGGGTGGGGGTGGGTGCATTCCTGGTGATGGATAGCCGGTGTCCTGATCCATTACTCTGTGCCTTATTCCCTCAAGACAGGGTCTCTCACTGAACCTGGAACCAGGCTAGCAGCCAGCAAGCCCAGAGAGCCTCCTACCTCTATCCCAAAACAAAATTGCTGTTATGAAAGAGCAAGATGTCCCCGCCCTACTTGCTGGGCTTATGAGCTCTCCTCCTGGAATACCCTTCCATCATGCCATGCACCATGGGGAATCACCAAAGGTTGAATAAATGAGGCAATCTAGCCTTGGGCTTTTAACATCCAAAACTGTGAGTTCAATATGTCTGTCTTTCTTCTTCCAACTTCAGGTATTTTATAATAACTGAGTTGCATCCCCAGCCATTGTGTATAGCTATATTGTCTTCAAGTGTCTTTCTTTCATTCTTTCTATGTACTTTAAAGGTTTGGGAAATAGATTTGGAAGTTCATCAGTTCTGATGTGTGCTGGATTTATGACCTTCGGTTTAATCACTGTTTTGTTTTTTCTTGTTTATGGTAACACTGGGGAGTCAAATGTCACCCCACAACTCACTAAGCAATGTCTTACCACTGGGCTAAATCCCCAATCACTGGAAACTCTTAAGCTCCTTTTTTTTTTTTTTTTTCTTCTGAAATAGGAACAAAGAACTTACCTCTGGGGTTACTGGGAGAATGAGATATTTTTGGCCATTCTTTTACAAAAAGAAGCTATGTTTGGTGAGGCATGTTGCTCAATTGTAGAGTCCTTGCCTGGCATGTGTAAAGCCCTAGGCTCCATCCTCAATGCTATAAAATTGTGTATTTGGGCTGGAGTGATGACTTGCTGGTTAAGAGTTCTGACTGCTCTTCCAGAGGACCTGAGTTCAGTCCCCCACATTCGATTGGTAGCTCATAAACATCCATAACTGCAGGTCTCACTTTGTAGTCCTGGCTGGCCTGGAACTCACAGAAATCTGCCTGCCTCTGCCTCCTGGGTGCCATCTTTAAGGGCGTGCACTACCCTTCCCTGCCAGAAAAGATATACAAAGAGCCTGTTCTCCACACACATCCTTCTTGGCTGATCTGATATGTGGTTCCAATGTCTCCTAAGCAGGCCACCAGCCTCCTGGAAGAGGAAACCAATGGAATCTCTAGCCAGTCTTGCCCCTGGTTCTGGGCAAGGCACAGACTTGCCTCATGCATATAAAGACGGCTTTCCAGAAACATCTGAGAGGAGAATTTATCCTTGTTCCCCAAATAACCAAAAGACATATTCTGCACTTCTGCAGTCTGAGTCACTGACTGTGAAGGCAAGCCTAAGCCTTTAGATGTGTTTTCTTAGTGAGCATTTTACCTTGGCCTCAGCCATTGTGGTCATTTCCTCATTCACAACAAGCCATCAGTGTTCTGAGAGGCAGCTTTTGTCAGCTAGAAGCCTGTTCATTCATTCCATTCACCATGGAAAATCACAGGCTCAAGTAATGAGAACTCTAGAAAAAGATCAACAAACAGATTGACCTTCTGTGGCCAGAAAGTTCTGAACCTGGAAGACCTCCCCCAAGGAGACAGGGCTGCTTCAAGGGCCTCTGTGTAGAATGCTTGACTCTGCTGTGAGACAGAGACAATGGTGGTCACATAATTGCTGTTTTCCCCAACATATTATGTAGCAGGGAAGGCTATTTTAATGTGACTACATGACCAACCAAATGGCAGATTTATCAACACAGTTTCCACAAAAAAAAAATCAACATGTGTATTTTCCGACCCACTAACAACTAAGATGTTTCTTGTAACTGTCTCCTTCTCATGTCTTTCAACTCCTGCATCTCAATTGACAAGGCTTTAAGGGATTTTGAAGATCTCTCTAATAGCGTAAGGTGTTAGTTACTCTTTTGTGTCTGTGACCTAATCCCTGACAGAACAACCTAAATGGAGCAACAATTTTGGCTCACAGTTTTAGAGGACTTAGCCCACCATGGTCAGAGGACCCCCCCACCCCCCCACCCTTCCACCTCCCCCCCACCCCCCATCCCCCGCCATGAGCTTGGGCAGACCAGTGTGATGGTGGGAACAACATGGCAGAGCAGTGTGGAGATGTGGTGTCTGTGTACCACCTGTGGGCCTGATGCCTGCAGAAGCCAGAAGAGGGTGTAGGATCCCCTGGAACTGGAGTTACAGATGGTTGTGAGCTGCCATGTGGATGCTGGGAACTGAATCTGGGCCCTCTGGAAAAGCAGCCAGTGCTCTTAATTGCTGAGCCATCTGTCCAGATCCTCAGGGTTAGGTTTCTCTGTCATTAAAATCCAAAGGACTTTCTCTGCTATATCTGAGAATTTGTCAAATAATTTATTCCAGAGAGTAGAGTGTATTAACCTTCCTGATATTTTAAGAAAATCAGCTCTGGCTTTCCATGACCTGATATGACTCATCTGCTTTACCCATGCTAAAAGGGGGCTAAGGTTATTCTTAGAAAATATCATAGCCAGGTGGTGGTGGCGCACACCTTTAGTCCCAGCACTCAGGAGGCAGAGCCAGGCGGATCTCTGTGAGTTCGAGGCCAGCCTGGGCTACCAAGTGAGTCCCAGGAAAGGCGCAAAGCTACACAGAGAAACCCTGTCTCGAAAAACGAAAAAAAAAGAAAATATCATTTTTAAATAAATATCTGACTTCTAATTTGAATGAAAATGGAAAAGATCTCAGAGCTCTTTATTTAATTTGTAGCCTTAATCTTTAGAAATGGAATGTGCTTCCAAGAAGAAAGGAACATTTGGTCAACCTTAGGGTTCACCAGTATGGCAATGCTACAAGCTCTCTTTGGTATTTAAACAGCGAGCTCTTCCTAAGCCTCAGGCAGGGTCATCCTTCCGTCATTGCCAAAATGCCCTCCTTTGATCTATAGAAGTTTCTGTGCTGGGAAATACAGGTGTGTTACTGGGCAAGAGAGATGGAGCTAACCCACTTGGATTCCTACCCTTCCCAGACCCCAGGTTCACTAGCATGCAGTGTGCAGTATTTGGAGCAAACCCTCAGTAAAGGTCAGTGAACTGGTTTCATGAATGACAGATAAGAGAGATGATCACAATGAACAAGTATATTGGTTGACACAGTGAGGATACAAACTAATGTATTTAAAACAGTCAGAGTACGTTATGTGCCTTGGAAGGGATAATTATTAAATATTTGGTTTAGCTTAAAAAGAATAAAGGCTCAGTGGGACATGGCCTTTTTCATCTATTGGAATTTTATTTTGTCTACTGTTTAAAAGGGGGGCTAAAGCATTTGTCTAGTAGTGCACAGGCCCTAGCTTCAATCCTTGGCACACCATGTAGTTCAGGTTGGCTTCAAACTCACTATATAGCTGAAGATGACCTTGAACTTCTTTCTAAAGTTAACCCTACCTTCCAAGTACTGGGGTTGTGTGCATGAGCCACCATACCTGCTCTGTTAGGTACTGGAGACCAAACCTAGGACTTTGTGTGTGTTAGGCAAGCACTTTACCAGCCGAGCTATATCCTAGCTCCAACCCACCTAAGTTTTAAAAGCATAGGGAACTTTTATTCATTCACTATTTAGTTGTGATTGTAATTCTGCATCTTTTCCACCTTAGAGGAAAAAGATCATGCTCTCAACTCACTCTTGGAAAGATATGTGTGTCTTCCCTTCACACTCCCACCCCAAACAGGAATCTTCCCTGGGACTGTTGAGCCTGTTGTTGACTGTACAGCAAGGGGTAGCTCTGGAAAAGAGCTGGCTGGTATGTGTGGTTAAAATTACAGTAGCCACAGCATTGAGACCAAGGTAGTAAGTCTAAACTTGACTGAGGCAAGTAGCTTCATAAGACAAAAGATAAAAAAAATAATGTACTGGTGTTAGGATCAGCCACTGCTTTGGTATGGACCTAGTACAGAATATCCCCAGGGACATTTAATTCCCATTGAGAGGTATTAAGAGGGTAGAGTTTTAATCCTATTATGACACTCACAGGTGGGGCCTTGGGGTGGTGTTAGGTTTAGACAAAGTCATCAGGGTAGAGCTCCCATGATTGAGCACTGATGGCTTTATAAGAGATCATAAAACAAACACCTGTCATTGGTCATGTGGCACCCTGCAGGAGCTCAGACTTCTATAGCAAGAAGGCCATCTCTAGATGTGTCCCTCAACCTTGAACCTCCAGAGCCGTGAACAAAAATAAACCTCTCTTATTTTATGAAGTAGCCTGTCTTAGGCATTTTGTTATAGTAAGGTAATAGAAACTAATACAGTCAAATAAGGACAGGAAAAGGGGAGGGGAGTGTGTTAGAGGGTACTTTGAGATCACTGTAGAGAATGTGGGCTTGGTGTTCTAGGGAATGAAGGGCTACCACCAAGTTCTATGTGGTGCAGGGAGATAATAGACCTGTACTGAAACAGGTCATTCCAGCTGCAGAGAAGAAAAGGCACAGAAGCATTTCCAGTGATTGCTGGAATAATCCAGAAAGAAGAAGATATGGGTCTCCTTCAGGGAACTTGGGTCTCTGTCTCCATGGCCTTTATTACTTTCCACAGGAGACACACTAATGTGATGTCACAGGGGCATGAGCATTTAAAAACTTCACATTGTGAAATAACTTTAGACTTATGAGAAGGTCATACTGCATCCCAGCTTCCCCTGCACACCTGGTACATTCACAGGAGAGTCACTGAATCTGTGGAACTCACTAGAGTTCAGTTTTCTCACTGATGCTTTTTATCTGGTTCGAGGTCCATTCATCAGCCCACACTATGCTTAAATCTCTCTCTCTCCTCCAATCTGTTCAGTCCCTCAAGTTTTTTTTACAGTTTTGAAGAGTAATGACCAATTATTTTTGTGAAATGTCCTCCAGTTTAGTCTTGCTTGTATTTTCCGGTGGTCAGACTGAGGATGTGCACTTCTTGGCCTATCCTACTGTACTCACTTGGTATTGCTAAATTAATTACAGGTGATAACTGAGAAAAGGTCAGAAAATCCCATTAATTCTTCTCCTATCTTGGCCGCCACTTCCAGTTCCTGATTATTTTGACTCCTCCTTCATTCATGAAGAGATTTCTGATCACTTCTGCTCCTGTAATAGCCATAGAAGGGACAGCACTTCTCAGACTATCTCTTCTTTTTAGTTATGGAAAAACTCCAAGGTTGAGCTGATCAAAGGATGCCTAGCTAGACATCACCACATCTTGTTCTAAATGATGTTGCAGTCTGTGTTGGAGGGGGCAGAGGAATTTCACCTCATTGGAGGTAAAGCTCCTTTCTCTGAACTTCCTCCTGAAGCCACCTTAGTCATGAACACAAACTGACTAGAGAAGATGCCTTAGTATCCAGAGAGAAGGATAAGAGAGCCATTCATAGACTCTTCTGGGGCCTGTTGGTCATAGCAGCTTATTGTAACATCCCAGACACTTAGAGTTAAGGCTCCACAACTAGGAGACACATATCCCCTTTGCACACATTACTGGTACATGTTACAGAGAGAGGGCAGACATTTTATGCTATAGCATACAACGTGCTTTTCAAGGTGGAGACTTATAAGCTGTTAAATAATTCTGATTCAGACAGGCATGGGTTGACAGGGGCATGGTATTGCTACCATCCTTCTTCAACACAAGGCATATATCACTAATCCATCATGCTACCCCTCTGCCATGCTCGGATAAAAACAACAACAACAACAACAAAAACAAAACACAAAAAACCTCTCTGTCTCTAAGATGCCAGTAGCAAAGAGAATACCTACTGGAACTCATTCAAAGTAAAATTCCCACGTGTCATCCTGAAGCTTTTAGAATTTCCGCAGAGACCCTTGCACTTATTGAATAGAAGATAAAGCTTCCTAATGGATAGAAATAATTTTAGCACTTTTCTGTAAGAAAGCATTTTCTAGATTTTTCCCTCTTCAGATTTAAAAGGTAATGAGGGGCTGGGGAGAGAGCCCATTTTGTGAAGTGCTTGCAGGGTGGGCACGAGGACTTGAGTTCAACTCCCAGAACCCATGTTAAAAAGGTGGGTGTGGTAGGCACTTACAATCCCAGAGCTAGGGAGGTGGAGACAGAAAAATGTCTGAGACTCTCTGGCCAGCCAGCCTAACCTACAGGACAAATTTCCAGCTAGTGGGAGACCCTGTCTCAAAAGACAAGATGGATGACACCCAAAGTCGTAGCAGCTGATTCTGACCTCTTGGCCTCTCCATAGACATGTGACCCCCCCCAACACACACCCATACTCTACACCCTGCCCCAGTCAAGGAGATGTGTCTCTCACCATTTTTCTTCCGTTTTGAATTCTCAGGAGCTTGGGTTTACATTCCTTGAGGCTGGGTGATGTCTCCCTTTGACTGGTTCTTTCTCTCAGAGCCTGTCACAGGTAACACTGCAGATACCCATTGTTAGACTGCAGCCTTTGCTGGGGTACTGCCACTGCAAGCTGGGAGCGAACGTTTATTTCTCATGCAGAAACCCTCCTCACAGAATTTACTGAGGGACATCAATGCCATTTTGCCACAGGCCCCTGAGTTGGAGTTGGAGTGAGGGGTGATAATGAGGAGAGATGAGGATGGATTCAGGGCAGTGGGGACCAGGAGTCAGACACCAGGTCTCAAATGATAGGCTAAAGCAAGTCACATGGCCACACCTGGATTCTGAGAGCTAAATTCAAGTATGCCCAGAAAGAAAGCAGGGAGATAATAACAGTTATTACAGAGTCCAGGAAACATTTGTGAATGAATACTGCAGTGGCCATCTGTAGCTGAAAGTTTTCCTGTGTCCCACAGCTGCTCGGTCCCAAATAAACACACAGAGGCTTATATTAATTACAAGCTGTTTGGTCTATGGCTCTAAGGCTTATTATTAACTAGCTCTTTCATCTTAAATTAACACAAATTTCTATTAATCTATGTATCACCATGTGTCTCATGGCTTTACCTGTGTTCCATTACTTCTCGGTGGCTCTAAGCATCTGTGTCAACCCTGCCTTTCTTCTTCCTGAATCTCTCTTGGATTTCCCACCTGGTTATAACCTGTCTTGCCATAGACCAAAGCAACTTCTTTATTAACCAATGGTAGCAACACATATTACGGCATACAGAAAGACCATCCCATAGCAGCCATCCCCTTGGCTAAGCTCTGGAGAGAGCCTCAAGACTATATTTCTCTCTTCCCTGCATTTTGACAAAAGCCAGACAGGGAGACAGTTACTGCTGAAGAGCATGTTCTTAGGTCAAGAATATGAATTATCATCGTAGTCTTGTTTCTCCAATCAGAAGGGAACACTTTGCTCCTTCTAAAGGAAGATTCTACCCCTTGAACTTCCAAAAACAATAACCCTGAAATGTAAAACAGGACTGAGTTTAGACATCTAGACAATGGTTTTAGACAAGCTTACTCTCCAGGGGCTCAGGCCTTCTTTTCTTCTTATAAAATTCTAAATGAGCTGGAATTTCCTTTTAGGAAAATGTTTAGACCAAACACAATGTAGTTGTATTCCTTGAACTTGAAGTGTTCAACATTATTCACTGAAGAGACACCATTTTTTCCTTCTGTGTTGTAACTCCACTCACAGAACAGACTACTGCCCATAAGTATTTATGGTTGAAATTGACCTTGCCTTCTTTTTCTTTAAGAAATGATTGGGCTGGAGAGATGGCACCACTCTTGAAGAGGACCTGGGTTTGGTTCCTAGTACCCACATCAGGGAGAGCTCACTGCCTGTAATTCCAGGTCGGATCCATCTTCTCAGGCACCCTCAGGCGCCAGTATTCATATACCCATACACAGATACACATATGCCACCAAATGATCTCCTAGAGCAGTCTGAACATCTGAGGATAAGTAAAAAATATATATCTGTATGGTGATATTTTATTTGTACTGAAATGTGATTTTATTTGTATGTTAATAAATAAAGTTGCCTGGGGGTCAGAGCTAATAGCAAGCCATAGTAGAGCTGGGCATTCATGGCACACACCTTTAATCCCAGCACTTGGTAGGCAGAGCTAGGTAGATCTCTGTGTGGTCAAGGATACAGCCAGCATTGGAGACACATGCCTTTACTCTCAATACCAACCATAGAAGACCTGGAGGTCTGTACAGACAGGCAGTGACAAGGCGGTCATGTGGTTGGGTTTACAACTAATGAGAAGGCAGAACAGAAAGTCTATATAAAGACAAACAGACAGGAAGTAGGTCTCTCTTTGCTGAAGAGGATTGTTGAAGCAGGAAGGGTAAGGCTCTTAGCTCTGACCTCTTGGGCTTTTATCTTAACATTGGCTCTGTGTTTCTTATTTAATAAGACGGTTACTTCTATAGATCTGACATCCTCTTCTGGCATCTGAGGGCACCTGCAATCACATACACCCCCACCCCATACACATAATTTAAAATGAAATGGATCTTAAAACAAAAAAAGTAGAAAGTGATCTGAGCATTGGCATTCATCACTGTTTCCTGATTGCAGAAGCAGTGTGTCCAGCTGCCTCATGCTCTTGCACTCCATGCCTTCCCTGACATAATGAATTTCATTGTTTCAAACTGTGAGCCAAAGCAGAACTTTTTGTCAAGGTTTGGTCACAGCAACAGGAAAGTAAACAATGCAGTATGCTGTGCACACAGCTTCCATCATTGAACAAGCCACAGCATTTCTTAATTCTTATATTTTAAGGATTTATTTTTATTTTCTGTGCATTAATGTTTTATCTGCATGTATACCTGTGTGAGGGTGTCAGATTCCTTGGAACTACATTTACAGAAAGTTGTGAGTGGTCATGTGGGTGCTGGGAATTGAATTAGGGTCCTCTGAAAGAGCAGCCCATGCTTATAACCACTGATCCATCTCTCCAGCCAGAATCTTATATTAACAACACTCCATAATGCCATTTTAAATTGTTGTATAACAGGCATCCTATACTCATAAAGACTGGACCCAACCAGCTCTAACTGTTGGACTTTTGAATAATTTCTAGCTTTTTTCACAATTATAAACCTCATGCCTACTTTTAACTACTTTTCATGGGTTGCTGAACCCTTTGCAGGCTGTTGGGTAGAAGAAATACAGAACAGTTTAAAATTCCAGTTCCACATTGATGCTCCAATTCCAATTTAACCAAGAAAGTCAGGAAATATACTCAGCTGAGAAAAATTCCAGTTATCTAATTGGTAGTTGATTTAGAAGATAAAAATCTTCTGAACAACACAGCAAATAACCGAGCCAATGTTGCAGAAAAAGGAGATCTGTAAACAGACAGCCAGGGAAAACTTATTAATGAAATTAAATCTACTTTTTTTTTAAATAAAAAAGTAGAAAGTGAGATATATATATATATATATATATATATATATATATATATATATATATATATATATATATAGAGAGAGAGAGAGTCATTCTGTAGGTTCTGTTACTCTAGAGAACTCTAACTGTAGCTAGAGTTTTCCTGCCTGGCCCACAGTCAGGACAAATCTCTGTCACCCGTCAGTCCCACAGCCGCTCAGACCCAACCAAGTAAACACAGAGACTTATATTGGTTACAAACTATATGGCCGTGGCAGGCTTCTTGCTAACTGTTCTTATATCTTAAATTAATCCATTTCTATAAATCTATAGCTTGCCACATGGCTCGTGGCTTACCGGTGTCTTCACATGCTGCTTGTCATGGCGGCGGCTGGCAGTGTCTCTCCCACCTTCCTGTTCTCTCAACTCTCCTCTCTGTTAGTCCTGCCTATACTTCCTGCCTGGCCACTGGCCAATCAGTGTTTTATTTATTGACCAATCAGAGCAACAGATTTGACATACAGACCATCCCACAGCATCTGACTATACAGATCCTGTGTCCAAAAAGGAAAAAAAAGGTAGAGAGCAGTTTCTTAAGACGTTCATCCCTACATCAGCCTCTACTTTCTACACACCCATGCATGGGCAGGGAGATGGGATCCACATACATGTACACATATCCACATAAAAGAAAAAAGAAAGCTGTTAATGCTTGAGTTGGTGGATTGAGACTAGAGGTGAGCAGACTTGTGGTGGTGGTTTTGTTTTAGACAGTTTCATATGTAGCCTAGAATTTTGCCTCAGTCTCTCAGAGTTCTGGAATCCCAGGTGTGAGCCACCACACCTGCCCAGCCCAATACGCTCTTAGAGCAAGTAAAGGCCTGGCGGCTCAGCCCTAGCGCATCCCACAGGAAGTTGCTTACTGTGGGGAGGAGGCAGGCCCTGTCCTTATCAGCATCCTTCCACTGCTGGAGCAGGGAGCAAGTGGCCAGCAGAGGCTTCAGGG
This sequence comes from Peromyscus eremicus, assembly GCF_949786415.1. Lineage (NCBI taxonomy): Eukaryota > Metazoa > Chordata > Mammalia > Rodentia > Cricetidae > Peromyscus > Peromyscus eremicus. The sequence continues at coordinate 1,279,234 of NC_081420.1, read as the reverse complement.
AGAGACTGCCCAGGTGCTCAGCACTGCTGCCTCAATGTTATCTTATCTGCTACAGATAAGATAAGGTAAGAGAGGTTAAGCAACTTGCCCAGAAGGCACCACAAGGCTAGTCAGCAATAAGACTTGGCTTAAGTCCAATTTAAAGGGTGTGGTGCCCTGGCTGCTCCCATCCCCAAGCCCATGAATTCGTGCTGGCAGCTGCAAGGTACTGGAGAGCAAGGAGAGGGATTCACCACTCCCTATAAACAAAGACTCAGCTCAGGGCTCCTGTCATTGAGAGCTCATTGTCACACTACTTGTGCTCACCTACTGATGTGGTGTCTTTACTAATAACTATGAGTACTTGTGGGGAAAACCGGTAAGAAACAGAAATGACAATTGTCTACCCAGTGATAGATAAGACAGCAACCTGATAACACCAATCAGACTTCTGGTGCATTCAATTCCAATCTCTGAGGGCCACTTTCTGGTTCAATTCCAGGTTCTCAAAGTGTGGTTTCAAGCCGGGCGGTGGTGGCGCACGCCTTTAATCCCAGCACTTGGGAGGCAGAGGCAGGCGGATCTCTGTGAGTTCGAGGCCAGCCTGGGCTACCAAGTGAGTTCCAGGAAAAGGCGCAAAGCTACACAGAGAAACCCTGTCTCGAAAAACCAAAAAAAAAAAAAAAAAAAAAAAAGTGTGGTTTCATTTCTTTCTTTCATGGTTGCTGGGAACATAGATAAGCAACTTAAAAAGAGAATTAGGGGCTGGGAGATAGCTCAGGGGGTAAGATCAATTACTCTGTGAGTATGAGGACCTGAGTTTGAATTTCTAGCATCTCTGTAAAAACAGGACATTAGTCTGAATTTATGTAATTCCAGAAGTGGGGAACAGAGACAGGCAGATCCTGGGAGCTCACTGGTTGGCCAGCAAGCCTAGCTAAATGACAAGCTTCAGGAGAGAGACAGAGAGACAGAGAGACAGACAGACAGACAGACACACACAGATTTTTTTTTTTTTTTTTTTTTTTTTTGGTTTTTGGAGACAGGGTTTCTCTGTGTAGCTTTGTGCCTTTCCTAGAACTCACTTGGTAGCCCAGGCTGGCCTCCCGAGTGCTGGGATTAAAGGCGTGCGCCACCACTGCCCGGCTCACACACAGATCTTAAGGGAACAAAGTAAAGCGTGATAGAGGGAGATATTCCATATTCTCTACTGGCCTCTGCATGTGTGTACCCATATACTCACATGACACCCACACATACAACAAACACATGTAACACACCACAAAAAAGAAGAGTGTGTGTGTGTGTGTGTGTGTGTGTGTGTGTGTATGTGTGTGTGTGTGTGTGTGTGTGTGTGTGTGTGTGTGTGTTGTGGGTGGTATATTTGGGAGGGGTGCCACAGCCATGTGTGTCTGTATGGGGTCAGAGGAAGACGTCAGATATCTTCCTCTATTGCTCTCCACCTTGTATTTGAGATAAGGTCTCTCACTGAACCAGTAGTTCACTATTTTTCTGCTACACCTAGATGTCCCCTGAACCCCCAGGATCCTCCTCTGTCTGCACCATCTCAGCGTTGACGTTACAGGGACACATGGCTGTCCCTGGCTGTTTATGTGGGTACCGGGGACCAAACTCAGGTCCTCATAATTGCACAGCAAGCGCTTTTCCCAACTGGATCCCTTCCCCCTACCACAGGGAGGTTTTATTTAGCTCGTGATCAATTGGCCCACAGCTTTTGGGCCTGTGTCAAGGCAGTACCTTGTGGTAGAGGTAAATGGTAGAGTGGCACTTGTCATCTCACAGCTAGGAGATGGAAAATGGCAGGAAGAGACCAGAAGCTCATCCCCTGACTTGAGGATCTCCCACTGTGATCCATTTGCAAGTTTCTACCACCTTCCAATTATGTGACAGGCTTGAATTTGTCCTTAACCTTGGCCTTGGGAGAATAGTCTAGGTCCAAACTATAGCAACCGCCATCATTACCATCACCACAACCACCATTACTGCCTTCATTATTGTCAGTATGACCACCACCGTCTTCTCCACCACCATCATTCTCCATCCCCATCATCTCTCTGACTACCATCCCTTCCACCACCATCTCCACAATCACTATCACCCACCATCATTATCATGACCCCTACAACCAGCACCATCCTCACAATCACCACCACTGTTATGACCATTATGACCATAACCACCAAGCTACCTCCATCATTGTTCTATCCTGGCCACTATCATCAATCACCTGGCACTCTATAGACCTAGAAGTTCTTGGAGTCTATGTCTTGGAGTGGCTTCATTTACTCATGGTATTTTCAGGACTGTATAATGAGCCTGGGTCCACAATCCCCTTTAATCATTTATTTATTTATTAGTCAAAATATCTTAGTCTTGAAAAGAACATTTTATACCAGAAAAATCAGGTTCAGAGTGATGACTCAGCAGTTAAGAGCACTGACAGCTCTTCTGGATGACCTCAGTTCATTTTCAAGCATCTACCTAGCAGCTCACAACCATCTGTGGTTCTAGTCCCAGGAGATCTGATGCCTTCTCTGGCTTCCATAGGCACCAGGCGCAAAAGTGGTACACAGACATACGTGTAGACAAAACACCCATATACATAAAATAAATAAATAAAATGGAAAAAATAAAAATAAGTGGTTAAGATGACAATTTAGATAATCAGATGACACAGACTATATAAAATACTTCTAAGAAAATCTTATTTTGTTCTTTTGTTAATCGTGGAGTTAAAACCCAAGGTACTGAAGCTCTTGTAGAGTTGCTTTGTCTTTATAAACGACTGACTTCATAATTTAAACACACTACTATGATAACAGGTTAAACAGTGGTAAATTCAGTTAGTCAATGACTTGTTGAAGTCCCACTGAGCTCAATGTGTGGCTAGATTAAAGAGCTGTTGCCTCAAAGCCTGAGGAGATCCATCCAAAGGTGCAGGATGCCTGAATTGAGACTCCATCAGTAGGCATCATTCCATGCCCTGTAGATTGTCCCAAACACTAAAGAACAAAAATCCTTAAAATTATCAGCCCACAGCTAAGCAGATAAGACAGTTGTGTTTAAAATACAAGTCCCACAACCATAGCCTAAGTACAGAACTCTGGGAGCAGAGAAGGTGACTCAGTCTAGGTGTAAGGGCTATTGGGGATGTTAAGAAAATACCTCAGGTCTGGGCTCTGATCTCCTCCACCTGTACACGTTTCTCTGTGACTGCAAATACCTGTCATCAACTGCTCATAAGGTTGACACCACACTTTGCTTCTTCCGCTTCTGGAAACACTGAGACACCCCTATTCAAACAAGGCTTTTCCATGCAAGGTCAGGAAGCAGAGGTGGATGCTGGGATGTTTGTCTTGGAGAGAGTCCTCATGTGGATGGTGGGGGCTAGGAAGATGGAATTTCAGAAGACGGTTTCCAACGCCACCGTCTAAATGAGTTAAATGGAGACTCTGGCTGGTCTTCTTGCAGTCATTTCAGGGTGGCAGACCTTTTCCCCATCCATGAACAAAAGGCACATATTCCTTCTGTGCAGCTGCCTGGCTTTTCCCACTCAACCAGAAAGGCCTCTGACAAAACACAGAGGTGATAGCACATAGTCTTGGGGGAGAAGTCATCAACTGAAGGAATACTAGGGCAATATTCTCAGGGTTAGTTAAAATATATACAGCAGATTCACAATTATGTCATTTAAACTGCATGCATTAGTGGCTCCATTTGAGAAAAAATGTAGGAGAAACAACTTTTCTTAGGTTCTGTTTGTGGAAAGAAAAAGGTATGACTACATCCACAGCAAAGCCCACTTAAATCACATGGAGGCAGCATCATTTCCCAGGAACATTTCCAGAAATGACCAGGAAAATCACACGACAAGTATGGAAATAGCAGGCTGGAGGGATGGCTCCACCATTAACAGCATTTGCTGCACTTGCAGAGGACCCATTCAGTTCTGAGCACCCACAGCAAACTCCTCACAGCCACTTTAACTCCAGCTCCTGGGAATCCAACACCCTCCTCTGACTTCCAAGGGTACTGCAAGAATAATGCACACAGACACACAAATACACATTTAAAGAAATCTTATATTTTAAAAAAATGGGAATAGAGCTTGTTCATAGTGTATACAATTACTTACAAAATGGTAGAGCCATGGATATGTCACATGCAAACTTCAGTGATGTCACAGTAGATCAAATAAGAACGTCTTAAAAATGGATGGGGGCTGAAGAGATGGATCAGCAGTTAAGAGTACTGGTGGCTCTTGCAGAGGACTCAGGTTCAATTCCCAGCACCCACATGGGAACTTACAACCATCTATAACCCCAATTTCAGGGGATTCAACACCCTCTTCTGGTCTCTGTGGGCACCAGGCATGCACATAGTATACATACATAAATTTAAGCATACACACATAATAGAAAAATAAATAAATCTTTAAAAAACGTGGTATGGATGGTAAGGTTTGGCTGTACCAGTCCCCCAACCCCTTAGTAACAGTCAACACCACTAGCAACTGTTCTGTCACCACAGCTTACAAAACACACAAGTCAAGATTTTCCCTGCTTACTGTCCAGAAATGTCACAGTAATGGAATCCCAAGAGAATGTTCTGCCTCATATACAGCACACACCCACACATGTGTGCTCACACGCACATGAGCACACACACCCACGCCACACACTGATTGTCCCTTTCCAACAGCAGATTCTTGGTGATGAAGTAAAGGGCAGACAGCACACATGGCTTGTTAAACCACATTGAATTTGAGACTTCTAAATATGAAAATTTGAACCAGAAATTACAGAGAAAAGAAATTAGATGGAAAAAAACTTGCAGTATTTCTTTTACCCCATTTTTAAATTTCCCCATCTCTAGCCTCCTATAGCTGAGAATCTCTCTTCCAAAATTTCCTAAAGTTGACCCTCCATCTGGGTGAGTGTGGCCCTCTGGGTGGGCTCTGGGGAGGTGTCACCCGCCCATGGTTCCAAGCCACTCAATCAAACACTAGAGGCCTTGTAAGCAGACACCCTGAAAATGAAGTCAGGCTGCTCACAGGTCTGCAGCCAGATCTCACTGTGTGATTTTCCCCTCCACCATCTTTCAAAGGGAGCTTGAATTTGCCTTTAGATCTGACTAGTGCCCACCCAACTTTATGGGGTTTTTTTGTTGTAGTTGTGTGTGTGTGTGTGTGTGTGTGTGTGTGTGTGTGTGTGTGTGTGTTTGATTTTTTTCCCCACTAAACAATTAAAGCTGTTCATAACAAATTCCTCTTGCTCAGTGTTTGCATGAAACCATAAGACAAACACTACAAAGACTCTCTGCAGACGTGTTTCCCATTACCAAGTGATTTAGGGCCCCACAAAGGATGAAAAATATGCAAAACAGCCCCCCTCACTGTTCTTGGATGAAAAATACCATCATGAGGACTCCTATATTGTCATGAAGCATAATGACTGTGTCCAAAGGAGGACATTGCTCCCAGGTGAGGTGTCTATGTCCCAAGTGAAGAGAACGTGCCACCCCGGTCACTTCCCTAGCTTTTCTGCCTCACCATCCAAGCTCTCCGCTTTCTCAGTTCACTAAGTTCAGTACATGTTAGGTCCTTAACCAGATGATGCCCTGGATCTACTTCAGACTTTTACTGGCACATAGAAGCCAGGGTGTCTCAGGGAGAAGATGCGTTTCTCTTACGTATTTCAATTAATCAATTAATTGATGTTGGGGGCTGCATGCATGTGGAGACCAGAAGACAACCTAGTGTATGCCTCCTCAGGCACTGTCTACCTTGGGTTTTAAGACAGGGTCTCTCACTTGCATGAAGCTTGCTCAGTGGGCTAGGCAGGCTGCACAGGGAGCCCCAGAAATCGTCTGGATTCTACCTCCCCAGAGCTGGGATTACCAGTTTACACAGGTTCTAGAGATCAAAATCATGTCCTTATGCTTGCAAGGCACCCACTTTCCTGACTGAGCCACCTTCCTAACCCCAGAAGAGCATCTCTGGAGTACCTGTGAGAGCCTTCAGTGTATACTTAGACTGATGGGTCTGCAGTTGTTCTGGTGTAGTGGAGCCAGAGAAATAATATGGGGTTCCTTTCACCCAAGCTGGAGAATCCTGAGAGTGCATAGCTGCCCCTGCTGGTAATGGAGATGAGACAGCAAACCAGTAAGACCACCTCCTCCCCAACAGCAAGCTGTGGTCCCAAAATCAATCCAGCATCTCTGGGGCCTAGAATCATTTAGGATGAGGACAGATTTTGTTCCTGGATAAAACTTCCTTCTAGCAGTGAGTGTAGCTTAAAAAAAAATTCCTTGCCCTGACAACAACAGGTCATACTAGTAAGAAGAAAGAATAGTGTACATGTTGGTTACACAGTGGCACTCGTGGCTGGCCACCGCCCACAGCAGCCATGCCGGTGGAGAAGAGTGCTGATTGGAAGAATCACAAGCTATGGTTACCTTCTAGAGCTTTATTGAGAGAGAGAGAGAGAGAGAGAGAGAGAGAGAGAGAGAGAGAGAGAGAGGAACAGAGGAACAGAGAGACTGCGTGGAGGGAAGAAAACAGAAGGAGAGAGTACAGAAAGGAAGAGAACGCACAGAGGGCACACCCGCTTTTTAGGCTGGGACACCGTCGCAGGCTGGTGATGTAATTAAGGACATAATCCTTACAGTATATGCAGGAGGGAGAGCTGGCATCACATGGCCAGGGGCTTTCTTTATTGCAGGAGCTGATGTCCTCCCTTGGGTTTGAGACTCTTCCTATGAAGACCCCCTCCATCCTGTGTGGCCCCCTGTGGTGGTGACATTGGCCATTGGTCTGGAACCATTTACTCCTATTCTTTCTCCCAGTATGTGGCTCTTTTGGTATCCTGTTATGTTCCCACATTTCACATATAAGAAACTTAACCACCCAGTCTATCAATTCCATTTGTCAATGGTATTGAGAGGTGGGTCTTTGAAAAGTCATTGGGTATAAAGCTTGAGGTCAAGGATGCCATTAGCAGCTGTAGGAGGAGAGAGACCTGAGTTTATACTTTGGCTCCATCCATCATGTAATGATGAAGTAATAAGTGTAGCTGAAGTTTTCCTGTGTCCCACCTGGCCCATGGTCAGGACAAATCTCTCTCACCCACCTGGCCTGCAGCTGCTTGGACCCAAGTAAACACACAGAGGTTTATATTAATTAAAACTGCTCTGCCATTAGCTCAGGCCTACTACTGACTAGCTCTTACATTTAAACTAATTCATGATTCTTATTTATGTTTAGCCATGTGTCTTGATACCTTTTCTCAGTTCTTCCTTCACATCTTGCTTCCTCTGTGTCTGGCTGGCGACTCCTAACTCAGCCTTCTTGTTCCCAGAATTCTCCTCTCTGCTTATCCCACCTATACTATACTTCCTGCCTGGCTACTGACCAATCAGCATTTTATTTATCAACAAAATCAGAGCAACACATTCACAGCATGCAGAAAGACATCCTCAGCAAATAAGGGCTTCACCCAGTGTAGTCCTTTGACCTCAGACTTCCTAGCTTCTAGGACTGTAAGAAATACATTTATTTTCTCTATATGTTACCCAGACTATAGTATCCTGCTATAGCATCAGAAAATGGATTCTAATTTAAATTCTTTTGAAAGAAAACATTTGATTGGTCCAGTTCATCATTTTGTGCCAGGTTGTACAAAACAAGACTTTTACTGGGGAAAATGAGGACTCCAATGGGAATACCAGATATTCCCATGAGAATAGTGATAAGACCTATGGAGTCAGAGATCTCTGGAAATAATCTTGGGTCAACTCCCACATGGGATTAATTGCTCAGTGGGGTTTTCCATATGTGACATCAGAAAATGTAGTTATGGTGTTCTTGACCTCTAAGAATGGAAACGAGGCAAGATTCCCCCTGGATTACACATAGAACCTTAGTATGGCTGTCTTGGATCCAATGTCTTGGATAAGTCTGGCTTTGCAGTGATGAGACTCATACATCTGAGTTGTGGAAGGAATCTGTGGATTACTGAGTTCATTCAACCCCAACATGAGTTTACTAAGTATAGATGGCTTAAATTCTAGAAACTTAAAAATAGTGCTGCTCAGCTTTCAAAGACAATATAGATTTAGTCATTATTTCTGAAAAATTTAACTCAGTAGTAGTTCTTTCTAAAATTTAATTAACTGATCAATATAGTGTGTATGTTTGTACACAGTTGTCAAGGAATAAACTGCAGGAGTCTGTTCTTTCCTGGCATCATGTGGGTCCCAGAAATCAAACTCAAGTTGTCAGGCAATCACCTTTATCTGCCCCAGTACTGGTTCTTTTGCTGTGGATATTGCTATATGTAAATAAACTCTGATTGGCCAATGGCCAGACAGGAAGTATAGGTGGGACTAACAGAGAAGAGAATTGAGGGAACAGGAAGGAAAGAGAGAGACTGCCTGGAGCCGCCGCCAGGAGAAGGAAGATGTAAGGTACCAGTAAGCCATGAGCCATGTGGCAAAGTAAAGATTAATAGAAATGGGCTAAATATAAGAGTAAGAGCTAGACAGTGACAGGCCTGAGCTAATGGCCAAGCAGTTTAAATAATGTAAGAGTTTGTGTGTTTATTTTATAAGTGGGCTCTGGGACTGGCGGGACTTGGTGGCAGGAGCTGGAGAGAAATTCTCCAGCTACAAATGGCGTCCAACATGGTGGCAAGAGTTTCCACCTAAAAACTTAGAAAAAAGATTCTAAAACGGACCTAAAAACAGCTTCCTAATTGTCTCTCTCAAATAAGCGGCAGCTGCCGGTTTGAGCTACTGGCGGGTTCCTAGCATGCGCTCTCGACCTGCAGTATGGTGGGAATGAGGCCTCTGCAAGTAGCACATTAAACTGTGTGGTGGATTTAGCCTTTGCTAGTACAAAACAAAAAAAGAGGTTTCTGGGCTAAATGCTACTTTGGTAAAAGTGTAGACCCACTATTTCTGAGAGTTACGGCTCCCAGAGCTGGCGGAAAGCGGACCACCGCCATGTTGGGAAGCTGAAGTGGGCAGAGCCAGCAGCCACTGTGCCGTTTCAGGCTTAGAAGGCTGCAGTTTAAAAGGAATAGGCTCAAGCTAATATAAAAAAATAAGCCACGTAAAGATGACTACCACACAGAGAATCTGGATTATGTTCTCTTTGATATTCGTAACTGCAGAAAAACATTTGATTGTAAAAGCTGTTGAGTTATGCCAAAATGTATATTTTAAAGGTACCTTGACTTCAAAATTTGGATATAAGGATATGTTGCTTTGGAAAAGAGTCTCTGCTCTTGTTTCCACAGAAAGCCAGAGACTATGGATTTGTTCCAGATTAAGATACATCAGGTTTGACCAGCCAAGACCCCCTGAAAGGTCTCCAATGACACCATGGCCCAGATGATTCAACATCCAGAATGGTTTCAAGTCAACTGGCTCAGATATACAGCCTCACGGACTACTCCATGATCCTAAAATTTTCTTTCTGTCTCCAGAAGATACAGCGCCCCCCTCCAGCAGGAAGTAGTAAGAGAAGCTACGCCCAAATTCCCAAATATACCAAGCTGGCTTTAGAGATGGAATTGGCTCACTCCCCCTCTAAACCCAGATATATTGCTCAAAAAAAAAAAAAAATGGTTAAGAGATTCTTGTGTCCCAAATCAGAAGAGCCCTCTGGTGTGGGACAGAGAAAAAACAATATTTTTATTTAAATCAGGTTGATTATAAATACAATCTCTTTCTAAAACAAAAAGGGGGATAGTTTAGATATGATAGGATGAAAGGGTAGATTAATGAACCTACTTTTAAAGAGTAACAACTTGTTTAAAATGTTTTACATTGCTATAGATTTTAGTTTATTGATACAAATTTAAACTTAATTTTGTTATACTGTATATATATTTCTATTCTTGTTTGAGGTATTATGTTTATGTAACTCATTTAAAATTGTAATGGATAATTAAAAAATAGATTAATAGTTAGTCATCTATGATAATATTTGTAGCCATGTTAGTTAAGTCTTCTAGGTATACATAGATATATTTCAGATAGATAGGTAGTCTTCAAACACTTCAAAGACCTACAGAATAAGGCATTTAAAATGTTTTAAAAGTTTAGACTTTTTGGACAGTGAGACATGTCTGCTCCTGACAGCACCGATTTACTTCAGAGAGGAGGATGGGCATCGAAGACACTCCATATGGAGTTTATCTTCACCTTGACAAAAATAGCCATTTGGGCAAGAAACTGTTCTTGCCTGGACTGCTTGATCAACTGGACATGCAGGACCCATACAGAGGTGACCACTGAACTTTGCTTGACAAAATGGTCCTTCAGGTTCCTGCTTTGCAGAGAAAACTGCCAGACATTCTACAAGACACAGAAAAAAGTGAATAAGAGACTCTAGGCCTGTGGGCTGAAGACAGATGCCCCAACTTTACAAGAAAACTTTGCATGACTGTCCAGGCTCAGCTGTCTCTGTCTACCCTGCAAGACTCCCAAAAGTTGCTTGCATCCTTCTCCCATTTCTCAGGCAGTGTTATATCCTTCTGAGGTCTTTGATGTGGTTAAAGACTAGATACTTACAATTTTCCTTAGTTATAATAAAAGATAAGTTAGATATAAAACCTTAAACTCACAAATATAAGATAGATAGGATCTCTTCTTTAATATTGTATCTGTAATTCTTGCTTGATAATTGTTTTGTTATATGTAATTTTACTATGTTAAAGTTAAAACCTTCCTTTTTAAAAAAAAAAAGAAAAGGGGAAGTGCTGTGGATATCGCTATATGTAAATAAACTCTGATTGGCCAATGGCCAGACAGGAAGTATAGGTGGGACTAACAGAGAAGAGAATTGAGGGAACAGGAAGGGAAGAGAGAGACTGCCTGGAGCCGCCGCCAGGAGAAGGAAGATGTAAGGTACCAGTAAGCCATGAGCCATGTGGCAAAGTAAAGATTAATAGAAATGGGCTAAATATAAGAGTAAGAGCTAGACAGTGACAGGCCTGAGCTAATGGCCAAGCAGTTTAAATAATGTAAGAGTTTGTGTGTTTATTTTATAAGTGGGCTCTGGGACTGGCGGGACTTGGTGGCGGGAGCTGGAGAGAAATTCTCCAGCTACATTCTTTTCTTCAAGTTTTCCTTCCTTCCTTCCTTCCTTCCTTCCTTCCTTCCTTCCTTCCTTCCTTCCTTCATGTATATAGGTGTTTCGTCTGCATATGTATGTGCATCACCTGTGTGTAGTGCCATAGGAGGCTACAAAGGAGTGTCAGATCACCTGGAGCTGGAGTTACAGATGGTTGTGAGATGGTTGTTACTGGGAATTGAACCTAAGTCCTCTGCAGAGTAGCAAGTGCTCTTAACTCTGAACCATCTCTCTAGTCTAGTTTGTTATTAAAAAACAAACAAACAAACAAACATGGATGCTGAGAAATAAACTCAGGTGCCTTGCCAGGCATGGTGGCACACACTTTTAATCTCAGCACTGGGGAGGCAAAGGCAGGTAGATCTCTTAGTTCAAGGATCAGTGAGTTCCAGACAGACATGGCTATATAGAAAGACCTTGTCTCAAAATAAAAACAATGAAAATAAAACAAAACAACCCAAACCCCCAAACCTCATGCTTGAATGACTGACTTCTCTCCTCAGATTCTAATTTTGAATAGAGTTTTCTGAAATAAGGTGTCATACTGTAGTTCAGGCTGTCCTGAAACTCACTGTGTAATCTAGGCTGGCTGTAAACCTACATACAGCAATCCTCCTGCCCCAGCTTCCCAAATGCTAGAATTACAGACCCAAGCTACCATGCCCAGTATTGGTTCTTAATGATAAAAGTATCAGGCAGGTGGTGGTGGCACATGCCCTTTAATCAGACAGGTCAATCTCAGAGTTCTAGGACAGTCTGATCTACATAGTGAGTGAGTTCTAGGACAGCCAGTGTCACACAGAGAAACCCTGTGTGACAAAAACCAAAACAAACAAAGTATCTGTCTTACGATCAGGTAACATACATTCTGATGCTACAAAGATAGTTTCAAATAATAACCCAAAGAAAAACAGGAGCAGAAAACCATAAAGCTGTTTAACGTGAAAAGTTTCATAAAGTAACAGAGCAAAGAAAGTCAGACATTAAGACAGTTTTCAAATACATTGCTATACGCATCAGAGAGGCAGATTACAGCCAAATGGGACCCCCTGCTACAGGCTTCAGATGCTGATTAGTGATCTTTCAGCTTCTAGATTGGTGGAAGCCAGGGGTCTGCTAAGTTAATACATTTCTCCTGGTAGTCACAAGGATGTTAAACCAGACATAGAGGTAGGCAAGGAATGGCTCTTAAGACAGTAAAAGATGACTTAATTACCTTTGGACCTGCAACATTCCAGCCTTCTCACAATCACTGAGTCTCTAATCAGTTACTCACTTCTGTAGAATATCTGATGCAGGCAAGCCTTTCTGAGAACTTCACTCACAGAGTTTTGCTGGAGTGTGTTCATAGCCAACCTTGAGTTTTATGGTAGTTCTGCATGAACACCAATAGGACCAGAAGTTCCTTTGCCCTCATGTAAACTGTGTCCACAATGGCTGTTTTCCTGAATGGGGTGTAGATAGTCTAGCCCATCTACTACTTTTATATAAGCTTGCACACAAGGCTAACATGGCACATGCTGTCCTGTGTTACAAAGAACTGCATTATTGTGCAAATATCAAGGATGCTATAGTACTCTCTCATTTCAGTTTTACAACTGATCATATGTGAGCATTAAAATGGCACCAAACACCTGAGAAGAGTAAGTAGGGTGGAATTGCTGATGCAAAACCGGGTCCTGAACACACAACTCAAACTAAGTACTTCCTCCAAATGTTTCTAAGTATAAGAGGAAAATGAGGTATTTTTAAATTTTTTAGATCTCTTTTGTTTTAGGAACATTGGGATTGGCTTTTTGTGTTGTTGTTGTTGTTGTTTTTTTAATGTAAGAGACAACAGAGATGCAAATAACTGTTTTCCTTGCAATTATCTGTGACAAAACCCAGAGTTTCTTTTTCTGTTTTTGTTGGGTATAATTTATCATTTCTTAAGCTGTGTCAAAAATGATTGCTGGGAGACATGTAGTAGAAAGTCTCCTATGGTAAATGAAAAAGTAATTGAACTTGTCGTCACTTGGGTCCAGGGGTATTGTAGAAGGCCACTGCTGGATCAGCAGCAACATAAACAGTGGGTTTATCACAAAATAAATAAATTTAATCTACGGTCTTCCATCTAACTGTATCGAAAAACATTTGGAGTACATGGCCACATGTTCAGTCAATTTGGTCTCAATAATGTTATTGGCACAACAAGGCCAGTGAGTATTGCCAAAGTCAATATGGTAGGCCAGGAGGGATTGGGCAATTTACACAAGGGCAGATGACTTGTCACAGGCTTCCACATCATCTAGACACAGTCTTGGTTTGGGTCCCCTGGTTCTAAACTAGATAAGGCTTTGGTAATGGTTAATGACAATGAGAGAACATGTGTGAAAAACTGATCCTGAAAAGGTCAAAGTGGGCTGATGGGATGGCTCAGTGGGTAAAGGCCCTGCCACCAAGCCTGGTGACCTGAGTTCAATCCTGTTTCCCACAGGATAGAATAAGACAACCAACTCCAGTGAGCTACTCTGACCTCCACATGTGCACTGTGGCACACACATATGCACACCACACACACACACACACACACACACACACACACACACACACACAGGATAAATTTAAATGAAATAAAATAAAATTTTTTAAAGGCCAAATAAATATTAACAAAATGCAATACAGAAAGAATTCCCATATAGGTAGATACATGGACACACACACACATACACACACACCACACACACACACACTTATAGTTTTATTCTCTTTACATTTCTTGGACTCATGGATGTTAATTTCTAGAACAGAGAATACATACAGTGCAAACAATGACATGTAGGTCTCCTTCCTCTTCTGCCATCAGTGCACAGCTAGCTGCCCTTCCTCGGTGGCAACTGTGATCAGTTTATTTTAGACACTTTTAGAAACATAATGTAAGTGCATATATAGCAATTCTCCTCCATTTAATGTATAATAATCTTTCTGTCTTTTGTGTCTTAGTATACATGAACCCAGCTCATCCTTTTTTATCTGCAACACTTGGAGTTTTCCTGATATCATTTCATCAGTCCCCTATCACTGGACATTTTTGTTGTTTCAATGGTTAATGTTACATATGATTCAACAGCAGACACCCCTGAACACAGCTTATTTCAGAGTTGCACAAATGTATATAAAACGAAATTATTGGGTGGAAAGGTTTATTAATCTGTAATCTTTGAAGTATTTGTCAAACTGTCCTCCCAAGTGGCTTACCAGTCTCCCTAGGAATGCATGCAAATGGCTCCCCATGACTCCCCAGCATAGAACGTTGTCCAACATTTGAATGGTCTCTTTGATTCCGATATTAATGGTAAGCCAGAGTCGCACGATTTTAACAGCTTCTTTTGCTTTGGGGGCCTAGAACAGACCAAACAACCATCTATTCATCCATACAACAAATGGGCATTGAGTCCTCAGTGATTCATTCAAGAACACCGTCTATGTGCCAGGCACAGCGCCAGGTTGGGGGTGCAGTGAGGAGACAATGGTCCTACATTTTATTGACAATGGGAAAGAGAGAGGGAGAGAGAGGTAATGATATACATGGGCTCCAGACGAAAAAGCCCAGGATGTGTGAGTGTCTAGCAGAAGAGCGCTCTGGCCTGGAGGCCACAGAAGTGTCCTTGAAAAGTGCTGTCTGGCCTGAAGGATGACAGGAATCATGGAGTGGGAGACTGAATGTGCACACACGCACACAATCTTCCAGAAAATGTAGAAAGAGCATTTCATCTTCAAGGCTGCAGAAGGCGGCCAGGGTACAGAAGCAAAGAGCAGAGGATACAGATAAACAGGATGCAAGGCATTATGGGAGAAAGGGTCTTGTGGGAAGGAGTGGAGAATAGTTGTTCCCAGCACTTAGTTAAAAAGAAGTGCGCTAGTGAGTGGTGAGTGAGATGGCTCAGAGGTTAAGAGCACTGACTGTTCTTCCAAAGGTCCTGAGTTCAATTCCCAGCAACCACATGGTGGCTGAAAACCATCTGTAATGAGATCTGGTTCCCTCTTTGGGCCTGCAGGGATCCATGCAAGCCGAATACTGTATACATAATAAATAAATAAATCTTTGAAAAAAAAAAAAAGTAAAAAAAAAGAAGTGCAGGTGGATCCCATAGCTGAGACACGTTGTGTAGGTGTGTGCTTGGTTTCTTTGTTTCCTGCATCTGTTTTGATAAAACAGAGGGCTGTTACACTTCTTAACTCACCTTCCTTTGCTGTGCTGGTTGTTGTGGGTCTCCTCCCTTAGCACACCATCTGAAAGGAAGACCGGAAGCTCAGGGTTTCTAGCCCCAGGGATCTCTCCCTTTTCTTATTTGTGTAAGGAGTATTGGGCAAGACAGGTGGGGCCTCAGCCTGTTCAGGTGTGTGCCACTCCAGGACTGTTGTTAAGAGACATCGCTTATGTGTGTAGGATGAGAAGTTAGGAAGCTGCCCATAGACATTACTACAGAGCAGTGGGGCCTCAAAGCAAGAGTGAAATGATGGTCACTTTGGCTGTGAATATAACACACTTTTCAACAGTTATGAAGTAGGCTGGGTGTGCTGGCACACACCTTTAATTCCAGCCCTCCTGAGGCAGAGGCAAATAGATCTCTGTGAGATGGGGCTAGTCTGGTCTACATAGCAAGTTCCAGAGCCAGCCAGGGCCACATAGTGTGACCTGTTCCCACACCCAAAATGTTATAAATATAATTCCCACACAAACACATGATTATACACCTGTCAAAAATATACATAATTTGTTAATGGATGAGGGAACAAATAAGATGTTAAGACTTGCTCAGAAGAGAAATTGTAGAGCAAAATTCCTTTAGTCACCAAAACAAAGGAATATTGGTATAAACTTGCTATCGGATGTAAATGCATCCCATTTTCTCCAATACACTGTGGTATTTGGGACTATTTATGGATAGTTACTCAAATGAAGGCAAACTGGATTTCTAGGGGGCAAAATCAATTTTTTTTTCAAACAAGAACTCCTTTGCCTTGCTATTGGGTTTCACTGAGTTAACACCTACTCCACAGAGCTCCCCCAAAAGCATTGCCCAGTAGAAGTTCCCATCATTCCTCCCTTTGTGTGTGCGGGGTTGTGGGATGTGGGGGAGGAAGGTGAGCATACATGAGATCCTGTGTATGCCCCAGTGCACAAGCTGAGGTCAGAAGACAGTTGACAGGAGTCCTGTCTCACCGCCCATCACACAGATCTCAGATCATCAGGCTTATCTGCGAATGCCTTCGCCCACTGATCCACCTTGCCAGTCCCCAACCACCCTTTTAAATAGTACATATCCTGCATTCTTTCTAGAGAACACAGCACTCATTTACTCCCAAGAAGCCTGCTACTATGTGTTCATGCCAGGATGATGTTTAGAGCCCAGCATTCTGCCAGTGCACAGGACAGAAGAGTTCTGTTCAGAGCTGGAGGACAGCACCTGAAACAAGGTAAACTGCAGCCTGTAATTAGGCATCCTCACAGCCCCAATTAGAGAGATCACTACTCTTTGAACCACATTTTATTATCTGTATTTCCACTACAAGCCCATGACTTTAAGTTCCAGTTACAGAAAGTAAAGCCCTTCTCACATGGCCTTTAAGTTCTGAAGTAGCACAAAAGGAAATTATTGGCTTCCTTTCTTGCTAGTGACTGTCTTAGAAGAAAGAGGAAGGCTGGAGAGATGGCTCTGCAGTTAAGAGTGCTTACTGCTCTCCAGAGGGCTTTCAGGTCCCAGTCCCCCCAACATTGGTAGGCTCACCTGCCTGCAACTCTAGCTCCAGGGAATTTCTTCTGGCCTCTGCAGGCACACACACACACACACACACACACACACACACACACACACACACACACAAATTTAAAGTAAGAGTAAAAATAGAGTGAACCTGGGACTATGGAAGAAAGCAGTGTCTAATGACAGCATCAGCAGGAGGTCCAAAGAGAAAGATGGGGAGGAAGCCAGATGTCCCCTGGTGTATTTGGATTATGTGTTAAAGGTTTAGTCACAAGCCTGGGGGCTGTCTAAAGGCAGCAGACTCTTTAGCAGGTGGAGCTTAGTGGGAGGAAGTCAGCTCACTGCAGGTATGCCCTTGAAGGAGATATTGGAACCCTGGCCCTTTTTTCTCTCTCCTTTACTTCCTGGCCAACAAGACGGGAGAAGAGTTCCCTACCATAGTGTGAACTATGCCACCATAGGCCCAAAGCAGCAGACCCAAGGGATCTGAAGCACTACCAGACTCTAGTACTTTATAGGATTGTTAGCGGAGGCAGAGAAGCAAGAGGTTAAAAATGAAAACTAAAGAAGTAGATAAGTCACTCCCCATTCCTGGTGCTGGTGAGTGAGGCAGAGTTTGTAGGAAATTTTGCCTGGTCATGCTGGCAATCTTGTCTTGGGATGGTGAGAGGGTTGGCATTAGTCCGTGGGTTCTTGGCTCTCTGATGCTACCACCCCTGTGAGTTCACAGCAGTACCCCTGTGTAGGGCTAGCAGAGAAGGACAGGCAGATATAAAGTGGGAAGGACGACAGCAAACAGAATCCACTGGCAACTCTCATCACACATGCAGTAACGACCTTCAGGGTGTGATGGCTGTGGCTTCTCTTTGGCCACCCACATCTTGTGCAGCATGGCTTTGGCTAACTCTAATTTGGACTCACATAGGAAAGGAAAGTAGGACAAATGTCATTGACAATGAAATGTGCCAATACAGAGCTACAAAATCATCTAATGGGAAATAAAGACTTGCACACCAGACAACATGATATCTTCAGCTGTCAAGCTTGCTTTGGAGAATGCTTACAGACCCCATTACCATGAGGAGTCCTTAAGGGCTGAGCATTGACATGTATAGAAGCTGTGACCATATCCTGCCGTGAACTGAGGGATGCTTTGTGTCTGTCAGTGTAGACTTTGTGAGAGGGCCATAGTGGTCTGACCAGTTCACAGCAGCTCACTGCTTGAGATGGAGAGTGTTGGGGAGAACTAGGTCTCCATTTGGTTGTTTTGCTATGGCCTTTCCTATTTCTTTGAGACAGGGTCTCTAGCCTAGGCTGAACTTGAACTTGCTATGTAGTTGAAGGTACCCTGAACTTCTGATCCTTCGGTCTCTACCTCTCAGGTGCTGGGATTCCAGGTGTGAGCCACCATGCCCAGTTTGTGTGGCACTGGGGATTAAAGTTAGGACCTTGTGCATGCTAGACAAGCACCCTTCCAAGTGAGTTACATTTCCAGCCCTCTGTTTACCTGTCTATTTTTAAGCCCTAGCTTCCAGACCATGCAAAGTTCTTATTACAACCTCTCTTTTTTCTCTTATTTGATTTTCCTCTTCTTTTATTCTTGGTCTTCACCCCTTTACATTTTTATATTAATCTGCAGAGTGTAGAATAGTAGCTGGATCTATGGATATGATTAGGATTGTTAAGAGTAGGAGACAACCTCACGTGCAACATATACTTGCAAAGAGAAATAGACTGTCTAGTGGCAACACTTGGGAGGTTGAGACAGGAGGATCAAGAATATGAGGCTAGCCTGGGCTATATAACAACATTCTGTCTCATCACAGAAACAAAAACAAAAAAAAAACCCAACCGAACAACAGAAAAACGAAACCAAAACACTATCTGGTCCCCAAAGTAATAGCCTGAGAACTGAGAATTAGAGGGTGTGGTTACTTCTCTGAGGACAGTGACTGATATGAAACACTTCCCAGCTCTGAAGATCTAGTGTGTGCCTGTGTGTGAGTATGTGTGTCTGTGTGTGCATGCCTCTGTGTATGTGCCTGTGTGTATGCCTCTGTGTGAGTGTGCACCTGTGTGTATGTCTGTGTGTGTGCCTGTGTGTGTGAGTGTGTGTGTTTGTACAGATGCACTATGAGACAAACTTGAGAGATCCATAAAGCATCTTAATTTCACAAAGGCCAAGAAGTCCTACAACAGAGACGATGCTTATAGAATTCTTTCCCTTGTAGAATACCTTGAACTTTCCCTATTTTCACACAAAACTCCAACCACACTATCGATTGGAACACTGATTTTCCTCTAAAGAAACCACTTAACAATAGTCTAAGAGGCACACTATGAAGGGCACCTGACAATGTGACTGATGGGCCATCTTGATGTGTCTCTTTGTTCGACAGTTATAAAATTAACGCAGGGCGGTGGTGGCGCACGCCTTTAATCTCAGCACTCGGAAGGCAGAGGCAGTTATAAAATTAACGCAGGGCAGTGGTGGCGCACGCCTTTAATCTCAGCACTCGGAAGGCAGAGGCAGGCGGATCTCTGTGAGATCGAGGCCAGCCTGGTCTACAAAGTGAGTTCCAGAAAAGGTGCAAAACTACACAGAGAAACCCTGTCTCGAAAAACAAAACAAAACAAAACAAACAAACAAACAAAATTAGCTGTGTATGGAATGGCTCCATTCAGGGATGTTGACTTTGAATCTTAACAGCATCAGTATGTGAAAATACCTGACCCTTCAGAGGAAGATGGCCACTATGGTTCTCATCTTTCAAGCACTGACCAAAGGGTGGAGAGTTGTTGTTTCAAATGTTGTTGTCTCTGTATAGAGTTTGGTACCTTTTTACTTTCCCACTAGGGGTCACTAGGGAGAGACAGGAGACAGGTTCAGATTATATTACATAATTCCTGAAGCATTGGCCAAGACTTTGGACAACATGCCAGGCAGAGCTTCTAACACACGTGCGCCACAGATAGCTTGGGGTGTCTGTGCTGACTCTGACTCACTGGATTGGAGCAAGTCTGAGAGTCTACATTTTAAGTACGTCACACTGTTGGGTCTGGGGTGTGAGGGGTAAAGTGCTAGAGGACAAGCTGTCCTGGAAGAGTTTAAGATCTCAAGATAGAATATTGCCAAAGCTCAGCTCTCTTGCAGCAGTTCAGACTACCTCTGTCTCCTTCCCTTGCCTTCCCCACCTTCCCCCTCTTCCCCATTTCCTTGCTCACTTCACTCAATTCTTCTTATCTTTCTTCTTTTTCTACCAGTTGGACTTCATATTTTTTAAAGTTTAAATTTTTCTTGAGAATCATACACAAATATTACATTTACATCATTTCCTTCTCTCACTCTGCCTTCCAACTCTTCCTATGCCCCATTCCCTCTCAAATGTGTGATGCCTTCTTTTCTGTTAATGTTACATGTGTATTTATAAATACAACCTGCTGAGTCCATTTAGAGCTGCATGTGTTACATGTGTTTAGGACTGACCCCTGGCATTGAGTAACTCCTACTGGGAGTTCAGCCCTGGGGAACACCAATTCTCTCTTTCTCAGCAGCTTTCTGTCCAGAGGCAGGGCCCTTGAGACTTGCTCCATCCACACTGGCATGCCAGCTGGTGTTGCACTGTGCAGAACTCTCCTAGGACCCCTTGCAGCCATGTACTCTCGGACCTTTTCTCATGAAGTCTAACTTGATAACATTGACACTGGTGACATAAGCTTTGGAAAGCTGGAGCCATCAAAAGATCATTTGCTCTGAGCTATTTCTTTTGTGTGTCTACCACATTATGACTGGACAGCTGAGGCTAGCATCTGAGTAACTGGTCCTGGCTAAGCATGCCGAGGTTGGTGGATGGCATGATTGGCCTGGTGTCCATTGGTGGCTTGACTTTATTCTTCAAACCAACCTGAAAGCTGTTTCAGCCAGGGAGAAATGGAATTCTGTTTTTCTTAGAGTTGAGGAAATAGATGTAAATGATGAACAGTTCTTACAATAGGCGAGGTTGATGTCTTATTCAGCATTCTATTGCTGTGAAGACACACTATGACTACAGCAACTCTTATAAAAGAAAACATTTAATTGGGGCTGGCTTACAGTTCAGAGGTTTAGTCCACTGTCGTCATGACAGGAAGCATGGCAGCATGCAGGCAGACATGGTACTGGAAAGGTCTATATACAGATCGTCAGACAGCAGGAAGAGAGAGTGATATTGGGCCTGGCTTGAGCATCTGAAACTCCAAAGCCCATCTCCAGTGACATACTTCCAATGGGCAAAGATATTGCTAGCAATCCATGGAGTCTGCTTAAAGGGTAAAGGAATTTATTAGAAAAGGAAAACTCACTATACAGAACAGAGAAATTATTGCAGGGTCCTGGAAGGCTGAGGCCCAGTCCCATGCTGTTCTTTCACCTGTTCTGTTTCCAGCATCCAAAACCACATGTAGGTGCATCCCAGGTCTTAAGGGTCCCTGAGTGGTCATGCCCCAGGAGCATGTACTTCAAGGTCATAGGCAGATGTAACAGTTACCTGCTACCTCACTAGGGGTGGTACTTCAAGATCATAGCTAGAACAGCTACCCACTACATACTTCCTCCAACAAGGCCACACCTCCTAATAGTGCCACTCCTTGGTGACCAAGCATTCAAATCTATTAGTCTATGGGGATCATTCTTATTCAAACCACCACATTCCATTCCCTGGTCCCCATAGGCTCGTAGTTATATCATAATGCAAAAATGTATTCAGTCCAACTTCAAAAGTCCCCCTAGTCTATAACAGTTTCAACACTGTTTAAAAGTCCGATGTTCAAAGTCCTTTCTGAGACTCATGGCAGTCTCTGAAGTAGAACTCCCTGTAAAATCAAAATAAAAAAGCAGATCACATACTTCCAACTTACAATGGCACAGGATATGCATAACAATTCCAAAAGGGAAGTAGGGAGCATAGTTAGGAAATACTCGACCAAAGCAAGACTTAAACCAGCTGGGCAAACTCCAAATCCTGCCTCTCCATGTCTGATGTCAAAATACTCTTCAGATCTCCAACTCCTTTCTGCTTTGTTGACTACAACACACTTCTCTTTCTTGGGCTGGTTCCACTCCCTGTTGGCAACTCTCCTTGGCAAGTATCCTACGACTCTGGTATCTCCAACATCTTGGGGTCTCCAAGGCAGTCCAGGCTTCACCTGCACAGCTACATGCAAAGGCCTCTCTGGGCCTCCATGCAAGGATACCTTTGATACATGCCTGGTCTTAGAAGCTGTCAAGTCCCAAAGAAACATGGGACAAGTCTCACTCAGTACCTGTGGCTTCTGTCAGTACTTCTCACCCTGCCTTCTACCTTAAACCTCTCCTTCCTACAGCCTGGGCTTCACTTCCCTCCCCACAGCTTCTGATTCTATAAGCTTAGCCACTTTGGACATGTGGTCTCTTGCTCTCTTGGCTCCTGGCTGGCTTTGCTCCTGAATCTCTTGGTCTGCCTGTGCCCACACCCCCACACACACACACACTTGCCGCACCCCTGTTTATCTCATAATCTGGTTCAGTCTGGACTCTTCAATAAACTCTACAATAAACTTCCTCCTCAACCATACCTAGGAGCAGTCATGTCCCCATTTTTCATTCAGAAGCTACCAAGTGCTTCTGCTTGCTAGGGCTGAAACATGTCCCCCTCATTCAAATACATTTTCAGCAGCTTTCTGTTTTCAATGGTTTCCTTCACTGCTTGGAACTCATTCTGTAGTGTAGCTAGAGTTTTCCTGCCTGGCCACAGACAGGAAATCTCTCTCACCTGCCAGTCCCACAGCCGCTCAGACCTGACCAAGTAAACACAGAGACTTATATTGGTTACAAACTGTATGGCCATGGCAGGCTTCTTGCTAACTGTTCTTACAGCTTAAATTAATCCATTTCTATAAATCTATACCTTGCCACATGACTCGTGGCTTACCGGCATCTTCACATGCTGTTTCTCATTGTGGCGGCTGGCAGTGTCTCTGACTCAGCCTTCCACTTCCCAGCTTTATTCTCCTCCTTGTCCTGCCTGTACTTCCTGTGTGGCCACTGGCCAACCAGTGATTTATTTATTGACCAATCAGCAACACACTTGACATACAGACCATCCCACAGCGATCCCTCACTGGTGTGCCCCATTTTGGGTTTTAGTTAATTCCAGATGTAGTTAAATTGACAACCAAGAATAGTGATCACAACATGTTTGGGAGGAAATAGGTCTAATGATGATGAGGCCCATAAAGAGTTAGGAGAGGCAGGCTTCGAGAGGACTTGTTCTGCCTGTGCGCAGCCACAGACACTGGCCCAAGTGCCCTTCTCCAAACCTAGCAGCAACTTCTCAAAACACATGGGACAATGTTGATGTTCTTGGGAGCATCAGCTTCCCAAAGACTACATACCAGCATGGGGAAGAGGGAAGGACTGGACCTAGGGAAGTGGTGAAGCTGGCCTTGGGACAGGTAGGTAGAGAACATTCCTGACTACAAGGCTGCAGCAGCACCTCACCTGGAGGTCAGTTGTGGGGTACCAGGCTGGACTGGGAAGTTCCTTATTCTGACTTGGCTCTTTCTGCAAGCCGGGAGGCCGCACGGCTTCAAAGCTGCAGAGCATGAGGAAGGGTCACAGCTCAGCTTGGGCCCTTCAAATTTTCAGAAGGAGGTTTAAAATCAGGCTGGAGGGATGGCTCAGAAGTTAGAGTAAGCACTGCTTTTCCAGACAACCAGAGTTCAGTTCCTACCATCCACTTCAGGTGGCTCACAGCTCCCTGTAAGTCCAGCTCCACGGGATTGGATGACCTCTCCTGGCCTCTGCGGGGACACACACACACACACACACACACACACACACACACACACACACACATTAAAAATGAAAAATCAATTTTTTAAAAAAGAAGAAAATTAAACTCATGGAAGCTTCCTGAGTTCCCCCTTGGCCCTGAAGCCTGCTTCTCTGACCTGCCCATCCACCCCTCATCCTTAGAACTTGGCCTGTGCCTTTAAGGATGGATCTAGGTGAAAAGTATAGGCTTGAAGAAACAAACTGTCATTTCCTTGTAAATCAAACAACACTGATGGGCAAAACACAAGCTTTTTTTCATTACAGAAAATTTTTTGTGTTATATATTGTAATTATGTAAGTGTAACTAGGGATGAAAAAAACACATCATTGTTAAAGGTTGTTTTTAGAATGTTCTAGATGGATGCAATGAGCAGGGCTTTTGTCTTATTGCAAACTTTGCCAAAAATTTTTGTTAGAAGGGCTACCCAGCATAGAAAGAAGTGACCTTGTAGAGAGGACATCTGAAAACCCTGGGGAAGCTACTCATGTCCCTGTCACTGCCAGCTAGTATACAACAGAAGGATCCAAACACCACATTCCTTTGCTGTTGAAATGTTCCAGTGGCAGTAGTGGTGCTCTCTGGGGCCGTGGTTACTGTGGTCAGTAAACTGCTGACACCCAACGCTGAGCTCAGGGCTCCATGGGTGTGCTGATGCTGTGATAACCCGGCCTCCTTTGTTCTGGGAATGGCTCTCATCTCATCCAGCTTTCTGGATGAGATGTGTGTCTCCGTGAAAGAATTTACATCCTGAGAAGTGCTTTAGGAACTGCCTGGGCTCTGCAAATTAAAGGACACTAATTTAAAACCACAGCTTTTTACCTACTTCTTCATAATGAAAAATAAGAGCTGACATCTGGTAAGAAATGTCCCCTGCAACCCAAGGAAGTGACTCTTCTTTTTCTCATCATGAAAGGGACAGATCTCCATTGGTGGCCTTTCTTATTTACACCACACACATGGCAATGGCTCCACATCCAGCTCCTTAGTGTAAACAGAAAAGATGGTCTTTTTCTGGGGAAGTTAATGAATTGAAAAACAAAGCTGTTCTGTATACCCACTCGTTCCAAATGAATAAAAGAACGACAGTGCTCCAAGTCTTGGGCAAAACAGTTGCATTCAAACTCATTTTGCCCCTTCCACTCTCCTCCTCCCCACTTTCCCACCCCCACCCCTTTCTAAGGAGAAAAAGAACCATTTAATCACCTTATAAGGACAGAGAGCACTGAGGGAGCCGAGCAAGAGTCTGAGGCCCAGATCTTATTCTTGGCTGGGACAGGACTCACTGGGGGATCCAGGGCTGTCCCTCAACTGTGCTTTTCTGTTGATGCAGCTGTGATATGGGGACACAGATGTGTGTGTGGTACCCATGTGCAGCCTCTGGTGAAAGGCATGGAGCTAAATCGGGAGGCCTGTTTTGCTAGACATAGGGTGTTCATGTTTGAAATTGCTGTTTGTAGCTTGGGACTTGAGGGCTGACATAGTAATGGGTCTCAGATTCAAAGCCGGTAAATAGATGCACACACACACAAGGCCTGAAGGGCCTCTGAGGTTTTGGAGTGAGGTTGCCATGGCAAATGCAGCACCCTGTATCTGACTTTATAAACATACATCACAACACTGGTCATCTCTTTATCAGTGAATTATGGTGTGGGATTCCACGTATTTCCTGTGATATAGTCAAAGAACAAAAAAGAGAAGAAGACTAGGGAAATAGCTCAGTTGCAAGCATGGAGACCCAAGTTTCCTCAGGAGACACGTGATTCAATCTTAGTACTCAGACGGTGGAAACAGGCAGATCCTTAGGGCTTTTCCAGCCTCACCTACTTGGTCAGTCCCAGGACAGTGAGAGACTCTACTCAAAAATAAGGAGGTGGATGGAGCCTGAGCAGTGACACTTGGGGTTGTCCTCTGGCCTCCACATACACCACATACAAGAGCATGTATACCAATGCGCGCTCTCTCTCTCTCTCATACACACACACACACACACACACACACACACACACACACACACACACACAAAGGGAAACGAAATAGGAAGAAAGGAAGGAAGGAGGGTGGGGGGGGTGGGGGGTGGTCAGGTCCCACTGGGCAGCATCTGGTGTAGAGATGAAGTTGTGCTCTGTACTCAGACAGGCCTCTGAGATTTTTTCCCTTTCCTTCTGGGTTTTCTGGCAGTCACCCACGGACTTTCTGGAAGACTGCTGTGGTTTGTCGGCTGGTTTCTAGTGTGCTACAAGCCCCCTTCCCTTGCTGCTCCTTCTGGCTCCTGATGACTTCCTTCTGATGGCTTCCCCACTGTCAAAGCTTTTCCTCCTCTTCCCAGAGCTGGCCAGACACTCTGAAGAATGTCTTCAGGGAACACTGGAGTATATTGGGCTGAGTGGTCTGGAGGCTAAGCCTGAGAAAGGGCCCCAAGGGCTTCCATTGTCAGTGCTACTGTTGTAGGCATCTTTGAACTTCTGCTGTGTTATTACCACCTGGTTACAGGGTGTTAAAGAGAAGGAGCCACAGACCCAAAGCAAGGCCTCTCCTGATCTCCTCCACAAACACCTGACTCAAACCATTCTTTACATAGGGCTTTTCACTCAGATGACTTTGAAAGATGGGCTCCACTACTTCCATTTTGCAGACAGAAAAACTGAAAATGAGGTTGGCTCCAAAGTCGCACTCCTGGTGAATGCTAATGGTAGATACTTGGTGGCTAGGCAATAATGCTAATGTCTCTGTGTTCATCCCCTCTCCCATTGCTTCTGAAATACCCAGGGGAGTAGGTCCAGTTACAAATATCAGTTGTATTAATTTTAGGAAGGGAAACATGCCATCTACTGCTGTGTATTAACTCATTTAATTCCCACAGCAATTCTGTGAGGATGATACAATTATCATCTCTATTTTATAGATGAGAAAATGGAGGCTTCAGGGTTAGGAGTTTGCCTGGAGGCCACATAGCTAAATAGCAGGAAGCCCAGGAAGGGAAATCCAGACAGTCTGGCTCCTAAGGACCCTGCTTGGCAACCTCCCAGGAATCCAGGAGTGGGGATTGCTGTTCAGACAGGGCCCAGGGCTTCGGGAGCAGGAAGAATGTGGGGTTCTCAGGGACCACACCCAGGGCCAACCATAGCGTCCATCAGTGTCTTCCAGGATGTTCTAGGCAGATAGGAAATCTAAGTCTTAGTGCAATTAGTAAAAAGGTTCACCCTACCTGTTCTAAGCACACCTTTGGATGCTCCATTCACAGGGGTTCTCTATTTTAAGTCACTCTGTGGCTTCCAGCCACCCCCAAGCTGTTCTCACCTTCTGCCTCATAGCTTCTGCTGATCCAGGCTCTTATTTTCTGACATGCAGACTTGGGTGTCTCTGACACTCCTGTTCTGGTCACCTCCCACTTCACTCTCAGCTACTGATGACTTTGTTCTCTGCTCTCTTTCTGAGTGTGTTCTTGAAGGAAGGTGTGAAAGGCCTGTTTCATCTTCAGTGGGGGATGGTATGTGTGGTTGTCAGTTGGTCAGTTCCTCACGTTGCACTGGGAAGACAATTTGGGACAGAAGGGTAGGGGGCATAGAGGCATATGGGAAAAGAAATAGATAACCCAGGCTGCCTCTTCAGCAGGGGCTGGAGGGTGTGGCTATCCCCGTTTGAAGGTGCTACAAACACAGCAGAGACTAGGAGCCAAGTGATTTATTCTTCTCACGACTTGACCCACTCTAGACCCAAGAAGGACACTGGACAGTGAGGTGGAAGGACCCTCCCGGCTGCTGATGTAACTGTAGTTACATGCTGTCAGGTCCCAGTGGACAGCAGGCAGCACGCACAAGCAGGGCCTGGAGAGGCCTAAGCAAAGGAACCATTTTCAGAGCAAGGAAGGATGAAGGGAAGCCACTAGGACCGGTGGCACACCTTGGACCAGCTGCATTGATAAGCCTGATCATCCCTGGGCCTAGAGGGGGGAGTGAGCGTGGTCCTGGAACTCAGAGAGAGCGGTGGTGTGTGTAGGAGACAGCCCCCTAAGAACATGTAGCTTTCTATAAAGGACGATAGCCTCTGCCCACCTGTGACTCAGAATGAAGAAGCCAGGAAGATCGGCATCTCCGCCCCCTCACCCTGCCCTCTGATCTTCTGCCAATGCCCTGCTATCTTTCAGGAACTGGAGCCAGAGGCCAGGTACCTGGGAGAACCCTTGAAGAGGTTAGGCTCCTAACTGTGACAAAGATAAAAAGGACTCAGGAAAGGCAGCTGAAGATGCTTGACACAACCAACCTCTTCCATGAACTACTTTGAGTAACCCAAGAGCTAGGTTGTTTAAAATTAACTACCTGAAATAACATATACATTTGTACAGCACAGTAGAACAGTTCAATACACATACACAGCATAGTGACCAAATCAGAGTACAGTATTTTCTTTATTTCTTTTTTTGTAGGTTTTATGCATGTGGTATGGGTCTTTTACTGAACCTTGAGGTAGACTGGTGACTAGAAAACACAGTGATCTCTTGTCTCTGCCCTCCACGGCTCTGGGGGGACAGGTACCTGAAGCCACACCTGGCTTTTATGTGAATGCTAGAGATTTGAACACAAGTCCCAGGCTTGTGCACCAAGCACTCTTGCTGGTCGAGCCCTCTCCTCTCGTTTAATGCATCAGACGAGGCTTTTAGACTTGCGTGTCCAGGGGTTCCAATATGTTTCCTGAAACCTATGAGAATTTCCACTCACAGACAGAATCCTGGGAAGTTCTAACATCATCAAGAAGACAGAGGTGCTGGGTGAAAGGACTGCCAAGGACTCATGCTGAGAGGAACTTCAC
Source organism: Peromyscus eremicus (assembly GCF_949786415.1). Classification (NCBI taxonomy): domain Eukaryota; kingdom Metazoa; phylum Chordata; class Mammalia; order Rodentia; family Cricetidae; genus Peromyscus; species Peromyscus eremicus. The sequence goes on along the minus strand of NC_081420.1, from coordinate 1,250,687 downwards.
AGGGCAGGTAGTGTGGACCACCCAGCCAGAGCCAGGAGAGTGTCTGCACTTCAGAGGTTGGCAGGGGACAGCCACAGTCCATCAGGAGGCAGGCAGAAGGCCTCCAAAGTGAAAATACAGTCAGGGGAGAAATGAGATGGGTGGGGACCCTGACATCAACTCATCTTTAATTGATTAAAGCGAAGCTTCTAACATCTGGTGGAAAAGGTACTTTTCCAGAGATTAAGTTTCACACTTAAAAAAAATAAGGTGTGTGTGTGTGTGTGTGTGTGTGTGTGTGTGTGTGTGTGTGTGTTGCTGTTGTTTTGCACACCTTTGGCACTAGCCTCTTCCACAGCCACATCATATATAATTGCTGCTGTTCTGGGTAAAGTACTTGAATTCAGGGCGATGGTACAGCTTTGGCCCTTTTCATATCTGTGTTTCCTTCAGGTAGAAATAGTCCTGAAGGAGGATTCTGAGTTGAAAGGTGTTAATTGACATAGCACTGGAGGCTATAAAAGTTGATGGTAGAATGAGATTTGGCACTCGGGTATAGCTGCTTCATTATTTCATCTTTGAAGGCCCAAATGAAGGCATGTTTAGATAAAAAATACCTCCCAGGGAGTTAAAAATGTACTGGCCTCAAGTATATCTCTTTCTCATCGTTCATGCATGTTCACACAAAGAGGAAACCACTAAGGGATGCTTGATGTTTAGTTGTTCTAGAAGTTGGTGGGAGGCGGAAGGTTGAAGGTCCCGGCATGCGTCTCTAATTTATTTCCTTCTACTTTCCCAAGAGTGGGAGAAAAAATATTTGTGAACTTGTGTTATTAAAACGTTTATGCCGTCCGCTTAGCACTTACCTATCGTCCTACCAGCAGTTCTCCGGACCAAGAAAGAGTCTCTCTAGACCGACTCTGAGGCCAACAAGTTCTGATTTTGTGTGGTTTTCCGAAAGCTGCATGGGAGGGGCTTCTCTTCCAAAAGGGCTCTTGGTATTCACTGCATCTTGTATGTTTCCCTTCTCAGCCCTCTGAGGCTTCACTCAGGAAAACCCTAGGGCAAAGGCTCAGAGTTTTCAAAAGGCCTTTCCTCTTCCTAAGCTCATACGCACTTCTCCCCTGCCCTCCCACCTCACTTGTTCTCTGTCTTTCGTGTGTGTGTGTGTGTGTGTGTGTGTGTGTGTGTGTGTGTGTGTGTATGTGTACATGGGCCCTGTGTGTGTGAGGAGGCCAGAGGAGGGCACTGGGTATCCTGTTCTGTCACTCTGTCTTATTCACATAAGACAGTGTCTCTCACTGAGCCTGGAGCTATGCTGGAAGCCAACAATCCTCCTGTCCCTGTACTTTGACCCCCAGCACTAGAGTTAAAGGTGTACTTGACAATGACCAGCATTTTACATGAGTGCTGTGGGATGTCTTTCTGTATGCTGTGAATATGTGTTGCTCTTGATAAATAAAGCTGCATTGGCCTGTGGCAGGGCAGGATAAGGTTAGGCAGTACATTCAAACTGAAGACAAGAGGAAGAAGAGTGGAATTGAGAGACATGAGCTGCTGCCAAAGGAGCAACATGATGCCAGCAGAGCGGTAATGCTATGGCCATGTGGCAACATATAGATTAATAGAAATGGGTTGAGTTAAGTTATAAGAGCTAGCTAATAAGAAGCCTGACCCATAGGCTGTACAGTTTGTAAATACACAAGTCTCTGTGTGTTTACTTAGGACCTAGCAGCTGCAGGACGTGGGTAGGAGAGATTCATCCTGACCATGGGACCAAGCAGGACCAGAGAAACTTTCAGCTGCACATGCGAGCTAGGGATTTGAATGCAGGTCCTCACACTCACACAACCATCATTCTTACTCATTAATCCATCTCCCCAGCCCCTCACTTGCTCACTCTCTCACCCCCCCCCCTTTCCCAGACAAAAACAATACTTAGCAGGTTATGGTTGATGCTTTCCTAAGCCTTCTTCACCTGATTAAGATGATGGTGGGGACTGATGACAGTTCCGCTAGGTATTGACCTCACACCAACAGTTCAGCACTCCTGAGCTCCTCATCAAGACTCTGATCCTTCTTCATATCAGCTCTGAGATCAATGCAGGGTTGTGACCGGCATTTAGGAAGAGAAGAGACTTGAAACATCAGGACTTGGTTTCACAATCAAAACAAACTCTGCTTTGCCAGTGATTTGCACGTTGGCTTGTGGTGTAAATTGATTTCTTTATGTGGATCACAGCAAGAATATGAAGCCACCAAAGGTGGGGTTACAAAGAGGTGAAGTCTTCCTCTGCAGACTGATTCTATCAGGAAGGCTTGGCCTTTGTGGAGCGGTACCCAGGGTCTTTCTGTCACCAGCTTTCTAATTTCTCAGAATCACTTCCAGTCTCAATTCTGTCTCATACAAAGCCCTCCCAGCTCCCAAGATTCCAGGCCTCAGAAAGACATCCTCTGTGTTAGGAGTTGAATGTCAAATGTCTCACAGGCTCATGTGTTTGAACATTTGGCCTCCAGCTGGTGGCACTGTTTGGGGAGGTTGTGGAACCTTTGAAGTTTACAGCCCTGTCTCTGCTTCCTGATCCCACCAAACGTTTAATCACCACACCCAAACTGCTCCTGTAGCCCTGTCTCCCATGCTATGATGGACGGTCTCCTGAACTATGAGCTAAAATAAATCTTTCCTACCTTAGGTTCCCTCTTGCTGGGGATTTGAACACAGTAAAGAGAATAGTGATTGACACACCTAGATAACCAGTCATGAGAAATTTTACAACAAGCACTGAGGCTCTGCTGGCCTGGAAACTCTTGACAGGATGGGCCTGGGACAGATCTCACAGGAAGATCTCTAGTCTTGCCTTCCTTTCTGGTATGTTCTCCTCTCTCTCCAGCCCCATACTGTCTAAATCAAGGCTGGGCATCTTAAATTATGTTGTTGTAAATTATCTTTCAATACCCTGGAAGCAGCCATAAAATAATTGTTGTTTGGATAACAGTAGGCTGGGAACTCCCCTAAAGACTACTGTGACCCTGACCTCTCTGATCATTCTGGGGTAATAGACTACTTAGTTATCAAAGACAGTCATGAAATTCCATTATAATCCTAAGGGACAATTTGAATTTAAGTTAAAAGATCAATGTGCAACACAATTCTACCCATTATTTAATGTTATTATTTAATGATACAAAATCTCAAAAGGCATTTATTGAGCAACTATTTTTCTGGGTCAGACACTGTACAAGATGCTAAGTACAAGGCTGTGTATATGACAGGAAATGAAATACACTTGTGCAGGCCAAAACCCCAACTCCAGTTGAAAAGTCAACTATTCCCTCAAATAATTCTGACAGATGCTTGTTTTCATAGACATGGGGGTGCCACGCTGCTCTCTTAGAGAAAGGACACATCACTGGATAATGCAACAGATCTTATAGAGGAGACATTTGAGCTGAGTCTTGAAGGGTTGAAGGACATGCAACTGGCTGCAAAGAAGCCTCTACATTAATCTGGGTAGGGTTCTAGTGAGCTTCATGGGCCAGATACAGGAGAAGGGGTAACCCCGAGGAAAACAGGGAGCTAACATTTTTAAAGTAGTTGATTGATATGAATCAACTTGTCAACAAAAATATTCAATTTAGTTTGACTTGCAATATAGAAATAATGAGGGGAACCAACTATCCGTGATCAGAGAACATGTTCAACATCTATACACTAGAATACTGTGTGGCCAGTGTATTAGTCAGGGTTCTCTAGAGGGACAGAACTGACAAAATGGATATATCTATATCTGTATCTGTATCTGTACCTGTATCTGTATCTCTCTCTCTCTCTCTCTCTCTCTCTCTCTCTCTCGATATAGATATAGATATAGATATAGAGATATAGATATCCGTGTGTGTGTGTGTGTGTGTGTGTGTGTGTGTGTGTGTGTGTGTTTGTTAGAGGGGCTTTCAGACTGTGGTCTAGCTAGTCCAACAATGGCTTTCTACCAATAGAATGTTCAAGAATCCAGTGGTTGTTCACTCCATGAGGCTAGATGTCTCAGCTGGTCTTATATGTCAGAATCCCAAAAGAAGTAGGCTTTAATGCCAGTGAAGGAATGAACTTGCCAGTGGGAGGAAGGGTACACAGACAAAAAAGCACACACATCTTTCTTCTGTGTCCTTCATATAAGTTGCCACCAGAAAATGTGGACCAGATTTAAGGTGGGTCTTCCCACTTCAAATAATTCAACAAAGAAAAATCCCTCACAGGTACTTGGGTTTTAGTTAATCCCAGATGCTTGGGTAATTTGACAACCAAGAGCAGTCATCACAGTTGGGCAAGATTATGCCTGTGGGCATGAGAAGGGTGGTTATCAGAGCTTTATTGAAATATCTTTTAAAAATATTTATTTTATTTTTAAATTGTGCATGTGCATATCTGTCTATCTGTCTGTCTTTCTGTCTGTTTACATGAGTACAGGTGCCTGCAGAGGCCAGAGCTGTCAAATTACCTGGAGATGCAGTTACAGCCAGTTGTGAGCCACCCACTGCGGGTGCTGGAAACTGAACTGGTCCTGCAGAACAACAGCAAGCACTCTTAACTGCTGAGCCATCTCTCCAGCCCCAAAATGTCTTTTTCTAAATGTCTACATTTATTTTCTACATTTGATACTTCAGTGCTTTCTTTTCAGCTCAGATTCAAATTGACGGCTTTGAATATTTAAAGGTTAGCCACTGAAAGTCCTCTGCAAAAGTAAGAGTCTAAAATAAAAGGAGTAACAAGAAACTTTAGACCACAACAAGAATCAGAAATTCTCTTAAACCCACTTTATACTTATGGTCATTCCTTGAGCGGTTGAGGCAAGATGGTAACAGAAAAATATATATTACTCCTTCCTTTTCTTTTTTAAACAGATCTCTCTCTCTCTCTCTCTCTCTCTCTCTCTCTCTCTCTCTCTCTCTCTCTCTCTCTCTCTCTCTCTGTGTGTGTGTGTGTGTGTGTGTGTGTGTGTGTGCAGGCACATGCATGCTACTGTGCACTTATGGAGGTCACCTTGGAGTTGATCCTCTGTGGTGATATTTTGTTGTACCCTAATAAAATTTGCCTGAAGATCAGAGGGCAGAACAAGCCACTAGATTAAACAAAGATGCCAGGCAGTGGTGGCACACACCTTTAATCCCAGCACTTGAGATATCATGCCTTTGCTACCTTTAATCCCTAGGAAGGAAGTGATATGGCTGGGTGGAGAAAGGTATATAAGGCATGAGGAGACAGGAACTAAAGCCCTTTTCGGCTGAGGACTCAGAGATATTCAGTCAGAGGATTTGTGGAGTTGCTGAGATGAGAAGTAGCTGTGGCTTGTTCCTTTGTCTCTCTGATCCTTCAGCATTTACCCAATATCTGGCTCCAGGTTGTTTATTATAAGACCTATTAGAATTCATATAACAGTCCTCACTTTGTTTTCTCTGCTGTATTCCAGGCTAGCTGGACCTGGAGTTTCCAGGAATTCTGTGCCTGTCTCCCATCTGGTTGTAGGAGACTTGCTCTACTGTGGTTTATGTAGCTTTTGGGGATCTCAACTCAGGTCCCCACACTTTCACAACAAACATTGTACCTTCTGAGCCATCTTCTCAGCCCTACTTTTCTTTTCTTTCTGAAATTTCAGTCTCAGAATATGCTTGAGACCTCATATGGTGCTGTCTCACTGTCCTGTTGCTATGGCCTTTTGCTGTTCACTCTATCCCAGTCAGAAATACCAATTGTGAAGCCCAGCAAACAGAAGTGCTGTTATCAGCAGTATCTGCTGTGACCTGCACAACTTTGGGATTGACCTTACTTAGGTAATGAAGAAACAACAGATGCACATACAGAAAAACTGTGATTAGGTGGGTCAGATGCTCTGATGGAGACATACCAGCAACAACCTGGAAACTCAGCTTGTTTCTTACACAGCATGAATGAGCAGGAGGCAGTTAACTAATATGGGTAGGAGGTCTCTGCAAGGGAGCAGTCTCAGGTTACACTCATCCAGTAGGAGGAAGCTGTGGTTGATAGTTTCTGCATACACTGCTGTGAGTTAGAGCTTAGCCCTTCATCAAGATTCCCACTTGAATCAGGGGAAGGCTTTGCCATTCCAATGGATCAGAGGGGTCCTTGTCATGGCCGTGATCAATCTGCTCCCGATAGTATCTATGGTATCTACTCAAGCCACAGATGGTTCTGTCTGCTCTTGCCCACTGAGCACACACAGGTTTCCAGGTGTTTTAAGCATTTTTCTGGGGTTGCATTCCAGTTCTGTAGTTTAGGGGTGTCTTCCAAAGGCTCTGTAGTAGAGCTCCAATCTGTGGTTCTACTGAGAATGGATAGAATTTTTAGGAGGCAGGTTTTGGTAGAAGAAAATTTGATCATTGACATGGGAGATGGACCCTTGAAGGGAACATTGGGACCCTGGGACTTCCCTTTTTCTTTAACTGGTACCCTCCTCTGCCACTCATTCCTGCTGTGATATACTGAGCTACCAGAGGTCTGAGGCAGCAGGGTCAAGGGGCCATGAACTGAAGCCTCTGAACTGTGAGCCAGAATAAACCTTTCCCTTTATTAAGTCCATTAATCTTAGGCACTTTGTCATAATAATGAGAATCCACCACATACTATAATATTCCAAAGTTCCAAGGGATCCAGTGCTGCCTTCTGATCTCAGTGGGCCTGTATGCATATGGTACACAAACATACTTTCAGACAAAATATCCATACACATAAAATAACTAATGCTGCAGCTGCTGCTGATAAATAGAACTTAATAATACATACAGAGTAAAAGATTACACGATGTACCTTCCCATAAGAGACTATTCCAAAGATAACCTAAATCTGTCCCATGTGGGTTGGATTTTGCGTAGACATGCAACGAAAACATACACATGACTTACCTAACAATTGAGATATTCTAAGAAGTCAGTTGTTAGACAATTTCTTCGCTGTGCAAGCACCCTAGACTGCACTTATATGCCTAGATAATACAAGCCAAACCCTCCATATCATTCAGTCACTTGATACTACTTGATGTAGTCTGTATGGCTCAGTTGGTACAGTGTTTGCCTAGCATGCACAAAGCCATGGGTTCCACTCCCAGCACTACATAGACTAAGTGTGGTCGTATATATCTGTATGTGCAACACTTGAGAGTTGCAGGCAATGAATTCGAGGATAGCCTGGGATAAGAGAGAGAGAGAGAGAGAGAGAGAGAGAGAGAGAGAGAGAGAGAGAGAGAGAGAGGGAGAGAGAGTTATAAATGACTACTACCATCACAGCAGGTCATACTGTTTATAGTAAATATTTTTATAAGTACATTCTAAGATACTGATTGAAAGTAAATACTCAAAACAGGACATAATTGTTTATTGTCATTATTAAGATTATGTCTTGTGTGTGTGTGTGTGTCACACACTAAACTCAAGCCCCGCTGGCAGTGTGGCTTGATGCCATCAGCACCAGCACAGACACTGGAGTGAAACACTGCCCTGTGGCCTTATAGGAACTGTGGTGTGTCTGAGGATGGGAGTTTTCTAGCCCTGTGATAACCACATGAGACTTCCATGGTCCATGTGGTCTCATCAGCTTAAATGTTGCATGCTATGCTGGTGGGTTTTTATCAATTTGACACAAACTAGAGTCACCTAGGAAGAGGGAACTTCAGTTGAGGAATTCCCTCCCCCAGACTGGTTTGTGTTCATATCTGTGGGGCATTTTCTTGACTAATGATTGATGTGGGAGGGCCCAGTCCATGGTGGGAGAGAGCAGCCATAGGCAGGTGGTCCTAGGCTGTATAACAAAGGAAGCTGGGAAAGCCATGGAGAACAAGCCAGTGAGCAGTGTTCTTCTATGGCTTTTGTTTCAGTTCCTGCCCTGAGTTCCCTTCATGCTGGAGTATGAACTGTAAGATGAAGTAAACCCTCCTCTTCCCCAGCTTCTGTTTTACCACAACAACATGGAGGAAACCAGAACAAGTGGCACGTGAGTGTCCATTTAAGTGGCTTCAAAGGCTGAAAGTTTACTGTGGATTTCCTTAAAGAAATTCATCTTCAGAAAATTCTCCAAATAGGGGCTAGAGAGATGACTCAGCAGTGAGGAACATTTGCTACTCTTTCAGAAGACCCAGGCTTGATTCCCAGCACCCACAGGGTAGCTCACAACCATCTGTAAGTCCAGTTCCGGGGATCTGATGCCCTCTTCTGGCCTTCATGGACACTGCATGCATGTGATGCACTTACATGCAAACAGACATTCACACACATAAAATAAAAATAAACGACTCTAAAGAAATTTTAAAAAAGAAAACTCCCAGAACATATCTCTTTAGAAATATTCGTCATCCTGAAGTTCAGGCCTTCAAGCAGTAATCAGATGTTTGTCTCTTTTTCTTACCTACACAGTTTGCTCAGTCTTCAAAGGCTCCACTCCTTTCTCTGAGATGCCAGAGCATCGAATTCCATACTTCCTGTTCACCCCTGTATCCTACAGACAAAAGTATCAGAGCCCCTGGGCAAAGAGCTCTCTGTCTCTCTCTGTGTCTCTCTCTGTGTCTCTCTCTGTGTCTCTCTCTGTGTCTCTCTCTGTCTCTCTGTGTGTGTGTGTGTGTGTGTGTGTGTGTGTGTGTGTGTGTGTATGTGTGTGTGTAGTGGATGCAAAAGTGAACATGTGTGTTGGGTGCACTGACCCACATACACAAATATGGAAGCAAGAGGCTAACTGGCTGGTGATCGCCTTTAATCCCAGCACTCAGGAGGCAGAGGCAGTCAAATCTCTCAAGGTCCAGGCCAGCCTGTTCTACAGAGCTAGTTCAAGAACAACTAGGGCTAAACAGAGGAAATCCTGCTTCAAAAAACAAAACACAAACAAACAAAAAGGCTAAGAGTGGGTTCCTTTCTCTCTCTCCATATATTTTGAGACAGGATCTCTCTCTGAACCTAGAGCTTGCTGTTTTAGTTAGGTTGGCTGGCCAATGAGCTCCTGGGATTAGAGGGTTTGTTGGTCTCTGTCTCACCTTTAGCTTCTATTGCAGACATGTGCTTCAAAGCCCAGCTTTTACTTCAGTGTTAGGGATGGGAACTCAGGTCCTTCATGTTCATGCAGTAAACACTACCCACTGAGCCATCTCCCCATCCATGAGAGATGTCTTCTTACTTTGAACAAAAGCAGAAACCCGTGGAGCAGCATGGGACTAAACTCTCCACCTTGTTAACAAATCAGTAAGGAAAGATTATTAGTAATTGATGGCTAACACTGCTGGTTAACTGTTTTGGGGGAAAATATTACACTTCCTACCTTACATCCAAATCTATTCCAGATGGTTTGAAGGGTGTAAAATAAAAACTTAAAAGAACTAGAAAAACATAGGTGGGTACCCACCTAGTCACATAAAAGTAAAGACCTTGGCTATCACTTCATAAAAATATACAGTTCTGCATGTCATAAAGTGCCACAGAAGTTTCTAAATACAAAAAATTGAAGGAATAGTTGCAATAATTACAAAGAATATTTATTTTCAATAATGCACAAAAGAGCTCTTTAAAAATGAATATGAAAGAGATAGTCTTCAGCAGAAGGATAAGCATATTGTAACAGAATTCAGATGGCAAGCTTGAGACCAGCCTGGGCTACACAGGAGTGTTCTGCCTTCATGAAAATAACGACTGAAGGGCACTTGTAAGATGAAGTGCTAAATGGTCTTATTAATAAAAAAACCTGGAGCCAGATATTAGGGTTAAAACTGAGAGAACAGAAAAAGCAGAAAGAAGCCAGCCATGTTCTTACCACTTGGAGATCCTCAGCCAAAGAGACCTACTTCCTGTATACCCACGCCTATCTGCCTTTCTGTTCTGCCATCTCATTTCCTCTCTCTGCCCAGTTACATCACTTCCTCTTCCTGCCCAGCTCTGTCACTTCCTGTCTGTCTGTACAGACCTCCAGACCTTTATGGTTAGTGATGGGATTAAAGGTATGAATCACCATGAATGGCTCTGTTCCCAGTGTGGCCCTGAACTCACAGAGATCCAGATGGATCTCTGCCTTCCAAACACTAGGATTAAAGGCATGTGCTACCACTGCCTGACCTCTATGTTTACTATAGTAGCTGGCTTTTTCCTCTGATCCTCAGATAAACTTTACTGGGATACACGATAAAATATCACCACAGGTGCTTGCTATGGTGGAGACAGGAAAGCAGTGGCTCATGGCTTGCCTCATACTAGCTGTTGGCTTGGCCCCAGTAAGACAGATAATGGGTTTCTAGAGGTTGGTCATTTTTGTTATTGTTGTTGTTGTTGTTTTTGTTTTTGTGATGGGCTAGGGTGATACTTGGAAGGTGAGGCTGAAAAATATTCACCCTGCTCAGTGTAGCTGCTGAGAAGTGGCAATTACTGCGGCCATCGGAGGGGATCCAGGAAGTGTCCAGACTCCTCCAAGGTATTCTGGCCATGGCCTTCAGGAGCTGCCTCTCCAGCACCCTCCTATCCCCCATTTTCTGCTCCTCCTGCTAAGGAAAGGCTACTGTAGCCTGATCTCTCATCTCCTCTACTGAAACACAGGTTCCCAGAATCCTCATGGCCAGTAGCTGTCCATCTTTGGCTGGGTAATGTCAATCTACCCCTGAAGAATTGCTCTTGCTAGAGCAAAGCAACCTAAACACACTTCAGGGGTATGATGGGCTAAGGGGCTCCATGAGCAGAGCCCTTCCCACACTACCTGGGACACTGGAACTGAGAAAGAGAGAGCTGGGGGACCTTGGGAAGGGATGGACTCTGTTCCCAAACACTTCTGTGGTTGGGATACGCCCCACTTTTAATTCAAGAATGAGTAGGTAACAGTTGAATCCCAAATACTCCAAAGGCCTCCTTCCAAGATACAGGGAGATTGGATAACAGATCCCAACATGCCATTAGACAAGAAGAATATGCTCTCAAGTCCCATAGCAACACAGGCTGACTGAAGCTTAACTATTGCACATTTTGTGAATAACCTTAAGCAAGGTGTTTGAAGGCTCCAAACACCAAAAAACAATGAAGAGAAGGAAACAGACTAGTCAATCAACAAATGTTGTATGAATACACTACATTGTCACACTGCTTTCTATACATACCTACAACCATCACGTGTCATTTGAAAACTAAAACGTGGTGATTTAGGCTGTGGCTCAGTGACAGAGTGCTCACCTAGCATTCATGAGACTGAGACTTCAATCCCTAGCACCACAAAAAATAGACAAATACTAACATTAAGTGTTTTAAAATGACTCCTTTACACTGGGGGTTTATCTTAGTTGGTGGAGAGCTTGCCTAGAAAGCACAAAACCCTAGCTTCAGTTCTGCATAAACTTCAGATGTGAAGGGCTGGGAGGAAATGGCTCAGTGGGTGAGAGCACTCTCTTCTTGTGAAAGCATGAAGGTCTAACATTGGAGAGTGGAGGCAGGTGGGTCCCAAGCACTCACTGGACAGCCAAGCTGAAGTGGTGAACTTGGGAGACATTGTTTTAATGCAATAAGGTAGAGAACAACAGAGGAAGAGAACTGGTCAACATGCAGAGTTTAAGAGACTATGGGATGCTCAGCCCCAAACAGACCGTCTATATACCATAACAGGCTTGGAGGTCATCGTTTAAGAGGCAGGTGGAAAGACTGTAAGAGCCAGAGACAGTGGGTAGTCACTTAGGAAACTTTGCTGGGCACAGCCAGAACAGTTACACACATGAACTCACAGACTTTGCGACGGCATACCAAAGACCCGCACAGTCTTAAGCCAGACAAACATCACAGCATGGAAAGTTCCTCCCCCAGCTAGGAGTTAGTGGCAATTGATTGAAGGGAGGGTAAATGAGTTTTAAGGATGAGGCCCCTGAGAAGGCTACCCCCTGTTCCGGTAGATGGCCCTATTGACAGCACTAAGCAAATTCAGTAGGTTTAAACATTTTTTTTTTCTTTAATGAGAGGGAGTTAAAGTGAGGGGCTGGTAGTGGGAGTTGGGTGGCCCTTCAGCCAGCAGATTCTGTTTTCCCCAGCAGGAGAGCTTGATTGTTGGCATTGCTAATGATACCAAAATGTCAACGACAGAACAGACCTTCTGTAGGTTCTAAGGCACTTCTCAAGCAACCCATCGTACTCTGCATGGGATGGACCACACCCGCCCCACCTGTATCAGAGCTCCTTGTCTGGGGAACCACATGATCACTGGTAGTCATAACAGCTGCCAAGCTTGGAGCATTTGCAGCCTCAACCCACAGCCCACCCATCCTGCTATCACCACTAACGAGAGCTTTAGGAACCTCGGGAGGGCTACAAACAAACAAACAAACAAAAACCTTATTTTTCACAGAAAAAATATTTATGTGATTTTTTAAAATTACAAATTCTTTCACTTACATTATTTTATTTGGTTCTCAACCAACCCTTTAAAGTGAGAGGGCTGAGTGTTATCACCCACTTGGAGGACAGGCTTGTGAGACTCCAAGAAATTCAAGGACATGCCCCAAATTGCTGAAAGAGTATGTGTTAAAGGCACTCACCATAAAGGGATGAAAAGTGTGTGAGAGGGTGGAGGCGTTAATTAACTTGATTTGGTCATTCTGAGATGTATTCATGTACTAAAGCATCACGTTGTACCTCCCAAACATAGACAACTCTTTCTTGTAAATTAAAAATTAAAATTTAGGTCTAAGATGTGGCTCTGTGGTCTGGCACTTGCAGAAAATGCTGGAGGCCCTGGGTGCAATCTCTAATACTACAAAAAATAAATAAATATGAAAATGAAAATGAAGGGCCAGTGAGATGGTCCAGCAGGTAAAGGTGCTTGCTGCCAACACTGACGATCTGAGTTCCATCCCTGGTACCCACATGGTGGAAGGAGAGAACTGACTCCTGCAAGTTATCCTCAGATACGCATACCCCGATACACACAGTAAATAAGTGAATAAGTGTGAAAAATTGAAGTAATAAATAAATGTTCAAGGTCACACAGCCTATTAAATCCCTAAATCTCATCTTAAACTCACAGGGCCTGTAAGAATTATATCTGTTGTTTGCAATCATGTTAACTTCGAAGCCATTGTTTATACTGGAAGATTTTTAAAACTATTACTCTAGAGCTGAGTGTGGCAGCTTACACCTGAAACCCCAGTACCCAGGAGACTGAGGTAGGAGCTTTACTACAAGTTTAAGGCCAGTGTGGGCTACACAGTGACAGCAGAGGCGGGGGGGGGGGGGGGGGTCGAGGCTGGAAGGCGGAGAAGAAAAATCAAACTCATACATGAATCTCTGAAGTATTTCAATAAGCACCCAGATCCTGAATGTGTAGGGGGTTGACTGAGATCATCCCTGGCCCTTTCCCAGGTACAGTTTTAAGCAGGGTTTATTATATTGCATTTGTGTGTATCTGTGTGCACAGGAAGGCATGGCACCTAGTGAGAATCAGAAGATAACTTGTGAGAATTTTTTTCTCTTCTCCTACCATCTGGGTCCTTGGGATTGAATTACAGGTTATCATGCTTGGAGGCAAGCATTCCCCCCACACACACACTTATTTTTGTTTGCTTATTTTGTATTTTGAGACAGCATCTCAAAAAAAAACCCGTTGTTAAATGGTCTGTTTTTGTTTTTGTTTTTGTTTTTGTTTTTTCAGAGACAGGGTTTCTCTGTGTAGTTGTGGTGCCTGTCCTGGATCTCGCTCTGTAGACCAGGCTGGCCTTGAACACATAGAGATCCTCCTGGCTCTTGTCTCCCGAGTGCTGAGATTAAAAGTGTGCGTCACCACCTCCCGGCGCTAAACTGATTTATTAATAAAAACCTGGAGCCAGATATTGGGGTGAAAACCTGAGAGATCAGAGGAATAGGAAAAACCACAGCCAACCTCACCTTACTGACTCCTCAGCCTCCAGAAAGACCTACTTCCTGTATACCCACGCCTATATGCCTTTCTGTTCTGCCATCTCATTTCCTCTCTCTCTGCCCAGTTACATCACTTCCTCTTCCTGCCAAGCTCTGTCACTTCCTGTCCATCTGTACAGACCTCCAGACCTTTATGGTTAGTGGTGGGATTAAAGGTATGAATCACCATGCCTGGCTCTGTTCCCAGTGTGGCCCCGAACTCACAGAGATCCAGATGGATCTCTGCCTTCCAAACACTAGGATTAAAGGCGTGTGCTACCACTGCGTGACCTCTATGTTTACTATAGTAGCTGGCTTTTTTTCTCTGATCCCCAGATAAACTTTATTGGGTTGCACAAATAAAATATCACCACACCCTGTGACCTTGACTGGCCTAGAACTTGCTATATAGACCAGGTTGTCCTGGAACTCTGTCTCTGCCTCTCTAGTGCTGGGATTAAGGAAGTATGCCACCAAGCCTAGCTGGTGGCAAGCACCTTTAACCACTGAGCTACTTTATTTATGCCTGCTCTCCTCCCCCTCCCCCAATTTTATCATAAAACATCAGCTAGGTTTTTGTTCTCTCTCTCTCTCTCTCTCAGACAGGGTCTTAGTCTGTGGCATAGACTACCCTGGAACTCACTATATAGCTCCTAACTGGCCTCCACTGGATGGCATTTTTCCTGCCTCAGTCCCCTAAGTGCTGGGATCACAAACATGCTCCACCACACTGGCTAATTCTCTGTTTTTATGAGCAAGGCCAGAATACTACTGGTCATTAGTAGACATTACCTGAGGTCTATTCTACACTGGTTTGCACAGTGCTACAGCGTCAAGAACTCTCTGCAGCCTGCTAGGGCAGTCAGGATATAGCTTTTTAGTTCATTTATATTTCTTAGACACATTTAACACAGTGTTCTTAACTGGCCAGTTTTATCCCCAATAGCATCAGGGGGCATTTTTCATGGTAAATTAAAAAGTGGCTGCTGTTGTGTCTAGGACAAAGGGCATAGTTGTATTAAACTTCTGCAGATGCACAACATGGCCCCTGCAATGTCCACAACTCTGAGGCTCAGAAACCCTGGCCTAACATCTCTTCTTCCTTGGGGGCTGATGTCTCTGTGGTCTGACATACCAGTAACTGTTTGAGAAAGTAAAATAGTACAAGGCTTATTTTAGCAAAGAACCAAGACCCTGACAATGCCCCCTCCTTTCAACTGGGTGCCCCCTCTGGCTCCTGTGTCCTGGCTTGAGTTTGCAAAGAGATCTACTCAAACCCTCTAAAGAACCCTTGAAGAAAGAGCTGGGAGGGCTGTTTGCTTCTGACTAAAAGGGGAAGGGAATGCATTTTGGGGGGAGGCTGAGTGCTGAACTTTCAACCCTTCTTGGCCGTGTTTGCTGGTCAGAAAGCGAAGCCAGCTGTAACTTGGACAGAACTATACACAAGCAGACAGCTATCTCCCAAACTGGAGGCTTTCTATGGCTTCTCATGTGGGCACTGGCCTCAGGCAGGAAGACCACCCACAGGCAAGCACACAGCACCTCCCAGGAGGCCTCTAATCACCCACCCTTCTGGCCACCTGTTCTGGGGCTGGTTATCTGATGTGAAGGAGCCAGTTAATAACCATTTATAAGCTATAAATGGAAGTGGCCGTGGCAGGGAGCTGATAAACATTTGGGGGCAAATTATTTGTGTTGCTGGACTGTCATTTGCACCCCTCTTGAAAGTATGCGTTTCGGGTTACAGGATGTCCAGATGGCTGTTTGTGGCCAGCCCTGTCTTGCTGAAGGGCTGTGTTCTCCACCCCACTGTGGATAGTGTGGGCTGCTTGGAGAGTCCAGCCTTCTCAGGCATCAACTCTGTCCCTGTAACTCTGAGGGAGAAAGGAAAAGTCAGAGCTGGCACTCCCTAAAGGATTTCATGCAATCGTTTTTTTTTTTTGGGGGGGGTGGATCTCAGAGGTCAGTTTGGGAACTAAAAGGAATTGATTGACTGTGCTCAGCACTGAGCTAATTGGAAGTGAACTTTGTAGAGACTCCAGTCGTTAGTGTAGACTGGATTTATTTTATTTATTATTATATTTATTTGTTTGTTGTTTATTATTTTCCCTCTAAGAGCTGGTAAGGATGGTAAACTGTGGCGGTTGGAGGCAACCACAGACCCTGACTTGGGAGGATTGGGAACATCCCACAAGGTGCCTTCCAAGGAAGCAACATGGCTGTGAATGAGTAAGCTCTGCTGTGGTTTGGATATAAGTCCTCCAAAGGCCTGTGTGTTAAAGGTTTGGCCCCACCTGTGGGAGGAAATCAGGTCACTTACTGTGCTGGTGAGGGGCTGACAGTATTTACCCCTTCCTGTCTCTCCATCAGTGAGGTGAGCAGCATCCCCTGCCATGGTGTGCTCCCCCACAGGCACAGTGAAACCTACCACAGCCTGGAGGCCTCAACAAATCCTTTTACTCTAAGTTTTGATCCTCTGAGGCAGCTATTACAGTAACAAAAACTGACTGACTAAGGCAACCATCTAGCTGCCAGTCGTTGGCAACTGTGAAATCCAGAGGCCAGGGAGGAACTTGAACAATGGAAAGGGGTGATGGGCAGGGGAAGGTCCTGGGTCATTTGAGTAATAAAAGTGACACCCGGTTCTTTCATCCCGGAGCTGGAAGAGAACAGCCCTGGCTGCTCTGCTTTTATCTTCCTAGACTGGATATGACCAGAATTTTTTGAGATGTCAAACCATGGATAGATAATGAACTGGTTAGGAAGAACTGAGAAATGGGAAGAATCTCCTGGCCCAGTTCTGGACCTAAGGTTCTCTGTGTCCTGGCTGGGGTTTGCATAGAACTCAGCAACCTGTGTGCTCATGTCCTACCTTGGGAGCTACATGAAGTGTGGTTCACACTGGGACTCGGGAGTCTGTGACTGGCTGGAGGGACACCAGGGCCACAGGAAAAGGCCAGCGGTGACAAGGCATGGAAGAATGAAAGGAGGGATTCAAGGAGGCTCTGCCTGAGGGAAGTACTCCTGGTGTTCAGCAAAGGGCCTCGTGGTGGCTTTTAGAAGACATTATGCATCTAAAGGCCCCAGAAAGACACTGTGCTGTAGCCTTAGTGGGGGAGGAGTTTTTCTTTGTGGTCAGCTAGAGAAGGTGAGGGGCAAGTGAAGTGGGTACAAAGACAGACATCCAGTCAGAGACTGCTGTTCCTCCTGGCCTGTCAACAGGGCATACCTCAGAGAGATTGAGCTTCGGCCAGGAGGAGGCCAGGTCTGATCCCAGGAAAAACCTGTAACAGAAACCAGCCAGTCCTCAAGCAAAGGACGGCTGCCTTCCTTCTGGACTCTCCAGTTTGGGGTAAAGGAATAGAAACAGCCAGCCTGTAGCTGGAAGTGGAGGACTGCAGTTGAGGAGGTTTCCCTTGACCTCCATGCCTGGATTGGTTGCTGACACTTCCCTCCCTGTCACCAGTAAGCAGTGTCCCGGGATAGAACAGGCATTTTAGAGAGGACTAGCCATGCAGTGACTCTTTAGGCCAGTGTGAGCTGGACGTGATGAATTTCCAAGTCCTGAAATGGAGGTTTGGAGAGATTAAAAAATGTATCTAACCACACAGCTTGAAAAGGTGTCCTTTGCACTCAGACCCAACTGATGCTAACTAAAAGCCAGATCTTTGTCTGCCTTCATTGTTGCAGTTTCTCTGACTTCTGCATATTGGATTCTTTCATGGGACTTTCGTTTTCTCTAGGACTGATGCAATAGCCTGGCCACATAATATATGGCCGATACCAATCTTTCTGTTCCCAAATTTCTTATAAATAAGTATTAAGGTTGTTAGTCTATGACTTTAAAGACTAGAACAAATATCAAAAAAGAAAACCTTGGCCTCTTCTTATAAGCATATAGATTTAAAATATCAAATGAATCAGTATTCCTTACTAATTTAAATTTATATTAAATATTAAATTAATATGTTTTCCAATTTGGCTAAGAAAAGGGATCTTCTGAAAGCCAAAAGAGACAATATAAAAACAACTCCACATCTTTATTGCAAAGTGTTTATCTAGAAACTGTGTGCAAAGAAGTTCTTGAAAAATACTTCACCAATTAAGGCTTACATGCCTCTCTCCCAAGTAGCTGCCAAGTCTGATCTCTCCTCTTTCTGGTTAAAATGTCATTTACATTTTCAGTTTGGGCAGAAAGCACACAAATTATGCAAGGTTTGTAAGTAACCTAGACTTCCAGGTTAGTGTTCATCACCTCTGATCTTCAACCCACAGCAGAGCAGAGCTGCCTCCCAGATGGTCGGTTCTGAAATCAGAAACCCAGCTACGATGGTTCTTACAGGGTTAAGTTTTTGTCAATTTGGGTTTGGAAAGGAATTTCACCACAGGGTGTTTTGACACAGACCTTACTTTTCCCTCCCTCCCTCCCTCCCTCCCTCCCTCCCTCCCTCTCTCTCTCTCTCTCCCTCTCTCTCTCTCTCTCTCTCTCTCTCTCTATATATATATATATATATATATATATATATATATATATATTCCTCTTTCTTTCTTTCTTTCTTTCTTTCTTTCTTTCTTTCTTTCTTTCTTTCTTTCTTTTTTTCCCAACTTTCACCTGGAGCCCTTAGCTGGGACCCTCTTTCAGATAAACAGCTTGCTCTACCTCTTCCTCCTTGCCTCTGTCATCAGAATTGTGGGGAAATGATCTCAGATTGAAATCATGTCATCTCAGAATGACACATGGGTGAAGGGTGTTTGCAGTTCACTAGCTAGCCTTCCTTCTCATATAACCAAGTGGTGGTACCAAAGGGACAGTCTGGGCTAATTCCTGGTGAGTTGGCACATCTCCCTGGGCCGTGCTGCTCCTCAGTCCTCACCAGAGAGCATCTGAAGCCATCAGGCATTCTTGAAAAACCATTGTTTCTGTATCGAGGATCCTCTTATTCCAGGAACCCAATGGTGACAATCAGTATATACAGAATTTGTCTGAAGCAAATTAAGCCAAGGTGCCAAGAAGTAGAAAAGCGTTACTTTTAAAGACTATTTTTCTTAATCTTGTGTGTGTGCATGTGTGTATACAGAAGTGTGCAAGCCATAGCACACATGTGGAGCTCAGACAGCCTCTGGTGTTGCTCCTTGTACTCCACCTCATTTGAAACAGGGTCTCTTTATTGTTGACAGCTGCATGCACCAGGCCTGCTGGCCTGAGATATTTTTCTGCACTCAGCTTTATACTTCTCTGTACATTTGAACAGGTCCTCACATTTACATGGGAAGCACTTCACCTGTGGAGCCATCTTCCCAGCCCCAAAACATTACTTTTCTGTTTTATTTCATTTTGTTTTAAAGTCTAAGCAAAATAGTAAAATTCTCCTTACATGGTTGTCACAGAAGGGTTTGCCCTGCAGTGGTCAGGGCAAGCATGAGCAAGGTCAAGATATTGGTTAGGATAACACAGTTTGAGGCCCAATGAGATTATTTGTCATCTCATGTATGAAACTCAGGTAGCTATTTACAGACGTGTAGTGTGTACATTATTTCTTAGATGAAGAAAAATTTAGAGTGGGTTTTGTTGCTTAAAAGTCTACTCCTCAATTTCGTGATGGCCTGTGGGAACTGAGCCAGCACTGGCCAACATCACCACTGCTCTGGGGTGGCTGGCTACAAGTTGTGGTCCTGCATTGTTTGTACTGGTGGAAAGAGAGAGGACAGGATCTGATGGCCTCAGGAGAACCTCTCTCCCAAGAGGCACAGCCTGGACTGACATGAAGGTGCAAATGAAAGATAGCTGAGGACCAGAGGCACTAATAGAAAGGATTGAGGGGAAACTGAGTCACTGAACACAAAGGAGAGCCAAGAGTAGTAAACTGTTGTCGAAGTCTCCAAGAAATCTTCCAAAAAAGTGGTAAATTCTTATTGCCCTTTGTCGCCAGGGAAGAAGGAACCTCAACTGCCTCCACCAGATTAGCCTTGGACATATCTGTGGGGTATTTTCTTGATTGCTAATTGATGTACGAGAACCCAACCCACAGTGGACAGTGCCATCTTTAGGCAGCTGAGCCTGGGCTGTGTTAAAAAAAAAAAAAAGTAACTGAGCAAGCTAGTAAGCAGCATTCCTCCATTGTTTCAGCCTCAAGATCCTGCCTTGAGTTCCTGCCTTGGCTCCCTTGATGGTGTACTAGAACCCAAAAGATGAAATAAACATTTCCCTCAACTATTTTTTGGTCATGGTGTTTTATCACAGAAAGCAAACTAGGAAAGTGTAATTTTTTTCCTAAATGTTTTAAAATTACAGGGGCTGGAGAGATGGCTTAACAGCTAAAAACAAGCACTGAGTTTGGATCCCAGAATCACGCTGGGTGGCTCACAACTGCCTATAACCTCAGCTCCAAGGGATCTGATGCCCATCAGGCTTCCAACATGGACTGAAGTCAGTGGCTCTCCAGGATCCTCTAGGCATAACTGCTGAGGTACCCAGTCTGGTGGACTGAGCAGGTACTCAATGGTTCTCAGTCCCTCCAGTATGAAGATTATCATTGCTGGCTACCCAGACTATGTCCTATAATCCATTCTAATCTCCCTTTGTAATACATACTCCTCCTTTCCATTCCATCCTTTCCTTTCAGGTCCTCTGGAGAACCTGTCTGATACATACATACACCCCTCCAGGTTCCCTCAAAACAGAAGAGCTACTCAGAATCATAGAAGTGCAAAATCCTGTAGAGAAAAGCTAGAGTCCACAGATAACACTGTGAGAGACTGGGGTCACTTCCCATGGCTCTCCACATAGCAAACAGAAACTAGCATTTGGGTACTGAGTGCTTACTACATGCTAGGCTCAGGGCTTATATGGCCACTTAACTCCTTATGAATGTTTATCTGTGCATGTGAGTGCAGGTACCTGAGGAGGCCAGAAAAGGGCATCAAATCCCTTGGATCTAGGAAATGATTAGGTCATGAGAGCTGAGCTCCCAAGAATTGAATTTGTACCCTTATGAAAGAGGCCAATAATGGGGTACAGTGGTGTATGCCTGTTTTTTGTTTGTTTGTTTGTTTATTTTAGAGGCCTAGCTGAACATCATTGGCCTCCTTGTCCTGGACTTCAGTCTTCTTTTGAGGCAGTTTAGGGCATTCTGCTGCAGTAAACTCAAGGGCCTAAGATAGCTCTGCTGGTTACCAAATCCCGGTTCACACCTGGGATGTCTACACACATTATAATTTTCTGTCTCTATAAAAGATGATGTTGCTCCTGGGCACAGCCAGTGTTCTCATCTTGCAGGTGGTCTGTCCTGCCTGCCAGGCCTGGCTGTTCCTGGAATCCAAGGTATCTGGGAAACACTGGCCTAGTTAACCAACCTTAATTGAGAGGTTCACAAAGACCATTTGTGAACATTAGTGTGCTGATAATTAGATACTGAGTTAGGCTACTGTTCTTTTTATCTTTCTACTACCTAGAGATTCCATAGTTTCTCAGAAGAGGGTTCCCTGATCTTAAATCTCTTACTCCATTCTTGTGTTTAGGCTGAGCACCAACTCTTTTCTGCCCAATCTGAGCATGGGCCTCCACATTCTCAGTAAGTGATTGATGCTGGACACCTCCCCTTCATGTCTTCTTTTCTCTGGGTTGGACTCCTGTTCCCTTCTTTATATATATATGTCAGTATTTCAAGGAACATCTATCTACTAATCTACCTCATCCTCTTTCCAAGGTGAAGGTACAAAGAGAGGTAAGTCGTTGTCCTAAATACAGTTTCCTTGGATCCCTGGGACAATGAAGCCTTGCATGTAACCCCCAAGATGAGAACACTTACCCACCCCCAACATATTCCCCAGAGCAGACCTGTCTTAGGAACCATATTGATCCCCTCAGGGAATGACAGTGATTAACAATTTTTGGGACCACCTTGCAGGGCAGCTGAAACTCTGAAGGACAGGCCCACACCTTGACCAGAACTGCATAATTATGCCAGTGCATTCTCTGACTGATTGATTCTTCCCTATTTAAATCTACAGCTTATTCCCGTACCCTGAAGATGAACTTAAGGTCACCAGTTCCTTCTTAGGGTCTAGTTCCTCTTTCCAATGCACATTGATTGACCTCCTTTCCAGTTTTTTGCCATGCTCCCTCTTTAATTGGCATTTTGATATGGCAAGGGGGTAAGGCAGAGAGAGGGGGAGCATCAAGATTAAGATGGAATGGCCACTGAGATGGCTCAGTGAATAAAGAGAGGTGCTAACCTACAAGGGCGACACTGAGTTTGATTTCCAGATCCCACCTTGTAGAAGGAGAGAACTGACTTCTGAAAGCCATCTTCCCATCATGACATTAGCACTGAGTTATGCATGTCGGCATACAATGCTGGATAAATAAGTGTACAAAAGGATGAGAGGAAGAAAACTATAGGCAGAAAGACTGGAAACCTCTCCTTACCAGGGTTACATGTAAGGAGCAGAGCTTCTAGCCTCTCTCAGTTCTGGCCCACTCTCATTCTCACAAGTGTTTTTCTCTTTCCTAATAAACTGTTTTTTTGTTACTATCCATATGCCCCTGGTCCGATTCTTTGTCTGAGGACACTAGAGATCAGTACCCTGGGTCTCTAACCCACACCTGTGATGTTAGGAGGGGTGGTTGAGCCTGCCCTGCTGAGGCTGCTGGAGACTGGGTTGTGTCCTAAAACTCTGGTTTTCCATGACCTCTCTATGATTTTAGTGGTCGGCTTAGATTTAGGAATGGACAAGTGGACCTCCACTGTCTGTAATAGACACTGGTCCAGATTCCTGTATCTGACCCATGTCCAGTTAACAGGACTTATTCAGGGTTGTTTGCTTGAATTATTGTCACACAAACTCTTCTTTTTCTAGGATTTCTGAAAAGGTGGACATAAGGCTGACCTTCCCAGCATCTATCTCCCAATTATGAGCCTAATAAAGGAACTGGTAAAGGAAGCTGGGTGGAGATCAACAGGGTAAGTTCTGATGGCACTTGGGTGCCTGGATCCAACTGTGCCCAAAGGTAGGATTTCTAGTTACTAACGACCATCAAGTTCCATTCTCTTACTTAAGCAAATTTGAATTTTGAAAGCATCCTAACCCAAAAATACACAAAGCACACAGCTTACAAGACCAATCTGTTTCTTTTGACCTTGTCTTTGCACAAGACAACAAAAAGACGCAAATTTCCATATTAGTGAGGATTAGATTAGCATTAGTCTCTGGGGACATTTCGAATGAGGCAATGCCTTGGAAGAGGAACATTTTGGTCAGTGGCATCCCAGCTCATCACACTGGTAAATGAACAGCCGAGATCCTGTTTACCTGGTGTTCCAGCAGTCAGAGGTGTGTGTGTGTGGGGGGGGGGGGGTATGTGAGCACAAAGGTATGCTTGCTTATAGGGATGTTTGGGGAGGCCAAAGACTGACGTCCTCTATGGCTCTCCATCATATCTTATGTTATTCAGATAGAGTCTCTCCCTGGACAGATTTACTGTTTGGGCTATTCTGACTGACAGGCCATCAAGGCCCAGCAATTCACCTGTCTTTGCCCCACAGTCCCAGTATTACAGGCATGCACTGCCGTTCTCTGGGTCAGGCCTCATGCTTGCACAACTATACTTTACACACTGAGCCATCTCCCCAGCAGTTAGATATCTGGTGCCATGGAGCCACTTTGTAAACCACACCTGAGGTGGAGCTTCTTGCCTCCATGTCTTAAGGAAAGTGTCTCCTACATCAGCTATTCCCTCTGGACTCTTTGGTTGTTGACACACAGGTGAGAGGTGAGTTGGTCCCTCCAGCACCAAATGGCTTGTCTTACTCTAGAACAGTGGTTCTCAACCTTCCTAACGCTGTGACCCTTCAATACAGTTCTTCATGTTGTGGTGATTGCCAGCCATAAAATTATTTTCGTTGCTACTTCATAACTGTCATTTTGCTACTGTTGCAAATTGTAATGTACATATCTGTATTTTCTGATGATCTTAGTTAGGTGACCCCTGTGAAAGGGTCGTTCTACCCCGCAAAGGGGTCATGACCCACAGGTTCATGCTCTAAGGAAATACACAGGGGAGTATACAAAACATTTGGCTTTCCTTGTTGTAAACAAACAAACAAAATCCAATGCTTTTCTTACCTGTAGCAGCAATAGCCACAGAGAAGGACTGGATCTGTGAGTGACAGCCTATGTCACAGGCTGCGCTGGGAAAGGGGAAAGTTTGCTGCAGAGGCTTGTGGCCCTAGCAACTGACTTGGTGTGTGGTCTCTGAGCTCCAATTACACAGCCCCTCCCCCAGATTCTGGAGTGGGGAGCATTTTGTCAAACTTCCAGGGGATTCCCGGAAACCCCTCTCAAGGCTGAGAATCAAAGCTCTGAGTTGCTTTTCCTGGTGTCATACTCACAGAGACCCAGGCCCCAGAATTATCTCACAAATACTCTACCTACAAAAAGTAGTTTCCCTCATTTCCCAAAGTAGCAAGAAGTTCATTCTAGAAGACCGGTAAAAATCCCACAAAACTCCGCCTACATCCCAGGGGTTGACTGTCTTTGTCACCTGGGCTCTGCCAGCCATGTGCTTTCTGATCTGTGGGATTATAATCTGTTTTTCTGTCAGCTCCTCCTCTCGTCCTGTGTATGTTCAGTCTGAGAACTCATCCCCAACTGACCCCACAACTGTGTGGCTGTGTGTCCTTGCAGTAGGTTTGTCCCTTAATAAAGCCGGTTAATGCTGAACAACAATGCCAGGACTGCTGACAGCTGGAGGCTTTTTCCTTGTAAATCTGTGCTCTGTGTATGAGAATGTTTCGTGTCACAGATGATGGGACTATTCAGGATGGTGTTTTCAACCCAGTTCCTCCCTGCACTCTCTCTCTCTTTCCTGTGTGTGTGTTGTGTGTGTGTGTGTGTGTGTGTGTGTGTGTGTGTGTGTGTATGTGTTGTGTGTGTGTGTTGTGTGTGTGTTGTGTGTGTGTGTGTTGTGTGTGTGTGTGTGTGTTTTGTGTGTGTGTGTTCCAGCCTCTGTGTGTGGCCTTCTCCTGGTAAAGGCAACATTCCCACCACTGCCTGTCCTGAATGCTTTCCAAGTCTCCTCCCCATGCCAACAGCCGGGCAGGCCTAGTGATCTCTCCCTCCAGCAGCAGCAAGGGGGGTATGGCGGCGTTGCTGCCCAGGCTTAGAGGCTTCCCAGTAGGGGACAGCCAGAGAGCACAGGCAAGAGGTCTCTCTCATAATCCCCCACACAGTGCCTCCTCTAAGAAGGTGCCCCAAAGGCTATCCGGAGCTCCCATCTATCCGCACCACTGGGAACCAAATTAGAAGTGGCTGCTGCCGGGGGCTAGGAGGTGAAAGGACCACCATCGGCACAGGACACACCAAGACCAAGTTCTCAGCACAAAGGTGACTTATTTGCCCCAGAGGGACAAAGGGCAGGGAGTATGAGACAAAGACAGGAGACAGAGGATGAGGGAGAAGAGAAAGGGGTCAACAGGGTAGGGGATATTTGCCCCAGAAGGACAAAGGGCTACTTCTGGATAGAGAGGAGAAACATGTGGGCCCATAGGCAAATGGCAGTTTATAAAGGGAAAGGGAAAAACTCCGTGTTAGGATAAGTTGGTTAATTTTGATTGGGCATGTTAATTAGGGCAGCCAAAAGGGGGCTTTTGATTGCTGGACTTCAATACTTTGATAGCTGGACACTGGTGGTCAGCCACAGGAGGAGGAAGTGGCCAAATAAAGGAATAGATCTTGGTGGCTGGCTTTAGGAATATAATCTAACAGTCTATCAAGGCAGAGGGAATGAGGGAAGGGCAAGGCCTGCCAGGGCTCATCAGGAAGATCAGGGTTCAACAGCCCTTGGTTGTTTGGGGCCAGGACAGGATAGCTGGGGTGGAGTTGGCACTTGGCAGGGGCCTAAGGGCCAGGAGTAAATACTAGACCACAGCTAGCTTGAGTAGAGTGGAGCTAAGGCCCACCTTCTCTAAGGCCTCCTTTTCCCTCCTCTTCTCCCGATTCTCTCTCACAACTTCACCCATTCTGGCCATTTCTCCTTTAATTGATTTTTAAAGGATTTTTCTGAAGGAGTTTGGCTGGCCAGGGTTAGGCCAGACCTGGTTCTCTGTGCTTGGGACCCAGTCAGCCCAGGTAAATGGCCATGAAGACTTCTCTGACTCCTTGCCATCATCCTTCCCATCTTCCGGCTGTGACTTTCCGTTATGAGATCTCTCCAAACGCCTCCATAATGAATGTTCTGGCAGGTAGATGGCTGTAAAATCTTTCTGACGCTATGTGGTCACCCTCTTTCAACATCCTCAGATACATGTGGGGAAATCTAGGACACACTCTTCCTGTTCCTAGATGTCCATTTTCAGTTTAAAAGGTCAGTGTCCGGGT
Source organism: Peromyscus eremicus (assembly GCF_949786415.1). Taxonomy (NCBI): domain Eukaryota; kingdom Metazoa; phylum Chordata; class Mammalia; order Rodentia; family Cricetidae; genus Peromyscus; species Peromyscus eremicus. The sequence continues at coordinate 1,224,431 of NC_081420.1, read as the reverse complement.
GAGCAGCTCCGGGTTCAAGCTCTCTGACTAGAGTATTAAGGAACAGGGTGTTTTATGTACACTTGGCTCCACAGAAACCAGCATCCCACAGATGTATGATGCCTGCCCCCCCCATTGGTGTCACAACCCCCCACGGTCTGGTGTGAGGCTGTCACCTTGCTCCCTCACTGTCTTTTCCTCTGATAAGATAGATGGGCAGGTTTTCTCAGGTCCTCATATTTTTTCAGATATGGATATTAACCAATACCCAAAGTCACTAGAAAAACGTAAGCCGTTTGGCCATTTCCAAGTCTCAGCTGAATTCAAACCACTTGAGGGGGGGCATACACCCCTCCATGAATCCCAGTTTTCCTGACTAATGTGACTAGATACTTATAAACAAACAAACAAACAAACAAAACCCTTCAAAATCAAGAGCAATGGGATGGCTCAGTGGGTAAGAGCACATTCTACAAAGCTTGATGATCTGAGTTCAGTCCCCAGAACCCACACTTATAAGCTGTTCTCTGACCTCCACATGAGTGTGCACGTGTGAACTTTCTTTGAGCAAATTGCTAGGCTTCTGGGAGCCCCGTTTTTCTCATCTGCAAAGTGGTCATAGTAAGGATTGCATCTCAAGATTCTTGTGTGATTTAAAGAGAATGTGTACCTTGCTCTGAGATAACTCCCACCAAAGAATTCCTTTGCATTGAGTAGTAGAGCTTCCTATTGGTCACACAGCATTTAACGGATGTTTATCAGATATCTGTTAGGAGTCTGAAGGGAAAACAGCTTGAGCTACTCCTAAGTAAGAAGGATTGTTGATCCTAAGGCAAAATTAAGGACTGCGCACAGGGGAGTTCTGTGCCTAACAGCTGGACAGAAACTTACAAAGACAAAAGGTAGACTCCCAGCCCCCCACACACTCCAGAAGAGCAAAGGTCACCCTGTGAAGCCAAGGCAGCTTTGGTTGGCCGGCAGGAGGTAAGAGACACTGTGCAAACAACTTTACCTCCTAGGCCCGGTTTGTCTTCCTCCTAGTTGTCACCCAGAGAGACCCAGAGACTGGTCCATCTATCCTGCCTTTTGTTCTTTTCTTTTTTTCTCTCTCTTTCTTAGACATTGGGGGTGGAGGTGGGAAGGTGCGTAGAGGGGGTTGGGGGGGGGGTCACTGAGGGTTCTACCCAGGGCCTCACACCTCCTAGGCAAGTGCTTTGTTGAAGCTGACATTCCATGCCACCTCTGTTCCCTTTTTCTCTGAGTGTCTCAGGATATAAGAAATGCAACTGTTGGCAAGTTGTTTGTTTTTCCTTTGTTGATCTCTTTTGTAACCAGGGTCCGTTTTTAATAAAGAGCTTATTGGGGGTTCCTTTTCCCACAAAGCCTCTAAATAACTTTTAGTAGCCTTAAATGAAGAGCTTCAGCCTGATGAGATCCCATCTGCTGCACTATGCTGGGAACTTCAGGCACAGTACATAGAAGAAGTGAACACAGGTCAAAATGTGGTTGAGGTAACAGAGGAGAGGGGTTCAGTGGGATGCTGGGGATGTGGCCTTTGGATTAGGTGATAAACATGATCAAAGGTGGCGTGGAAAGGAATGGTGTTCAGATGGGAGGAGAAAGACTGCCAACTCAAATTATCATGGCCAAATTAAAGCAAACCTTTTTACTCCCGTGCACAGGCTGCCTCCCCGTAGGGTGGGGGTTGAGAGGTCAGTATTGGATGTGAGGAAGACAATCCCCTCTACACACCTTCCCACCTCTACTCCCAATGCCTAAGAAAGAGAGAGAGAGAAGAAAAGAAAATAACAAAAGGCAGGATAGATGGTTTTTATAGCTCAGGGGTAGGGAGTTTCCAAATAGGGGATTTGGTGGGCAAAATAGGCAGGGTTAGAGGAGCAGGACATCATAACAAGTTAGTCCTAACAACTCCTGGAACAAACATTGCAAGGGGCACATGACAAGGTACTCAGAACAACAGGTAGTTAAAAAAAAGTAGTCATACCTTTTGAAACAAAGGTAGGGTTGCAAAATGGTTATATACAACATTTGAAACAAAGACATGCCATTCCTAGAACAGACAGTACAGAACCATTTGCAGTTAAGGTTACAGGTGGGGCAGAGGCCAGTCCTTGAGAAACAGAGGTTTAATCACAAACAGAAATGAACTTAGTTTGTCTTTACTGTAAGATGACTTTTAAGCCTAAGACGGAGGCAGGCTGGTTTTTCAGCAAGACAGAACAAAGTAGCAGACTCCTCAGATGTGGGAGCTGAGACACAACAGAGGCTCCTCCAGGACTGGGTTGGTGACCTGGTCCAGGGTGGCAGTTTGATTGTGTCGGGAGTCTGGCTCTTCACCTTGTTCCTTCTCTGTGTTCCTCTGGTCCTTCTCCCTCCTGACAGGAAAGATGCTGTAGCCTTCCAGCCAGGAAGAAGGGGGCAAGAGTGAGGTAGGCATAGACACTCTATTCCAGGATGTGACCTGGGGTGGAGAGACAGCTCATTTGGTCAAGTGTCTGCCATACAAACCTGAGGACCTGTGTTCTGATCTCCTGCACACATGTTAAAAAGCCAAACCCCAGTGCAGGGTTGGGGTAGTGACAGGCAACTCCCTGGAGCTACCTGGCCAGCTAGTCTAGTCAACTGTTGCGTGCTAGGTTCAATGGGAAACCTTTTTCCAAAAGATAAGGTAGAGAACAATTGAAGATAACATTCAAGTTTGACCTCTGTATTTGTACACATGCATACACATATGTGCATATACCTTCATGCACATACATATACTAAACACATACAGCCACATGAAGAACATGACCTGGAAAAGACACCTATTCCTGCCATAGCTTAGTCACATGAGCAAAGCTAGCAAGGAGGACTGGAAAAATGTAGTCTTGCTAAGTTGTTATGCAACCAGCTTTAAAAAAATGGAGATTTTTATTATTAAAGAAAGGAGGGAATCTTGGGGGACAGCCTTTGGGGGATGGTTAAGAGGACAGTGATAAAAAAAATGGTTCAGGTCATAGACGAACTCAGTTTTGAGTAAATGCAGGAGGATGGATGTCAAGAGAACAGAAATGTTCTGTTCAGCTGCTGGTCTGAGAGGCAGAGCCACTGCCCACCCCGGGCCCTGTGGATGAACGCTAAAGGAGGCCCTGAGATAGCAAGCCAACAAAGACCAGATCAGTGGCTCCCTGGGGCTGTAGTCTGCTAGACTCAGGGTCTGGCACACGGCTGCCTCAGGGCCTTTTCCAGGCTGCATGGTTCTAACTGGGATTTTTCTCTGATCCACGAGTCTGTTGTTCATCGTTTAAGATCCTTTACTTTGTGTTCCTCTTTGTTTGCTTACGTGAACTCATTCCACTAATCTCCTACATTTGTGGTATGGATGTAACAGCACCAAAGAAAGGAGTTCTATTTAAGTAAGGGGTGTGGGGGGGGGGACGGGGGGGGGGGGAGACCCGAGACACATTAGACAAATGCTCTACCACTGAGCTACATCTCTAGCTCCAAATTGGTAATTTTCTGAAATAATTTAGATGTTCTCTTGCCTGAGTGATGATCAGAGGTGATGATTGTAATCATCCCTCAGGGTCTCCAGATTCAGTGAAGTGTAGTGGTTTGAGAGACTGCAATCCCAGCTCTTGGGAGGTAGAGACAAGAGAACCAGGAGTTGTTCAAGGCCAGTCTGGGATATACAAATCCCATCCTGGGAAAAATAGAAAAACAAAAACCAAAATCTCCAGCTTTGAAATTCTGAGATTGCTTTGAAAGCTGCTGTCCAGTAATCAGGCAGCTCTGAACCAGCAAGGAATCAAGTGGAGAAGGTGTGTCAGTCTATTTTTAAAACCATAAACTTTGCCATCTCTGTTGTGTGATATTTTGTTTGTGTTTTGACAAAAAGCTTGCCTGGAGATCAGAGGGTGGAGCTAGCCACTAGTTAACCACAGAGGACAGGCAGTGGTGGCACACACCTTTAGTCCTAGCACTTGGAAGGAAGAAGCTGGAAGATTAGGAGTTCAAGGCCACCTTGGGCTACACGAGATTGAATCCGTCTAAAAGAGAAACAGAGCCAGGCAGTGGTGGCACAGGCCTTTAATCCCAGCACTAGGGAGGTGGAGATAGGAATATAAGGCTGGTGGAGACAGGATCTCAGCCCATTCTGTCTGAGGATTCATAAAGACAGGAGCCTATGCATTCAGTCTGAGATTGCATAGACGTAAGAACTCTCTGGTGGCTGGCTGCTCTGCTTCTCTGATCTTTCAGCTTTCACCCTGATATCTGATTCTGGGTTTTTATTGTTAAAACTAATTAGGATTGCATGTCACATCTTCGTCCTCATTTTTGGCCATCCTGATGGCTCAAAGCTAAAAGTAACCCTTAGAAACATGTGCTTTTTGTGTTTGTTATAGTTTTGGATTTTTGTACCAAGGATATACACAGTGGGCTGCCATTCCGCCCAGCCAAATGCATCCCAACACAAGTGCCTTCATTTGTGTCTTTTTCTCAACATGTATTGAACCAATAGCATATTAGAACTTTGAGGATTTCAATAGCTTCTCTCTATGACCCACTAAACAGGCAATCTCAGTGGATGTCCTGGTCTCTGAACTGGGATTAACTTTAAAGAGTCATATTCAGTTTAGACATGGCTGGTACCTCTCAAGGTTGGCGTCCCCAAAACCTGGAGGAAGAGAAACAATGCCAGTTATGTTTATATACACTCAGTTTTGATCTGCCAATACAAAATCTGTTTTATTGTATTACAGGAGCATGTAAGCCTGCCGTATTGGTTCTCAGCCTTTGCACACCTAGAGTGTGGTAGTACACACTGTAATCCCAACACTTGGAGTGAGGCAAGAAGACTGTGACTTTAAGGCCAGCTTGGGTACACAGTGATTCTCTACCCACAAACAAACAAACAAACAAACAAACAAATAAGCAAACAAGATACAACCAAAAAGAAATTTCCAGAAGCAATAGATATGAAAAAGGTTCTGGTTCAGTTGTATTATTCAGTGAAGTGTGGTGGTTTGAGAGACTGCAATCCCAGTCAAAATACTTTTGTGGGTTGTTATACCACCATGTGGCAGGCATCTATATGTGGCTAAGATTAAAAGGCTTTAAGGTATGGTTACTATACTCAGTGAGTGAGATAAGGTTACAAATCGTGGCATCTAAGGTGGCACCTGGTTCTATAGAGCAAAGAGTCCCAATTCTGGCATTTCAGGGTCTAAGAGAAAAAGACAAGCCACCCTCACCTTACCTCCACCTTTAAAGTGAGGCTGTCCATCAAAGTATAACAATGGAACCGAAGCTGACAGTGTGAATATGAATGGCATAGTATTGTGAGGGGAGTAGAAATGGAAAGAATTGCAGTTGGGTGGACTGCTGAGATCGTAGCTGACAGTTGTTGTTGTTGTTGTTTGCTCTTTTGGGGGACCCGCCACCCAGTTCCCAGAAATCACTCAAAGAAGCTTATTCTTAATTATAAATGTCTGGCCTTAGCTTGGCTTGTTTCTTGCCAGCTTTTCTTAACTTATCTCTGCTATCTTTTGCCTCGGGACTTTTTCCTTTTCTTACTTCTGAATATCTTACTTTTTTTTCTTACTCTGTTGCTGGTTGTGTAGCTGGGTGGCTGGCGCCTTTCATCCTCCTCCTTCTCACTTTTTGATCTCACTTCTCCCACATTTCTCCTTCTATTTAATTCTGTCTGCCTGCCAACCCTGCCCATCCTTTCTCTTGCCTCAATATTGGTCATTCAGCTCTTTATTAGACCATCAGATGTTTTAGACAGGCACAGTAACACAGCTTCACAGAGTTAAACAAATGCAATATAAACAAGAGTAACCCACCTTAAAATAATATTCTTCAACAGATGATGATGATGGAGGTCATCTCACAAGGCAGAGAGACAAGAGTGAATGTTGAATTGATGCAGTGAAGTAATAAGGGTGGGAGCAGCATGAAGAAGCAATATCTAAACCAAAGCTGTGATGTGCTTTCATTGGCAAAAAGAAAAAGTGGTCCAGAGGACCTGGAGGCATTAACTCTGAGAGGAAGGTGATCTGCTCTATGGAGTCCTCAGAGCTCTTGACTTCCTCCTGTCCATGGCTCCACAATGCCGTTTCCAGGCTTGTAGTCCTTATTCTTGTGGTCCAAGACAATGGCATCTGTATTCTAGAAAGCAGAATGGAGGGAGGGATGGCAGACAAAGCAAACAGTACAGACTTGCTGCGTCTTAGTGAAAGAGCCTGGAAAAGTTACAGATACCTGCTCTTGTGGCTTATTCATCAGAACTTAGTCCCATGACTATACTAGCTGCAATGGAGTCTGGGAAATGTAGTCTGCATAATAAATTTCCACACGTACACTTAATTCTATTACCATGGCTGTATTTACCTTGCTATAAATAATGACAGAAGTCATGAGAACTAATGTCACAGCTGTGTTCCTGTATGACAATACTATACAAACACCGAAAAATGAGAATGGATTACTGAAAGGAGGCAGATGAGTGGCATATGATGAAGGCAGAATAAAGAAAAGATCATTGTGAAATGGAGATGGCATTTTACTACACAATTTACAACTTCTCTGCACATTTGAGAATGTTTGTAATAAATGGTTAAAGTGTTAGGCAGAATAAGACCCAATTCTTCTTTATTTCCATATTCACAGCATATCATCCAAGAATTTGGTTTTGTTCATTTTTAAATTTTATTTAAAATGTCTCTAGTTCCTCATATTTAGATTCTCTTGACTCTCAATACCCCATTTTTCTACCCATTAGCCTTTTATTTTTTAGCTTTTGCCTGGGTTTTGTTGTTGTTTGGTATTAGAGGTTAAATCTTAGGTCTCACACTTACTAGGCAAGTACTCTATCATGGAGCTATGTCCTGTTTTTCATTTTTGCTTTTGAGATAGTGTTTCAGTAAGTTACCCAGGTAGGCCATGAACTTTCCATTCTCCTGCCTCAGCTTCCCAGGTAGCAGGGATTGCAGGCTAAGCCACCAGGCTTGACTCTGTCCAGGCTTTTGGGGCTTGTGCCCAGGGCTTGGAGCTCCCTCCATAGACTCTGCTGTGACTGGATGATGAGTAAGAGACAGCTGTCAGGGCTCAGCAGTTAGGAGGACTTGCTGCACAGTCATGGGGCCTGGAGTTCGGATCCCAGCACCCAAGCCAGGCATCCCTCAAATGCCTGTATGCTGTGGGATGGTCTTTATGTCAAATTGCTCTGATTGGTCAATAAATAAAACACTGATTGGCCAGTGGCCAGGCAGGAAGTATAGGCGGGACTAACAGAGAGGAGAACAGAGAAAACAGGAAGGTGGAGAGAGTCACTGCCAGCCGCCGCCATGACAAGCAGCATGTGAAGATGCCAGTAAGCCATGAGCCACGTGGCAAGGTATAGATTTATGGAAATGGATTAATTTAAGCTGTAAGAACAGTTAGCAAGAAACCTGCCACGGCCATACAGTTTGTAAGCAATATAAGTCTCTGTGTTTACTTGGTTGTGTCTGAGCGTCTGTGGGACTAGCAGGTGAGAGAGATTTGTCCTGACTGTGGGCCAGGCAGGAAAACTCTAGCTACACTTGTAGCTCTAGCTCTGAGGGCTTTAATGCCTCTTCTGTCCTCCATGCACGCATACACATGTGAATACACACACACACACACACACACACACACACACACACACACACACTCAATTTGGGGGAGAGGGAGGAGGATGAGGGAGAGGGAAACAGCTCTCCTGGTCTACTGGGCTCACTGTAAGGGTAAGCTCTTCCTTCCTTCCTTCCTTCTTCCTTTCTTGTTTTGTGTCACTGAGAATACTTCAGCCGTATAATAGTTTATAGAACGATAAAGGAAGACTGCAATCTTTAATACATACATACACACACAAACAAACACAAGTACACACACACACACACACAATTGGCATAGTTAAATTCTATGTACAGTTGAGGTTGTCATTCATTTGTTTAGCTAGTACTTTTTACTTTTTCTTTCTTTTTGGTGTAGGTGGCGGCGGTTGTGGTGCGTGCGTGTGTGTGTGTGTGTGTGTGTGTGTGTGTGTGTGTGTGTGTGTGTATAGGTGCATGTGTATGGTTGATACACACCAATGTGTGGGTATATGTGTCCTACGTTCACACATATGGAGGCCAGAAAAGGATGTTGAGTGTCTTTCTTTCAGTCTCCACTTTATTCCCTTGAGACAGGGTCTCTCACTGAGCCAGAAGATTGCCATTTCACCTTGGCAGGCTGTCCAAACAGTGAACTCTTGGGTCTGCTTGTGTCCTCCTAACCTGGGCCAGGGCCACAGGCACCCAGGGCCATCCATGGGTCCTGGGACTCTAACTCAGGTCCTCAAGCTTGCATAGCAAGCTCTCTTATCCACCAAACTATCTCCTCAGCTCCTCAACTAGTCCCACTATGAGTCAGGTGCCATAATGGCCCTGGACACTGATCTAACTTAGACTAATTTTCAACTGATTGCTGTCACAGGGCCTTGCTGGCACCACCTTTGGGGCTGTTCTACTCTAACCTTGTCTGATTAGGAGTCCTGTTTCTAATCCAGTAACTGAGCATGTTGGCCAGGGGCCAGAAAGCCTGAAGGAGAACCTGTCTTCTCTACAATGACTCGTGCTGACCTCAGCATGCCATCACTCAGCTCAGACCACCCGCCCCTCTGGCACAAATGCATCACAGGTGTGCTTCTTACTCGGCAAGCTCTGAAGTGAACAAAGCATACGGATCCGCTCTCTGCATACAGATCCACTTTCTCCATATCTTTCAGATGCAACTGGTTCCTTATAGAAAGAGCACACAGTTCATTTATTCCACTCCAGCAACTGTCCTCATTCTGTGAAGACTTTACATCATTTCTCCTGCTCAGTGTCCAGTGTCTTTCATTAGCTGACAACTGCACACCACCTTTCCTTCACATCTCACTTTTGAAGCATGACTATATGTCAAATGAACACATGATACTTGAGTATATGTAATACATGGCCTTTGTGCAGAGATTTCTGTCCAATATTTGACTGTATTGAGCCAGCAGCACAGAGAAAATCAAAGCCAATTGTTTGGCAGGGGAAAAAAGGCTTTGCTAACTCAGCTGGCATTGCCTATTCAGAACAAATGTTTTGAGTGGTTCACATTGTTTTGACTTTTAGGTTATAGAGAGTTAATTAGAGCAGTAACCAAGGACTTGTAAGAATGCTCACCTCTGTTCTATTGCATGGCCTAAGGAATACTATTGCTCCCATAATGTACTTAAAAACCTGTCACAATCAGATGCAGGTGCTGTGATTTGGGATAGCTCAGTTACCCTGCTGTTTTTTCCTGATCTGCTTGTAGTGGAAGGACTGAGTTAATATGGATGATAGCAAGAATGCAGGTGCCTTTCCCCTGTCTTCCTCAGAACCCACCAGTTTGAGAGCACAGAGGGGCTCTCCTCGAGTAAGGGAGCTGGGGGTTGGCATTTGTAGTTAATGCCCTTGGTACAAACTGGCAGGACACATGAGAACAGCATCCCTCAATGAGTGCAGGTGGCTTCTTGCTTCAGGTAACGAGTCTCATTGTCCCTTTGTGTCCTCAGATTCATTTAAGTTTCAGGCAAAGCACCGAGTGAGTGACACTGTAGAAGACAGGAAGGGCAAAGAGGGATCCACAGACAAAGAAGTAGTTTGGAAGACAGGGGAAAAAAAAAAGAAGGAAAGAAAATCCCTAGGACACCCTAGGAGCAGTCCATCCTAAGCACAGTCACACAAGAGACATTCTTGCTCATGTTATCATCTCCAGATGCGCGCGCGCGCGTGTGTGTGTGTGTGTGTGTGTGTGTGTGTGTGTGTGTGTGTGTGTGTGTATTTAAAAGATACTTTGTGGCCCAGACTGGAGACTCCTCTATATCAAAACAACTTAAATGATCCATTGACCACATTCTTTCAATCTCACCTGTATGTCAGCCTGAATGAGAATCATACAGGCTCAGTAACAGAAACAAGAGTAACTGGGAAGGAAACCTTGGGTGAGGGATGGCTTTCAGGGTAGGGAACTGGGCGACTCAGCTCAGCATCTCTTTACCAGGCAAGCTTCTCATGACTGGCAGAGCAAGTGGCAATTGTTTGCCCATCTGCAAGATCCCAAGAGATGCTGAACTTTCTACATCTCAGCATGGCCATACAGAAATGGGGGATGTTCTATGTCTCAGTGAGGCCACTGGTCCTGATGAAGTGATGGCTTTGCCATGGCCAGGTCAGGTCCAGGTTAGGACTCCTCTGCCTGCCTGCAATCATAGTGCTTCTCAGCTTTTCATTCGCCACAGAATCTAGCTTGATGGCTTCACCTCTCTAAGCAACCTCTTGAAACTTTGGTTTCTTGACTTGTTAGGTTGTAGCAGTAACATTCAATTTTTTATGCTAGTTGTAAGAACTTGGGACAAAAATACACAAAGCACAGAATAATGTCTCCTGAATAAATTTTCAAAGCTGTTGGGTTTACATATGTTTATTTTATTAATAAGTGGGAGTGGTATCCTCCTGTTTTGTTTTGAGACAGGGTCTGTCTTAATTAGGGTTTCTATTGCTGTGATGAAACACAGTAACCAAAAAGCAAGTTGGAGAGAAAAGGGTTTGTTTGGCTTACACTTCCACATTGCTGTTCATCACTGAAGGAAGTCAGGAAAGGAACTCAAACAGGACAGGATCCCAGAGGCAGGAGCTGATGCAGAGACCACGGAGGAGGTGCTGCTTACTGGCTTGCTTCCCCTGGTATAGTGGGTAGCTGTTCCAGCTTTGACCTTGAAATACTGCCCCTAGAGTGACAGCAAGTAACTGCCACACTTGCCTATGACCTGCCCCTGGGGCGTGGCCGAGAGGGAGCCCCTTAAGACTTGAGGTGCATCCGTGCTTGGTCTCTTCTGGATACCTCATGGTCCTGGAATCTAGATGGGAGACCAAGCCTGAGTTCTCTACTGGATGGTACCTCATCTCTCTGGATTCTGTAACCAATTCCTATTGGCTGTAAGTTATCCCAGAAATAAATCTCTCTTGATTACCAGATAAATTGTGTGGAATTGCCTCATTAAATACAGCAATACCCTGGCTTGCTCAGCCTGCTTTCTTTTTTTTTTTTTTTTTTTTTTGGTTTTTCCGAGACAGGGTTTCTCTGTGTAGCTTTGCGCCTTTCCTGGATCTCGCTCAGTAGACCAGGCTGGCCTCGAACTCACAGAGATCCGCCTGGCTCTGCCTCCCGAGTGCTGGGATTAAAGGCATGTGCCACCACCACCCGGCCTTTTTTTTTTTTTTTTTTTTTTTGGTACTTTCTTATAGAACCCAGGGCTACCTTCTTAGGGATGGCACCACCCACAATGGGCTGGGTCCTCTCCCATTGGTCACTAGATGAGAACATGCCTTACAGCTGGATATCATGGAAGCATTTCCTCAACTGAGGCTTCTTCTCTGATGACTCTAGCTTGTGTCAAGTTGACACATAAAACGAGCCAGTACAGGCTCTGTTATGTTGCTCTGGCTATCTTGGAACTCACTATGTAGATCAGGCTGGTCTCAAACTCCCAGCAATCCACCTGCTTCTGCCTTCTAAGGGCTGGGATTAAAGGTGTGTGCCATCTTACCCCGCTTTTCCTGTTCTGTCAACATAAGCCAAATGATCCTTTTTAGAAATGGATCCTCCTTTGAAGAATGCCCTAAATGTGGGTTTTAAGCTGATTTTTAACTAAAAGGACAAATGTGGTTTATAATCTATTCCATTTAACTCAACAAAAGATTCCATAGTTTTATACAGAGAGAGAGAGAGAGAGAGAGAGACCCAGAATGTTCAAAGGAGGGTTTTATTTACATTTTTGCAATTTATATCAAGACAAAACTTAAAAACAATAGAAATGTCTATCAGATTGTGTAAACTTCAACAGTTATGTTATGAGAACACCCTGAAAGAGCAGGGAACCGGGGTCACCTCCTGAGATGCCTCTCTCCCCAGTCTTCTTCAGCAACTTGTGATTGTACAGTAAGCCCAAGTCAGGGGATCAGTGACATAGACAGTCCTGGGCTCAGCCTCCCTAAATTCAGTGTTTTCACTCATCAGGTTGGGGGTGAAGTGTAGTAGGAACACCTGCCTCTTCTTGTCAGCGTGGAAGGCTTGGGCTGAATCTATTCCGCATTTCCCAGGCCAGGCTAGGTAAGTGTGGCTTGCTGTAGTTGTAAGGACTGTGCCTGGTATAGGAACCTTTTGCAGACTTGGTGCTGGCCAAAGCTTCTCCTAAGCCTGAGCTACAGAACCCACAGCAATGACTTTTGAGTGTACACCATGTTCAGGCTCCTGGGAAAAAGGAAGCTTAAACGTCTAATTAGAGAGAAACTAGAAACACACGGGGCAGGGTCTAAGGGTGACCATGAAATTCAGGGTTTGGTGGAATTGCTAAAGCTTTTCAGAATAGCTGATGGAATTTCAGGACTTTTATCTTGCCTTTTATTTTCTTTTTAATCCTTTGAAGCTGAAAATATTTGAGGATAAATGTATGAGTGTGAGGTTTTTGGCATAATAGGAAAAAAATTGTCATTCTGCATCCAGGTTTGACTTGGACAAGGAGAGACTTACAAAAACACCAGAAAGACAGAAATTTATGAAAATTGTGTTTACTTAGGGCTGAAGGGAAGGTTTCTGTCTAGCCTGAAAGTGATGTCACATGAAGAAGGGGAAATACTGAGCGTGTCCTGAGGTGGTATTCCCCCATGTGTGTTCCATAGAACTTGCCTCATGAGATGCTTACTGACAGAGGGGTTCTCTGGCAGGTCTTTGGGAACCCTCATAGTCCTTGAGATGGGTTTTCAGAAACCCTGAAACTAATCTTTCACGGTAGACTCAGTAGTTCTAAGCAGTGGCTCTCTCTCTCTCTTAGAACATTATGACAATTTGATGTATATAACATACTCAAGTTTATAATATGTAATGATCAAGTTAAGGTAGTCAACATTTCCACCGCACTAAATAGTGACCACTTCTTTGTGTTGGGCACTGTTGAGTATTTTTATTTTTTGAAAGTATATGTAAATGTGTTTCTGTCTGTGTGTGAATACAGTGTCCTTGAAGGCCAGAAGAGGGCACCAGATCCCCTAGAGCTGGAGTCACAAGCAGTTGTGAGCTGCGGGCTGTTGGTGTTGGGAACTGAACTCAGGTCCTCTCCAAGAGCAATATAAGCTCTTAACAGCTGAACTATCTCTCTAGCCCCTCTTCAACAAAATATATAGCTTATAAACTACAGTTGCTCTATATGTAGTACTCGTTCTCCATTTTTGTTGTGAGAAATGTGACTTTGTTTGAGAGACAATGGGCCCAGACCAGGGAATGAATGTTCATAGTTCAATGGTCATGTAGAAAGAGTGTGTGACTCAAGATTGTAGGTCAATGACACATAAGAGGATGGGATATCCTGTGACTTGTGGGGAGGAAAAGACATATTCAGGGGAAATGCATTTACTTTCTGCATTAGCATAGGCTATATGAAAGACTATGGTGCCTGGAGTTGTGGCTGCCACCCTGTGATCATGAGGAGAAGACAATACAGTGCCCAGATATTGGAGCCACTGAGCTGAGCTTACTCAACTCAGCCCCTCTGGACTTCTCCATAATGTCAGCCAATGTTGCTGATGACTAAATGTCCTCAGAGTTGGAAACTCAGGTCACTATAGATGGAATACCACACGAAGGAATGGCTCCCTTCCCTCTAGGCTTGAGTTATTAGACACCATGGTGTTACTTCTGAATCTATGCCAATATCCTTTCCAGGTAATGTGCAGTCTGTAGAACTCACTCCTGCTCACACCCTTCCTGTGTACTGTAGTTTGTGGGGTGCATTTCTGAAAATACTAGCAGGAAGGGACTTGAGTTGTAGTGGTATTTGCTCTGCCCTTGGACTATATGGCCCAAAGGAGGTGGTGCTTCCTGCCATTGTACTGACCTCTGATAAGGAGTTGGAGAAGGGTCACATGCCCCTTCTCCCTGCTCCTTCCTTTGAGGTAGATTCACTCACAGTCAGATCAGAGGACAACCTCTGCTGTCTACTCCATTCTATATTTGTGAGTGTATTTCCTCAATTTATATCTTAATAAATTTTGTCACCCATTTAATAGACTCATGTGGATCGATCGTAATAGGGAGTGGGGTCTAAGATGGCCTACTTTGATCCTTAGGATTGGATGAGAGCTTCAGTGCTAAGTTTCCAGGATGCAGTGGAACCTCTAAGAAGCAGGGACTATTGTGAGATCTTTGGGTTCCAGGAGTGATCCTGGGGTAATGGGATCCCAGAATCTTCCTGTTTCCCTTTTGTTCTCTAGCCATAAAGTAAGCAGTTTTTCTCTGCCATATAGTCTGAGTACGATGTGCTGCTGCTACCTTGCTCTTGACCCAAAGCAACAGGGCCCAAACCTGAAACCTCCAAACTATCAGCCAAAACAAAACTTTTCTCTTTATAGGTTAACTCATGTATTTTTTTAATTTATTTTTTATTTCTATTATTTATTTATTTATTTATTTATTTATTTATTTATTTATTTATTTATTTTAGTTTTTTGAGACAGGGTTTCTCCATGTAGTTTTGGTGCCTGTCCTGGCTCTTACTCTGTAGACCAGGCTGGTCTCAAACTCAGAGAGATCCGCCTGGCTCTGCCTCCCGAGTGCTGGGATTATAGGTGTATGCCACTGCCACCCATCCTTAACTCATGTATTTTTAAAAATAGATTTAAAAAATTTAATATGTGTATATATGGCTGTAGAATTGTGTGTGAGAATGTGTACCACAGCATGCATTTGGAGGTCAGAGTCTTTGTTGGTCTCACCTTTCACCTTGTGTGAGACAGTTTCTTGCTTGTTGTGGGTGTTATGTGATATATTATGTTCTGACAAATAAAGCTTGCTTGGAGTTAGAGGACAGAGCTAGCCACTAGCTGACCATAGAGGTTTGGAGGACTGTAGACAGAGAGGAGACAGGAAGTGGTAAGGCAGGGCTGAGAGAGGATCTCAGCCCTTTTGGATAGAGAAACAAGAGGTAGGAAGCCACATGGCTAACTTTCTTGTCAAGCGCCTTAAACTCATTGTTTATTGTATATATGAGGGGCATGCATGTGGAAGTCAGAGAACAACTTGGGAGAGTTGTGCTTTTCCACACTGAGTCATCTCACAGGTCCTGTGACTGCTCTTTCACAGATACTGCTCATATTCATGCTTTACCTCCCCCTCCTGTGGGAGCTACAAATTCACTGCTTACTGTACCTATATTATTCCTCACCATCCAACAGGATAATATAGTATCTAATCGGTTGGATTGTTACAAGGCTAACGATTCATTTATGAAACGTTATTTAGTTTAGGTCCTGAAACATAAAGATGACCAATAAAGGATAGCTTCCTTTTTTGGTTCTCATGCAAAATATTTCCTTTTGATAAAAATGGACATTAACATTCTGAAACTGTCCTCAGAAGAGTAATGTTTTATTAGATTGGAATAGTCTTTCTAAAATGATAACTGACTAGTGAATTCTCTGTAATTCACATTTCACAATTCTCCAGCCTTGTGATGGGTGTATACTTAGGGGACTGCTTACTCCATTGGTGGCACCTAGAAATACAGCAGGTGTATAATTAGGGCTCAGCTTACTGTAAAGCATCTTCTTGACTGGAGAACGTGTCAAGTGAAAGCCAAATTCCCATAGGAGCACTGTCATTTGTGGGCTGTCTCAAGTGGTCACACTCCACAGAACTCTCCCTGAATGCTCAATTGCTCTGTTTCCTGGCATTTCCCTTTGCTATGGTAGAACTTTGAAGATAAATGTTGAAAATCGGTCTAAAATCTTCATGGAGTTAGTAATACCAGAGAATCCCCCTTACAAGGCTAAGTTCTTAGGTGTAGATGTAATTCTAAATGATCTTATTAAATAAGAAACACAGAACCAAATAAAGAGTTAAAAGCCCAGAGACCGAGCAGTAGCCAAGAGCTAAGACCACCTTATCTTACCACTCACTGCCGTCCTTCCCCTGAGAGAGAGACCTTCCTGTGTCCTGTCCTTTTATTGCCTTTCTGTTCTGCCTTCTCATTGGTTCTAAACCCAACCACATGACTTCCTCATCACTGCCAGTCTATACAGACCTCCAGATCTCTATGGTTTGTACTGAGATTAAAGGTTCGGGTCACCGCTTGGCTGTGTCTTTGAACACACAGAGATTCTGCCTGCCATGTGATTGGATTAAGGGTGTGTGCTACCACTGCCAGACTTCTACTAAATGGCTTGCTCTAGCTCTGATCCCCAGGCAACTTTATTTATTAACATACAAATAAAATCACATTTCAGCACAAATGAAATATCACCATACTTAGGTCATGCTATATGCATTAGAATTGACTATATTATTCTTGGAGATTGGTTCAAATAAAAAGAAAGGGGTTGATAATGAGCACAGGGCCTACTGAAGTCAGCTGTGGTGTTCACTGTGTATGAAATTAATGCAGCATGGAATGTCTGGGACAAGACCCTGGAGCCAGACCCTTGTGACTGGATAGAGTTCTACCAGGCTTGAACTGCTGCCATGAGTTAGCTGGAGCCAAAAAGTGCTCAGAAGACTTCCATAGAGAGATATGTGGTCAGTTAAAGTGTGCCCACTTTGTGTCTGCTGCTGAACAACAACAACAACAAAAAGGTGCCTATGCAAGGTCCCTACATAATGAGCCTAGGTTCAGCCAGGAACAAATCAACGTCTTCTGTCTGCTGTACAACAAAGGGCAGAGCCAGTTCAGGTCAGCACGTGAAATGCTCTCATGCTCTCATCTGAAGAGAAAGGTTTTTGTTTTGTTTTGTTTTGTCAGTGGCTGTCTATGTGTCTCCCTGCTTGTGGGAAGGAGCACCTCTAAAATCCAGTCCCTGCCATTACCACAGGGACTGAAGCAGCCCTTCAGCTCTGAGGGCTGTGGTCCTCCCATGTACAGTCTGGACCAATAGATCTCCATCTTTCTCTTCCTGTCCTTGTCTCTCTCCTCCCCTCTCATCCTTTGGAAGTATTTTACAGAACAAGAGTGAATACACGTTTTATTTTAAATAAGGAATTAAAAAACTCTATCTTATGTATTAAAATCCTATTTTTATATATTAAGTTTACAGTTTAGTGATCAGATATGCAACTATTCTCTCTCTCTCTCTCTCTCTCTCTCTCTCTCTCTCTCTCTCTCTCTCGTTTTTGTTTTTAAGATTCCTCTGTGACTGGAACCATAAGCCTAAGGACCCTTGACACACATGCTGCCATATTTGGGCTTCTCGCCTCTTTTCTTAGATCTAGGCCTTGCTTAAGTCTCACAAATACCAGAACCTCTTCTCAGATATCAGGTGAATGAGCTGCAGTTATGCTATTAGGCAGTTAGGCAAGAGTAGATAGATAACCCCCAGAGCAACACTCCCTGCTGGCTGAACAGTCCATAATTAAGTCCGTTCCTGCTCGCAACCCCCTTTGCCTTCCTATATATGCCTTGAGAGAAAAAATAAAATTTTGGAGCTTGATCAGACATCCTGTCTTGCTCTCATTCTTTGTGTCTCTTGTCCCTCTTATTAGCTGGCCCTCCCTTTAAGTCCCCATTGAGGACCCCGCTGGCCGGGGCACCTCTGTGTATCCCTGGCTGTCCTGGAACTCTGTAGACTGGGCTGGCCTTGAACTCACAGAGATCTGCCTGCCTCTGCCTCCCAGGTGCGGGAGATTAAAGGCGACCATACCTGGTACAACATATTCAAATATGTCACTCCAGTCAAGCTAAACAACATACATATCCCTCATGTCACATTGTTATTTTCTTATTTTGTATGTGTGTGGTGAGAATAAAGACCTAGCATCTTAGATTCAAGTATACAACACTGTATTAAGTGTAGTTACCTGCTCCAGAAGTTATCCACCCTCCATAGCTGCAACTTTGTAACTTTGGCCAATGCCTCCTCCCACCCCATCTCCTTGACTCTGGGTGTCGTCGTTCCACCTCCTGCCTCTATGAGTTTTACTAAGGAATGTCTTGTGGTCAGACCTAGCAGAATTCTCCCACATGCTTCCACCTCTTCCTGAACATTCAATCACTTTACTTGCTTATGTTTCCCTTCCTCTTGTCCATGAGGTTGGAGAATAGCTTGCTATAAAAAACTTTAAAGATACACTTTAATTTCATGTGTAAGAGAAATCACAGGAGGGTCTCTTTCTGCATCTGATTTGCTTGACTTAGAACAGAAGAAGATTCAATTTGAACAAGCTAAAGACATGAGTAAGGAAATCAATGCAGGCCCCCAAAAAGAAAGCCGGGAACACAGAGGGAAATCAACAACATGGAAGAAAAATTCAGAAGGAACTTGAGGTTTGAAAAAGGCTGATTGTGGTGGTGTGTGCCTTTGATCCCTGTGCTTTGGAGGCAAAGACAGGAGGATCTCTGTGTGTCCTGGCTAGATTTTTGTCAGCTTGGCACAAGCTAGAGTTATATGAGAGGAGGGAGCCTCAGTTAAGAAAATGCTTCCATAAGATCAGAATTGGTGATTGATGTGGGAGAGCTCAGCACATTGTAGTTAGGGTCACTGCTGGGCTGGTGGTCCTGGGTTCTATAAGAAAGCAGGCTGAGCAAGCCAGTAAGCAGCACCCCTCCATGGCCTCTGCATCAGCTCCTGTCTCCAGGTTCCTGCCCTGTGTGAGTTCCTGTCCTGACTTCCTTTGATGATGAACAGTGATGTGGAAGTGTGAGCCAAATAAACCTTTTTCTCCCCAATTTGCTTTCTGGTCACACCGTTTCACTGCAGTAATAGGAACCCTAACTAGGACACTGCAAGTTCCAGACCAGCCAGAGAGCTGCATAGAGAGATCTTTCTCAGAAACCAACCAAAGACACAAAACAAGACAAAAAAAATAGAAACGGAAAAAATGGATGCCAGCAAGTCAATGATTCAAGCAATAACTACAGTGGAAAGCACGGCTCATAGACTCAGCCCAGCAGTGGAAATAATATCAGGTGGAAGACATGGTCAAAAACATACTACATTCAAATAATCAATAAAGAAAAAAATAAGAAGCATTACCAGAATGTCCAAGAATTTGGGGAGATGATCAAGAATCTACAGAATAGGAGAAGGAGCCGAGATAAAGGGATAGAGAATCTCTTAAAGAAATCATAACAGCAAAGTTCCCAAATCTAGAGAAAGTAGACACCCACACATAAGATGAATTCAACTCTTCAAATAGACACAACTAGAAAAACTCTCTGAGAGGCATTATAGGGGAGACAAAAGAAATAGTATGAAAAACAGTATTAAAAAGACAAAAGAACAAGTATCAAAAGCTATGATGATAAGACAACTAATTACCTCCTAAGAGAAGCTGAAGTGGGGGAAGCGAGACGGGGAGGAAGATGGAGGAGTCCAGAGTGGGCATGGGGTTCTCTGCAGCTGGAATTATAGGCCGTTATGCACCACCTGACATGGGTGCTGGCGACTGAACTAGGTCTTCTGCAATAACAGTATACATTCTTACCTGCTGAGCCATCTTTTCAGCCCCATAAGGATTATAATTTAATGAAGGTCACCAGCAGATGAGAAAAAAGAACAAAATATGCAAATGTACCCTCTCCCCACCCCATTTCCTATAAAAACACTGTAAATGGCTGAGAGTCTTCTGGTGACTTCTCGCATTTGGCACTGGTTTGATTGGTTTTGGCAACGGTATTGTAGTGACTCATGAGAGAATGCTGTGGGTCTCCTTACTCACAGATGGAGCAGTGCTTGCTAACTCAACGAGAGCAGCTCTGCATGCTTATAAGACTGCAGGAATGCTGCTGGTGGGCCAACGAAAACAAACACGTCCAAGCAACGAGAGCCCAGTGTAAGGAGAGTTGCAGGAAGATAAAAATTAAAGCACACATGGCCATTGAATGTGTAGTCAGAAAAGGAGGGGCACTCTTTTGTCATTTATTTAAATGTGTGTCTTGGGGCCTGTGAGGTGGCCCGGGAAGTAAAGACACTTTCCACCAAAGCTGACGATCTGCACTTAGTTGGTCTTCCTCTTCATTTCCAGGCCTGTAGGAGGTAAGCAGCTTTGCTCTATCATGTGTTCCCCTCTAAAATATATCGTCTCCCACCACCATGTACCGTGTCCCACCGTGATATGCTGTGTACCCACCACCATGTACCGTGTCCCACCGTGATATATACTGTGTATCCACCACCATGTACCGTGTCCCACCGTGATATGCTGTGTACCCACCACCATGTACCGTGTCCCACCGTGATATATACTGTGTATCCACCACCATGTACCGTGTCCCACCGTGATATGCTGTGTACCCACCACCATGTACCGTGTCCCACCGTGATATATACTGTGTATCCACCACCATGTACCGTGTCCCACCCTGATATGCTGTGTACCCACCACCATGTACCGTGTCCCACCCTGATATGCTGTGTACCCACCACCATGTACCGTGTCCCACCCTGATATATACTGGGTATCCACCACCATGTACCATGTTCCACCCTGATATGCTGTGTACCCACCATGGTGTACTGTGTCCCACCCTGATATATACTGTGTACCCACCACCATGTACCGTGTCCCACCCTGATATGCTGTGTACCCACCACGGGTGTACCATGTCCCACCCTGATATATGCTATGTATCCACCATGGTGTACTGTGTCCCACCCTGATATATACTGTGTATCCACCACAGTGTACCGTGTCCCACCCTGATATGCTGTGTACCCACAGGTCTAAACACAGTGAAGCCAAGATACCATGAACTGAAACCTTCCAACCAAAGCCCAAATCAAATTTCTGTCCTTTTATGTTGATTATCTCAGGTATTTCCTCACAGCAGTGGCAACCCGTCTGACCTACCACTGTTAAAAATATTTTGTCTTCCTTTTCTGATACTCTAAACATTGTTGTAATAAAATGCATCAACATAAATTTTCTCTTCAGTCATTCTGTGTGTGTAATTGGCAGTGACTGATTTCAAGCTTTCATGTTGCCATTACCGCTTCTCTTGTCAACCCCCTTTCTCCACCCCAAGAGCCCTGTCTGCACACTGAGCAGTAATTGCCCATTCCATTGTACCCCAGGCCTTACTAGGCCCTACTGCTCTCTGTATAAGTTTACTGATTCTAGAAGTTTCAGTAAGTAGAATCACACAGTATTTGTGTTTGGTTTATTTAATTCAGCACAGTGTTTTCTTTTTTGCATGTATGTATGCATGTGGACATGCATGTAAAGGTATGTGTGCACAGGTACATGTACAAATGTATGCTAGTGCAGATGGAAGCTGGAGGTAGACACAGGATATCTCCCTCTAACACTTCAGTTTCTCTCTCTCTCTCTCTCTCTCTCTCTCTCTCTGTGTCTCCTTTTTTTTCTTTTGAGACATGGTTTCTCTTTGTAGCCCTGGCTGTCCTGTATCTTACTCTGTAGAACAGGTTGTCCTTGAACTCAGAGAGATCCAAATGTCTCTACCTCCTAAGTGGTGCTGGGATTAAAGGCATGTGCCACTATTGCCCTGCCCTCCAACACTCTAAACAATCAGAAAAGGAAATTAAGATGATAGTTCCATTCAAAGTAGCATCCAAATGAGTAAAAAACTTAGTGATGAATTTAACAAAAAATGTAAAATTTATACTCTGAAAACTGAAAAATGTGCTTACAGAAAACAAGACAAAAAGTGATCCTAGGGACTAGAGAGATGGTTCAGAGGTTAAGAGCACTGGCTACTCTTACAGAGGACCTAGATTTGATTCCCAGCCACATGGTGGGTCACAACTGTCTGTTCCTCTAGTTCTAGTTCCAGTGAATCTGACCCCCTTTTCTAGCCTCCTTGGGAACTGCATTCATGTGGTGCACACACACAGGCAAACCACTTGTACACATAATATAATAGTTAAATTAAAAAATATTTGAATCACTGGATGGCAACACATACCCACGGATGAGAAAACATCAAACTGTGATAAAATAGTTATTACTTCTCAGCATGATTTGGAAGTATCTACTGGTGTTGTGTTTGGCTCCTAAAGTTCATATAGACACCGGAGGCTCAGAAGAGCCACAGCAATCCCAAAGAGAACAAAACAGGAGCATACATCTTCCCCTACAACTGATCTCAGAAAAGCACAGATCATAGTAACCACAGCAGTGTAGAATCAGCACAAAAGCAACCATGTAGATGAACAGACCAGAACTGAGAGTTTGGAAATGAATCCACATATCCATGGATGACCACTCAGTGAGGAACGATGCCTTTCTCCAGGTGGCCCTGGGATGACTTGACAGACACAGCAAAAGCATGATTTATCATATTATACTAGATCAAAAGTTAATTCAGAATAGGTGGCTGTAGCTCATTGATGGAACACTCATATAATGCACATTAAGCCTTAGGCTCTACCCCTAACACTAAAAACATAAATTTAAGAGCCCCAACTATAAAATTTTAATTTCACTTAGCACATCCCTCAATTGTATACCTAAAAGAAGCAAGGACACATTTCTATATAAAACCTTTCTCAAAAATTTTCATAACCCCATTATCTAAAATAGCTAAAGAGGGGCTAGAGGTGTGGCTCAGTGGTTAAGGGCTCATGCTGTTCCTGTAGAGGATCCAAGTTCAGTTCCCAGCATAACTTCAGCTCCAGGGAATCTGGTGCCCTCTTCTGGACTTCATGGGTACCTGCGTATACATGGTGCACACAAATTCAAGCAGGCACACACAAAGACATATAATTTTTTTTAATCTTAAAATGAAAATAACCAAAAGGTGAAAACAACCTGAACGCCAATCAAATGACAAATGAATATGATGTAGCACATCTATCCAGTGGAAAAATTATTTGGTAATAAAAAGAAATGAAATAGTGATGCATGGCATAGCATAGATGAAGCTTGGAACACCTTGTTGAGTAGTTTCAAGTGAAAACTGTCACAAATGACTTACACATGCCTGACAAGCAAGTACCATATCCTTGAGCTACATCTCTGACCTTTGGCTTTTCAACATGAGGTCTCACTATACAGCCCAGGTTGGCCTTGACCTTGTGTTCCCTCTACTTCAGTCTCCTGAGTGCCAGATTACAGGCATGCATTCCCATGCCCGGCTGCATGTTCACTATTGAAAGAATGGTGGTAAGCCATCCACGAGTGGACTTTGCAAGCTTTTCCTGCAAGACAACTTAAGCACTTTCTATATTGAAAGCATGTAACATACAGGCATGTCTGGGCATTTGCTAGTTCACTTCTGAAACCCCATACTGTGCCCCAGATCAACATCAAACTCACAGCAATCCTCCTGCCTTAGTCTCTTGAATGCTGGAATTACAGGTGTGTGTCACCACAATTTGTGGTGTATCTGACATTCAGGAGAACTGCCAGGGGAATGCCCAGGAGTTAGTTTCCCTAAAATTG
Source organism: Peromyscus eremicus (assembly GCF_949786415.1). Classification (NCBI taxonomy): domain Eukaryota; kingdom Metazoa; phylum Chordata; class Mammalia; order Rodentia; family Cricetidae; genus Peromyscus; species Peromyscus eremicus. The sequence goes on along the minus strand of NC_081420.1, from coordinate 1,200,980 downwards.
TTAACATCTATTCAAACTCACATCAATCATTTTGTTCTTTGTAAGACCATGGACATCCTCAACCTCTCCCCATCCCCAGTGACTTATGGCATCATTTGAATATGTCATGTGGTACAGATAAACAGGAGATTTGGTCTAGCTGTAAATACTGACAAAAGAAGTTGAATTTTTCCAAATAGGGTGAACACTTTGCATGAAAGCAAGATTGTAAAAATTGGCTCCTAGTCTGCAAAACTGAGGCCCAGTAAGATTACACACAGCTAAGAAATCGCTTTGATGATATTCAGGGGTGAGTTATTTTGTCCAGATAACTAAAGAGTGATTCCACTTGAGGTTCAGGCTTGGCAGTGTCATATAAATCTTCCTTGAAAAAGAGAAGAGCTGGAAATCTTCTCTGGCAGGGCATGAGCTAATAGCACGGTTGACAGTGACTGACTGTATCAAGATCTGAGCAGGTATCAGTCTCTAAATGCTGTTCCTTTTCCTCTCTCAGTACGGTCTATGTGTGGTGTATGTAAATTGTGCTCACCCAGCTGTGCATGTGGAGGGCAGAGGAGGATGCCAATTGCACTCTATTGTTCTCCACCTTAGTTTTTGAGACATGGTCTCTCACTGAATCTGAAGCTCTTACTGTATTGGTTAGGCTGGCTGGCCAATGAGCTCCTGAAACCCACCTGGTTCCACCACCACCAACATTGTGGTTACAGGTACGCATGGCTATGTTTGGCTTGCTTGTAGGTGCTGGGTTTAAACTCAGGTCTTCTTGTTTTCATAGCAAAAACTCTCACCACTGCCTCCCCAGCCCCCCATACTACCTCTTAATGAACTCTTCCAGGTCCACTGTGTGACCAGCACCACCCCCTGTGTGGTTTATTTTGTTTCATCCTGGCCTGAGAAGGACATTTCTGCGGACCTTCTGCAGGTGACAGTTTCTATCTTGAATCTGAAATGAAGAAAGACAGCTGGGCCAGCACACTGGGTGTCACTGATGTTTTCTGAGTTTTTTCTTCTTCAGTCAAATCAGAAATCTTTTAGCCTATATACATAAAGGATTAGAGGAAACTGGAAAGCAAATTTAGCTTTTAATAGAAATTCTACTTTTCTGGGGGGATAAGAGGAGGGAGGAGATGGGGATCTGTGGTTGGTATGTAAAATGAATAGAAAATTTCTTAATAATAAAATAAGCCCCCAAAAATTGAAAAAAAAAAGAAATTCTGCTTTTCAGGATTTCTTGACTAATATATTTTAAAAGAAAAAATAGAGCTATAAAAAGGTCCTCAGTCAGTGCTGGTTTTTAATTGGGGCACAGAAACTTGGAAACTACTTGCATGAAAATGGATAAAGGGCAATGCAATATACTGTTGTATCTATTGAAGGTGTATATTGCACACATATGTGGAAATAGATGCATACATACAATGTTATTGAATGCTATACAGGTATTAAAAAGAATGAGGGTGGGCTCTGTGTACTAGTAAAGAAGATTCCTCAAAACACCTTTCTGTGTGAAAACAAGCCAGATGAGCCCCTTATTTATGAAAATTTAAAGCTCTATATATGCATGTGGGAGTGTATGAATGGCATGTGTTTTGGTGTATGAAAGAAAATGTTCCTTGTAGAAGATGAGTTAGCAAACAAGGAAACAGACCATCACCCTATATGTTACAGTGGGCATCAGGGCATTTGTGTGCCTTTTATAATTCAGCACAGGAAAGGGACATTGGTGAATGGTATCTGTTGTAGAATATTAGTTTAAGATGTGTTATAATCATTTGTGCTGTTGAATATTTGTTTAATGATACAAAGATGTGTTGCATTCTGTTATGTTGCATTTGCTTAACTCTGTGAAGCTGTGTCACTTTGTCTGTCTAAAACACCTGATTGGTTTAATAAAAAACTGAATGGCCAATAGCTAGGCAGGAGAGGTACAGGTGGGGTTGCCAGGCAGAGAGAATGAATAGGAGGAAAAATCTAGGCTTGAGAGAAGAAGAAAGGGAGGAGTGAGAAAAGGAGAAGGAGAGGAGGATGCCAGGGGCCACACCACAAAGCCACAAAGCCAGCCACGGAGTAAGAAGGAAAGCAAGATATATAGAATAAAGAGAGGTAAAAAGCCTACAAGCAAAATGTAGTTAAAAGGAGATGGGATTGTTTAAGTTAGAAAAGCTGGCTAGAAATAAGACAAGCTAAGGCTGGGCATTCACAAATAAGAAAAGGTCTCTGTGTATTTATTTGGGATCTGGGTGGCAGGTCCCCAAAGGATTGAAAAAAAAAAACACTACAGATATTTTTAGAAATTGCAATTATGAACTGGGTAGTGGTGGCACACACCTTTAATCCCAGCACTTGGGAGGCAGAGTCAGGCAGATCTCTGAGTTCAAAGCCAGCCTGGTCTACAGAGCTAGTTCCAGGACAGCCAGTGTTACACAGAGAAACTCTGTTTCAAACAAAACAAAACAAACAAATTTCTCACAAAAACTAATAGGGTAGATTTTAGAGTTTAATTGTTTTATGAAAATAACTTAAAAATGATAAATCCCAAGCTCTTCCAGACTAATAAGGAAGATGTTCCTGAATCTTTTGAGCTGATATGTGAGATGGGCTGGGTCTAGAATCCAGTGCATTTAGGTGCAGAAGGCTGTTTCAGATGTGAAATGTGATAATGTGGGAAGTCAGAATAAGGGTTTTGTGTGCACATGTGGTACTATTGGACACACCCACAAACATGTCTTCCTTAGTCACTTTCCACCCTATTTTTGAGACAGCATCTAGGACTCACTGATTAGCTGACTGCCTGGCTGGTGGGCCCCTGAGATTTCCTGTCTCTTCTTCCAGGTGCTAGGATAACAACCCTTTTATTCAGGTGTTGGAGGCCCAAACTCAGGTATCTGTGCTTATGCAGCAAACACTACCCACTGAGCCATCTCTCCACCCCGAATCAGGGCTTTACAAAGGCATACTAGAGGGGAAAAAAAGCTAAAAATGTATGTATTCAGGGAACCTGAGGAGATAGTTCAGTTGATAAGTGTTTGACGTGCAACAAGTCTATAGTTCAATCCCTAGCCCTCAGGTAAAAAGTTAGAAGAGTGGCATGTGCTTGTAATCCCAGCAGAGGGGGAGGGCATATACCTGGGGTTGGCTGGCCAGCCAGTTTAGTTTAATGAGCTATCCCCAGGTGCCAGTAAGAGACCCTGTCTCAAAAAACAAAGTAGACAGCTCCTTATGAATGACACCCAAGGTGGACCTCTGGCTTCCACACATACATGTATACATGTGTACTTACACACACCAAATAATAAATAAATGTTTAAATCTTCAAAAGACTTAAAGACAGCTTAGCTTGCCACGTTTCCTCTCTCATAGTGCACTTGTCAAAGTCATTCATTTCCTCCCCTTTCCCTGAGATGGCCAACTCTGTGGTTAAAGTTACTTAAACAGAATCCTGTATGTCCAGTTACTATGCAGTGACCTTCTGTTTGCCCATGACTTCCTGTTTGCCCAGGACCTCACCCAGCTCTGCAGATAATGCAAAATGCATACAATCTTTACGGCCCTGTTGACTGATTATAAAGTCAGACTGATGTTGACCCTGGTATGTATCATTTTTGCAAAATCGATGATTGCCTCAAAAGTGGGATGTCATTTGCATTCAACAGGCCTGGGAAGCAGTTTTCACTCAGCTCTGGGTTTTTCTCTGATGAAACATACACTTCTCAGCTTTTCTTGAATTTCAAAGATAAGCTGGTATAACAGCTCAGTAAGAAAGAAGTGTGCCAGGCTTCATGTGTGATTTATAAGGAGTTTTAGTGTCTGGTGCAGGAGAAAAAGAGGCCATGAAGGTGGTTTAAGACAGAGACACTAGGCTTCCGAGGATAGGGCTGTGGGGCTGTGCACTTTCTGAGTTCTGAAACAGTTATAAGTGTCCTCTGTTTACTAAAAGTTGTCTCAGGAAGGTGTGCCAAGTGTTGCCATGGGACACAACTTTGGGGGATGATTCTAATGTTCCTTTGAAGGAATTCGCTTTTGCAGTCAACACATTTCAGTTAAATATACCCATGGCCGAAAGCTTGTCACCTTGAATTCACTCCTGGTAGTACCAACTAAGGCTCACTTGTGCCATCAGAGTTCACGCTCACTTCAGTGCATGAATGTTCTGCCTTAGGCTCCCCTGCTGTGGGATGGTCTGTATGTCAAATGTGTTGCTGATTGGTCAATAAATAAAACACTGATTGGCCAGTGGCCAGGCAGGAAGTATAGGCGGGACTAACAGAGAGGAGAAAGGAGAGAACAGGAAGGCGGAGAGAGACACTGCCAGCCGCCGCCATGACAAGCGGCATGTGAAGATGCCAGTAAGCCACGAGCCACATGGCAAGGTATAGATTTATGGAAATGGATTAATTTAAGATATAAGAACAGTTAGCAAGAAGCCTGCCACGGCCATACAGTTTGTAAGCAATATAAGTCTCTGTGTTTACTTAGTTGGGTCTGAGCGGCTGTGGGACTGGCGAGTGACAGAAATTTGTCCTGATTGTGGGCCAGGCAGAACCAAAAAAACTCTAGCAACACTCCCCTCTCTGAATTCTTCTGACTCTCCTGGAGTTTTTGTTCACTCTTACCTCGTTCAGAGTTACCTCCTCGTTTGCTCTAGTTCAGACGTGCTTGCAGTGCTGTTTGAGGCTTTAACCCATCACCTCTTTCGGTTTGTCATAAGCTTAGTGGGTTCCATTTGAGCCACTTGGATGTTGGGAAGCTGTAACCAAAGTAGAGAACTTGCTTGAGTTGAATTGTGCTTCTTCAAAAGCCCTGGCAGTTGATGTGTTTATTGTCTTCTGACTTTGGAGACTTTGAGATTGAGTACCCTCCATGACCCTTTGTCTCCATGTATCCTCGAATATAAACAGTCCCTCATGGCAGAACTCCAGCTCCGCAGGACCAAAGCAGGACAAGAGAAATGATTTCCAAGGGGATGTCTCCTGATTGTGTTTTGTTCTGCATCTCTTGGCCCAGGAAAGGTTGTTAGCACCAGTATTCGTTGCTCCTGCATATGCTTTCACTCAGGATAAGCATCTCTAATTATAAACTGTCAAAAAAAAAAAAAGCCAGGTGGTGGTGGTGCACGCCTTTAATCCCAGCACTCGGGAGGCAGAGCCAGGCAGATCTCTGTGAGTACAAGGCCAACCAGGTCTATATAGTGAGCTCTAGGACAGCCAGGGCTACAGAGTGAGACCCTGTCTTAAAAACAAAGTAAGGTGGAAAGGCCAGAGAGATGGCTCCATGGCTAAGATCACTTGCTGCTCTTGTAGAGGACCCACACTCAGATCCTTTCACCCATGTGAAGTACCTGCACTCACATGCACATGCACACACATATACATACAATGAAAAAAAAACATTAAGACAAAGTTCAATAAAAAGATTCCCAATACTGAACTCTGGCCTTTACACACACACACACACACACACACACACACACACACACACACACACATCAGCAAACGGAAAGATAATTTGTAGTCATCTTTCAATTACTGCTCATTCTTCCTTTCACAGTGTTATAAAGACACTGCCCTCCAACCATGTGCCCCCATTTTCCATCTTTAGGGAGTGCGGCTCCATGTTTAGTTTTCTTTCAGAACAGAATGATTTCTGCTTTCTTATTTAACTGGCTTTCGACTTATATCCTCCTACTTTCTACAACCTGACATCTATCCCATCCTGACTCCTTTGGAAAGCTGTGAGGATTGTCTCTACCTCCAAATAACATGTTGTGGAGCGAAAGCCCCACAGTTGTGAGGCAGACTGTGTCTGAGCAGGGCCTTGGCATGGATTCCTGAAGGGGAAGAGGCTGAGCATTCATAGGACAGGCTTACTGTGGCATCGCAGAAGTCAACCTGGACTGAGAGAGCAAGTCCAGAATGGAGGCAATAATGCTTCTTTATTGTTTCAACTACAAGTTTGTTTTACACAAGGAAGGGGGCCAGATGCTCTCAAACTACTTAGAGACTAGGAAATGTGAATGTGACACCTGCAGGTGTCCTGTGTCCCTGCCTACTAACACTACTTAGAAAGCCATTTGAATTCAAATGCCTTTTCTAGTTTTCATAGGTTTCATTGAACCTATCAAAAGACTGCTCTCTAAATCCTCTGAGTTAGAACCTCCTGAGGTCTTACCTTTGCTAGGCACTATCCCAGAAGCAGGGACACAGGAACTTCTGACAGTCCTCCAGGACAGCAAGGTCTTTTCTAGGAACTTACACTGCTGTGGGATGGTCTGTATGTCAAATTGCTCTGATTGGTCAATAAATAAAACACTGATTGGCCAGTGGCCAGGCAGGAAGTATAGGCGGAACTAACAGAGAGGAGAACAGAGAAAACAGGAAGGTGGAGGGAGTCACTGCCAGCCGCCACCATGACAAGCAGCATATGAAGATGCCAGTAAGCCATGAGCCACGTGACAAGGTATAGATTTATAGAAATGGATTAATTTAAGATATAAGAACAGTTAGCAAGAAGCCCTGCCACGGCCATACAGTTTGTAAGCAATATAAGTCTCTGTGTTTACTTAGTTGGGTCTGAGTGGCTGTGGGACTAGCAGGTGAGAGAGATTTGTCCTGACTGTGGGCAAGGCAGGAAAACTCTAGCTACACTTACACTCCCCGGAAGACAGAACACAAACTATATGAGTGGCAAAGTTAAGACAGTTCAGAGGGAGGAGTGAAGGTCAGTGCAGAGTTGAGGCAACTGCATAGCTTTTAGGCATGAGGCTGGGATTGTTAGAGGATGATGAGAGCTAGACCAGAGAGGCAACTGAGTGTTCAGGAGCCAAGATGTACATCTTCCAGCAAGTCCTTAGGGACAGAAGGATTGACTTGCCCGTGTGGGCACTGGGAAACCATGACCCATTCCAGGAGTGTCAGGTTCCTGTCATGTTGGCAATGGTTTTGCTCTGTCTCTCATAGTCTTTTCAAATATTTAGACGGCTTGACTTTGTCTAACTGTATTGCCCAAGCTGATGCTCCTCTGATCCCATTAATCATTGTGTTTGCTTCTCTGTCTATTCTTGAATTAGAATCCTCTAGATGTTCACACTTAGCTTGGGGTCTTCTACAAGACCATTAATCTAAACCACCGACTGAGCCTATCAAAGGCTAGCTCCAGTCACAGACCCCATGAAAATGAAAGATGTCCAGAGTAACCAAGATTGGTTTAGTGTGCTGTCAGTACCATATCTCATGCTGAACTTGAATTAAGGGTGGTTTATTTTTATTAGTTAATCATTGCACTAAATTAATTAATTAATTAAATTAGTGTGTTGATAATTATTGATAATGTTATATTTCATTAATTGTTGGAAAATTTAAACAACAATAACTTGGGGTTCCATTTAGTTTCTGAACACTTGGGCTAATATCATGGTCTTTAGAAAAATATTGGTAGCTCTTAGCAGTTAGGAACAGGTAGTTTTCTGTGTTCCCTTTCCCACATAACCTCGCTACCAGGACCTGTGTTTAAATGAAAAAAGTCTCAGCCCAAATTCTTCCACATTCTCACACTTTCTCACAGGCAAGCACACAAATAAACCAATTCTGTGGTCTTCCTGGGTGCTCTGACAAGCACTTTTTAGGAAATATTCATCTTGATGTCATAACAAAACTTTAACTTGGGAAGGTTTAGAGTTTTGCCCTAAGCTTGCTCTTCTTTGAGTGGGGACCCCAGGGAAGAATTCTTCCCATACATCAAGCATCACTCTGGAAATGTTCAGCTGGGTTTGCCAGATTAAGGGAGGTGATAACAGTAGAAATCTCTTTAGCCAACCACACGAATTAGCATTATTCATTCCTCAAGTGAAAAATTACTATTACACTACCTATGGGATCCAATAAACCTGGGGATGCTAGAGATGAAGCCACTGGAAATGCTCACCTTAGTTTCTGCTGAACCTCAGATTCCTTGTTAAAATTCTGTGATGACTAATCTTGGTTATCAACATATCTAGGAATAGGGAACCTCAATTTAAGAATTGCCTCTATTAGATGGGCCTATGGGCATGTCTGTGAAGGGAATTTTCTTGATTGCTAATGGATGTAGCAGGGCTCAGTCCACTGTAGGTAGTATCATCTCTAGGTAGGTTGGCCTGATCTGTATAAGAAAGGTAGCTTAATGTGAGTCTTACAGCAAGCCAGAAAGTAGCATTCCTCTGTGGTTCCTGCCTTGGCTTCCATAGATGATGATATGAGATGTGAAAGCTGAAATAAACCCCTTCCTCCTCAAGTTGCTTTGGTCATGGTGTTTATCACAACTACAAAAATGTAAGTAGAACAGATCCTTTACATGACAATCAACAAATAGTGACTCGGTATAGCAAGGCATCAATGAAAGTCAAGTATCAGCTGGTTCTCATTCCTTTTTGCTTATATTCTAGGTATCTAGCAGCTATTTCAAAGCCCCCTTAAGTAAAAACACAACCTTACTAAATAGCATGCATGCTGCATACATTGTTTCTACACAATCCTTAGCCCCTCCACTGTCCTATTGAGATCTCTACCATTAAATTTCTCCTGAAAAGAATCATGAGTGCCTAGCTCTGCTGGAACAACACCCAGATGCACACTTTCTAGCCTCCCATGTAGCTTGAAGGCTATGTGTCAGAATTCTGGCCAATAGCTCTTCTATCTCTGGGCATACTCTGTCTGGAATGTACACAGGCTTCTCTGACCTAGTCCCCTTCCCTTGGCCTGAATTGAGGAAAATTAGTTGGATGACTGTACCACAGAAATAGGCCCACATCTTAAGGGTCATAAAGATGACTTCCCAACTCAGGTGGATTCTCTCTCACATACATGCTACTTATCCTCCAAAATAGTTATGTTGTAGTTTGGGGTAGACAGTGGCATTTATACAATAAAGATAATGCAATGGAATAGGAAGTGGGTCTGCCCAGTGTCCCAGGGTGTGAACCTTCTCTTGAGTAGCAGTGTTTTTGCTGAAGATGATGCTGAGCTTTGGATTTATTTCTAGTTGCTTAGCATCCCCTTGACTTGCCCATTCAATCTTAAACTCTCTGCCCATTATGTGAGCTCCTCTCACATGTTCAAACACATTTAGGAAGCAATCAGCACTGTCTATGCAAAGAACTCTTACATGATCTTTCTGACAACATCCAGCAGGCCAAGATGCTTGCTAATCCATCGTTAACTGGACATCATACCAGTATTGTATCTTTGGAGTACTATACAACAAGGCTTGTTTGCTTCCATGATTACAGGAGCTCTTCTATCTATGTGGCATTGCGTGCTTCCTTTGGTCTCATCTGAGAGGTTTCATATGTAAGTGTTTATGTTGGTAGCGACTTTCCTCTGAGAACATTAGCAACCAAGAGATTGAAAACTTCCAAGATAGGTGTTTTTCCTTCTCAGAGTTCAGACTTAAAAAGCTTTTCCTACTAGGTGGAACAGTGAGTACTAATTAACACCATACTCAAGTGCTTAAATGCAAGGTTATTACTATTTAACTGCTTCAAATTCAATACTATTCAGGTGCTACCATTCCATATGGATACTAGCCAGCTTTCGGCTTGACAGAATCCCTAAATATTTTGTGTGTGGTTCTAATGCATAATCTTTTGGTCTTTGTCCAAGTACAGGGTTAGGTATAATTCTTTACGGGAATGCCTGGAATCTAAACAGGCATACTTAGAGTTTAAACAGAGCCACTACCCCAGTGTCCTTCACTGCCAACACAGCCAGAGCACCCTCCCTCTACTGACAGGGAATTCTGGGAAGACAACTTCCCTTGGCATATCTTGTTACAAGATTAAACTGTGCAGAGAGTCTGGGGAAAATCTTAATGTTAGAAAATGGTTATTTACATTCCCTAAATTCTGCATTGTTATGGATGCTTGAGCAAACAATATGGTTAATGAGGACTTATCAGCTGAGGGAGCCAAAGAAAAGGGAGTTAAGGCGACTGGCCTGCTTGGGGCTAAAGAAAATCATACTAGTGAATGCCACTCCCTAAAATACATGCTTGCGCCATATGCACGCACACAAACACACACACACACACACACACACACACACACACACATTGATATTTCAAAATTGTGTGGAAGGAATTGACCTGAGTTGAATTGTAATTGAAAGCTTTTCTAGAGGATGTTTCTGAAATATATACTTTTATATTTATAGTTACTACCACATATTTCTGAACATATTCTCTAGGGCCTCCTCTAGGTACTAGTTGTCACATATACAACAGCTATTGATAAAACAAGATGGGATACGTGCAATAGCCCAGAGAAGAGAAGGGAGGGAGTACTGAGTGGGACTATATGAACCTCTCAAATAAAAGATGGGATATATACCAATGCAGAGGAGTGAATCAGCAGGTCCACAAGGGGAACAATACAAGCATGGGTACAGAGGAGAGGATCTATCGTGGAGTGGGAACATTCGAGCAACAAGGTGGCCTACAGTGTCTGGGTATAGGAATGAGAGAAGGGAACTGTGAGGGGGTAAAATGGTTCTAAATTGTAGCCAGACTTCAAGGATTTGGATATCTTGGAGGCATTGGGAAGCCACAGATGGTTTCTGTTGTGTTTAGGGATGTGGGTGCAGTTAGGGAGAAGGAGATGTGATGTTGTATACAGATATGGCTGCAAGATGACTCATCCCTGGTGGGTGATGGATCAGAGTGGAGAGAAAGAGAGAGGGGTAGTTGGGGATCTGAGGACTGCAGTAGCCCAGGTTGAGGGCATGAGAGCCCAGCCCAGGGCTATCAGTTATCACAGCTGGAGGGAGTATAGTGTGAACTCCACCATTCCATCTTACTTCAGTTAATTCTCACTGTTTTTTATAAAGTAGCTGCCTGACTGTCTTACAGAGAGATCCAGTGTCATACAATGAGTGGGTGACAGGTAGGATTTAAACTCACTTTTACCCAGTCTTCAAGATCCACGTTCAAAATACACTGTGACACCTTGGAATGTTTTTTAAAGGTTAATAACTGCAAAGGCAGAGAATGTAGAAGGAGTCTCTATCTGGGCTGGATCATACCACCTGATCCTGGTCATACCACCATTGTGTAAGTAACTCCACGCTCTATTTTCTTCCTTTGGGATTTGAAGCAAAAGCCTCCTGTGCTGAGTCTCTCCGTGTGCTCAATCTTGTGGTGGTAAGATGGGCAGAGAGTCACAACATGTTTTAGGTTTGTGGGAAATTGCAGAGGACAAGACAGAAATCATAAAAGCCCAATTGAATTACGTTGTGTTGTGGCCCCTGGGATAACAGCTGTTTTCCAGGTCTACAATCCTCATTAGGAAATTAAAATCTTGAAGCTTCCCATCCGCAGCCTTGCACTGCTGGCCACGTGGTGACAGGAAGCCCCGTGTTTGTACAGGTGGGCGAGCAAGCAGCCTTGCGAGGTGGGTGGCTGGAAACTCTGCTGGGAGCACAGGTGGGGTGTGTGAGGAAAAGGCAGTCCAGGAAGAGGCTGTGTGCTCTCTGCTCCCTGTGCGAGGGAGCAGTGGAAGGTGGCTCTCTCTCTGTTACTGGGTCGTGTCAGGGCCAGATTCAATAAATCTCTGCACCAACTGACCCAGAAGGTTTTGGTCCTGGTATAAACTCAGTACCCACTTCTAAACAAATACAGAAAAATCACTACAGCATCATGAACCTTGAAAACACATAAAGGAAGGCCATTCATTTAAAAAAAAAACATTGAATTAAAACAAATCATGTATATTTAAAACATGTATTATAAAATATATCCTTTGAAGTATTAAACAACAAATGTTGTATGTGATATATTATTAAAATATGTGTGTGTATGTATAAATATAGATTTGTTTTAAAGCACAGAGAATAAGCCACAAAATATCCAAAGTGTGGCTCCCTCAGGCTTTGAGTTTGTGGGGCCACGATGTAGGATGTGAGGATGACGGAGATGGAGGAACAGTGTTGATGGCATTCTAGTTTCTGAGTTGTATGAGGTGATTTTCCCCAACTGTAGGTATACATGTTCTGAGCACATTTGGGGAGATGAGGCTGTGACAGCTGTAGGTTAGATGTGTTTTTGGCACAATATTCTTAATTTACAATGGGTGTTCTGGGACATAGCCACATCTGAGGTTAAGGAGCATATGCAGAGCATAGAGCCAGGGAAAGACAGGTGTTTTAACAAAGGAATGCTTCAAGTATTTGCAAGCAGCTGATGACTGTGGGGAGTGCAGGCCATTGATTCTATCCACATGGTGGCCAAAGAGTTCACTGCTAGGGAGATACTTGACCTTGACCCAAGTAAAGGAGAAGAGCAGTCACACAACCATCTAAGAGATGTTTGTTTGTTTGTTTTTGCCTGGGGTAAGAAACGGTGACCGTTTGGGTCCTAAAGCAGAAATGGCTATGTACACAGCCATTTGCAGATGTAGAGACTGGATGGCTAGAGTTAGAACTCATCCCACCATTTGAAAAACTTAATGCAAGAGGAAAAAGAGTGGCCTCTTGTCCCCCAAATTATCAAACATTTGAAATAACAGTAGAGTGCAGAAGCACACGTAGGACCCTGTCAAGCTTAGGACTCTGGGCTATTGCAAGAGCACCACAGGCTTGATTTGCTTTGAGGAGCAGCAGAGAAACTGAAGAGATCTGAGAAGTACTAAGGCTGATTGCATGTCATGTAAGAGGACCTTAAACTTCACTCTGCATGCAGTAGAAGCCTTTGGCAGGCTCTGAGGAGAGAAACAGAGCACAATGTGCTTCTAGAAGATTCTCTGACTCTTGTATGGGGACAGTAAGAAGGCCAGTGGGAAATCCAATGTGGTAGATGAAGAATAGCAACAGTCACAAGAAAGAGTTCTACATAACACATTTTGGTCACACTCAGGTCCATCTGGTTCTCACCACCTCCCACACTGAGAATCTTCTGTGTGTTCTTCGGTTTGTGTGATGAATGAACTGCTGCTGGGCTGATATAAATGTGGATTGTGTGCTGAGATAGATGGCGAAAAAGCCAGGTTGAAAGAGTCCTTTCCCTTCTCACTACCCTGACCTCATCTAATTTGATACCATGTGGAGACATCAATACAAAGAACAAAACTCATGATATGTGTGAGTTCTATGATCTAGAATCCCATCACATTCTCTTTAAAGAGCAAGGGACTTCTGTCTATATCTTCTACAGGTGTCCCAAGAGGCTTCCCTCTTGGGGAATTCAGAATTCTAGCTGAGTCAAAAGGGAGGGCCAGCTCAGGATCCTGATATAGTAGGTGGCCTCAATGAGGTGGGGACCTTAGTGCACACTCCACTGTTTCGATCTCAGCCATGGAGTGGGGTGGGCATAAGATTGCACCTTTGAGCAACAGCTTTGAGAACAGAGCTTCTTGGAGTTGCAGGAGTAGGCTTGAGGTTTCTGCCTTAAGAAGGAGGTAAGTGATTAGGACATAACAGGAAGAGGAAAAACAGTGAACAGATAAAAACAATTGGTATATATGTACAACAAAGTAACACTCAGCAAGTGTAAGAAACGGGACAAAGAAACAACATGGAGGACTTATAGTAGTTACACAGAGAAGGAAGTCAGACAAGGGGAGCATTCAACAGGTGATTACATCCCTGTACCACCTTAGAATATGTAAACTAATTTTTAGTGAGAAGAAGCAGAATATTCAATTGTTTCTTGGGAATAAGGAAAGTGTGGAGGAATGAAGAGGAGAGACTAGGGAAGGACACAGTGAAACTTGAGGGCAATCAAGGGATACTTGTAGCATCTTCATGGGCATATACTTATGTCAGCTCTATCAAACTGTACTATTTAAACACATACATACTTTAGGCTGGGGTATAATATATAGTAGAGTGCTTGCCTAGTGTGCACAAGGTTCTGGGTTTGATAATCAGCATCACAAAACACACATACATTGTCCTTTAGAATTTTTTTTATGTTTAGTTATGTGTATTATACATCTTTGTGTATGACTATGCACCCCCCCCCTCTCTCTCTCTCTCTGTGTGTGTGTGTGTGTGTGTGTGTGTGTGTGTGTGTGTGTGTGTGTGTTTGTCCTATGTGCATGAGGAGCCCATGGAGACCAGAAGGGGGCATCAGATCCCTTGGAGCTAGAATTATGAGCCACCTGATGTGAGTGCTGGGAACTGAACTTGGGTCCTCTGTAAGAGTAATAAGTATTCTTAGCTGCTGAGCCATCTCTCTAGGCCTATACACATGTATCTTATTATACCAATTATATTTTGCCAAACCCATATTTTTTAAAAGAAAAAGAGGAAGGACATTAGAATTAGCCAATTGCTTATGGACTCCATGTGCTTGAACATGGATTTGTGCCATTTGTGGCAAATGTGATCACTTGCATTTGTACAGCAACAGAAGAGGTCATTAACTTGCATAAGGTCAGCCACTTAGAAATGGAGGAATCAGGATTCAAAACCAAGTTCATATGTTTTTCTGTCTTGAGAAATAAGGGTAGTTTCAAACAATGACAATGGCTCCTACCATCAAATTTCATGGCCTGATGACTGGCTGGACCCCTTAGTCTCATAGAAAGGGTTCCATATTGCTTTTCAGGCTATGTCAGAGTGAGCCACATAGCTTCCATCTGGTTCTCTTGGAGGACTCACTGTTAGAATTTCATTTGAAGATGCTTTCTCTTGGAACCTGTCAGTCTTGAGAAGCATGAGCCACATGGAAAGGCCACATAACTTGTAAGTCCCAGACTTGATTGAGCAGCCCAGCCCAAGTACCAGCCAGGTGGGTGAAGAAGCCATCTTGAATGTAATCTTCCCAGCCCTTGTTAGTCAGTCTTCCCAGACAAGGCCCCAGATGCCACAGAGCAGAGGCCAACCAAGTCATCAACCCACTGAATCCATGAACATAACTTTATGCCACTGCATTTGACATGGTTAGGCAGCAACAGGCAGTAAGACCAGCAATTTGCCTGGTTGTATAAACAGATCTAATCCTGCATATCCAATAGGAACAAGCAATGTATGCTATGGAATGGATTAGCTGCAAGAATGACAGATTAATCCATCACTTGTTATCAATTCTGGTCTCATTTTATAGAAATGTCATATAGTTTCTTAAGTCCCATCAATTCAATAAGCTTCTTGGGGCAACAACTAATACATAGTCCTGTATAAAGTTATAAAGCTAAGCCAGTATTTCTGGCTTGTGTAGATCATTAAAGGCTGTTTTTGACACAGTAATTGTAGCCATGCTCTGTAGCCTGTAAAGATATTTGGAATTACATGGCTAATGACATTTCTAAATCTATAGCTGGTGGAAGTAATTTTAAGTCAGAGCATTGAATAACTTTATTTTTTTTCAAAAGTAATATGTTTGGGATGTATTTATTATAGAAGAAACATTGGTCAAATTGATATTTGTTCAGGAACCCAAACCGTGTCCAGATTGCTCTTGAATGTTTCTTTAGGGCATTGTGTAGTATTCAATTGCTTTGGACAAGCATGACTCCCTGTAAACCTAAATAAAGATATATCTTTCTTCTGAAGCCTCCTTTAACTAAAAATACATTGTACTAAAAATTAAATGTTTGAACCAACTAGACTCAACTCTCTGCAGTGTTTTCTAAAAGTTCATGAGCATAAAAGTCCTGATGTGGTGGCTCATACCTATGATTCTAGCACTGGGGAACTGAGAAGATGAATGACAAGACAAGAGGATCCTAGGGTCTCTTTGGCCAGCCAGTTTCGCTAAAATGTTGAGATCTAGGTCCAGTAAGAGACTCTGTCTCAAAAAGTAAAGAGAGTGATAGAAGAAGACACCCAAAGGTGCCTTCTGGCCCCCTACACACACACACACACACACACACACACACACACACACACACACACACACACACACTCATACAGAGTTCATAAACATAGATAAACATAGAGAATGAATTCCTGTGCTTGCTGTTAGGAAACCTAAAAAGAGATTCAAGCATGAAATAGTGAATCTGCTGCCTTCTGGCCAGGCTAGGCTGCCTATGTAGGACTGTGCCCCAGGCTTTCAGTACATGAAGGTGAGACACCAAGACAGCTTGAGCTTTCAAGGGGGAAAACGGTTCTTGAGGAATCTAGACAGAGTTTGCGGAAATATCTGACGAAAGCAGAAGAAAGGAAAAGGTATAATAGTTAAGAAAGAGGTAAGACTGTAGTAGTTTGAATATATTTGGCCCCCATAAGTTCATAGGGAGTGGCATTAATAGGAGCTGTGGCCTTATTGGAGGAAGTGTGTCACTGTGGGGATAGGACTTGAAGTCGTCTACACTCAGCATCACAGACCATTTCTTGTTGCCTGCGGGTCAAGATGTAGGATTCTTAGCTCCTTCTCCAGCACCATATCTGCCTGCATGCCATGGTGTTGCACCATGATAATGGACTAAACCTCTGAAAATGCAAGCCACCCCAGTGAAATGTTTTTCCTTTATAAGAGTTGCCATGATCATGGTGTCTCTTTATAACAATAGAAACTCTAACTAAGACAGAAGTTGGTACCAGTGACTGGGGTATTGCTGTGATAGGCCTGGCTATGTTTTTGTTTGGAGGAATTTGGACTTTGGGAATTTGCATTAGCAATAGAAACCCTAACTAAGACAAAGCTCAGAAGGAAAATACTGAGTACAAACTAGTAGTGACCATGCAGAGTGTTCCTGTCACCAACTATGACTATCTTCTCAGATCCTTATGGCAAAGCAAGACACTCCTGCCAACCCTTCGGCCTCAAGCACCCTTTGTATTGCATAAATCCATGTTGATTTGCTATGTCATTCCCACAAACTCCAGATTCCTTCTGTGAGTGTGCACTACAGATTGTGGCAGAAACCCACATGAAAAGTTCTGGTTAGCAGAGTGATAAATCTTCTGGAAGATGAAATGGCTCTGATGACTTCCATTCTGTCATCTGGACTGTAGCCATTTTGAATGTTAACTCTTTACTCATTTTAATTGGTTGTGGGTAGTGTTGCTTGTGTCGTTAGATTAAAAATAAAACAGGGAAACCCTTCCCACTGCCACAAAGCTCCCAGCCGGTCGTAATACAGCCAGAGGCTTGCTTTGTGAGCTGTTTGGGAATGAATCATCAGGCTACTTGAAGCCAGAGGCTCCAGTAAATCTAAACATTTGATAATGCTTGTTTTGGCTTCATTTAGTGGGTAATGTGAGATCAACCAGTCAAGCTTACTGCCATGCCAGAGCTGGGCGGCTTCTTATAAAAACAGCAGCATTCCCCTCAAGATCCCAAGAACACCTGTGAAATAATGCAGTCTCTAGACTCAAAAGGGACAACCTTCCGATGAGGAGTAGGAGTGTCATTAAAGTCAAAGTCAACTCGGTTAAAAGCTCCTTGATAGGGGTGTGGACCCTGGTAAGTTGCCCGTGCTCCTGTGGTTGGTCAGCCCCACACCCATGCACACCCAGGCAGCACTAACTGGACTCAATCAGTTATTAAAAAAGGGGAGGAGGAGGAAGAGAAGAAGTTGGGAGGGAGACATGAATAGGATGTCTAGGGAGAACTAGAGGTAGATGTGGTCAAAACATACTGTAAAGAGGCATGACATTCTCAAAGAATAAATAAATTTTTAAAAGATCTTTGTGATTTGTTACTGGATTTCATGAAAATTGTATCAGTCAGAATTTTTACAAAACTGGGTTCCCTAGGAACAGCACTTAGAGATGAGGACTGTGTGTGAGGGACTGATTGATTAAAGATACTCTTCCAGGGAGGCCCAGCCAGGCACAAATGAGGGAAACTAGTAAAGCTGGCTGAAGGTGGTTTAGAAGTATCCCCCAAGTTCCATGTTACAAAGGCTTGGTCACCAGCCTGTGGTTCCTTTTGGAGGTAGTAGAACCTTGAAAGTGGTGGAGTCTGGTGGAAGAAAGTGAGGTCATTGCAGGGCATGTCCTTTAGAAAAACATGGGACCCTGGCCCCTTCCTGTTTTTCTTTTTGCCTCCAGGCCATTACATGGTGAAGAGCTTCCTCTTTTAGACATTTGCACTATGATGGACTGTGTTGTCACAGGCCCAAAGCAGCAGGGCTAAGAGACCATGAACTGAGATCTCTGAAATCATGAACCACAGAAGTAAACCCTTTCTCATTTTAAACTTGACTATCTCAGGTCTGTTGTCACACTGACAGAAGGCTATCTAAGAAACCAAGCTAACATGCTGTATTAGGTCATGTGCTGTTAAGGCTGGCAGCAAATGAACTGGGCTGTCATTTAGTCTGTGAATAAAGCCTCAGTGTGCTCCACTGTGAATATAATCGAGGGGTCACTCAAGACTTGTCTGCTCCACTGTGAATATAATCCAGGGGTCACTCAAGACTTGGCAAAGGACTTGTGAGTTTAGGTATTGCCATCCATCAGGCAGCTATTCAAAAACTATAGCAGAGTACAGGTGAACTTTCAGCTCCCATTGGGAACAAATGGTTCTAGATGCTCAACCCTGTCCATGGTCCTCTCTCCCCAACCTCCAACTTGAATGGTCTATATAAGAAGACTGAGAAAGCTATGTGTGTCTTAATTATCCAAAGAACTTGTGTTGTATTTTAGCTGTTATAATTCCTTTCCATCACGGTAATGCTCACCTTTATGGTACAAATAAGAGAAAATAATTTGGATTCAGTTTATTTTGAATGTTCAAGTTTTCGTGAGTCCGGCTACTTAGGTGATGGATACCTACTGTGTGTTTTTGTGTTCTGAACACTATTCCCAGTCTTGGAGACACAGGGCAGCAATGTAGTCTGTGAATGTTCTCATGTCCTCAGAACAAAGTCGAAGGCTGGAGTGAGAGATGAGAAAGGTAAGCAGGAGTCATACCAGGAAGCTTCTGGAAGATTGCTCTAAGTTCATTGAATTTTCATGAGTCATGGTGCCCAGGGTCAATGTGTCTTTTGAATTATTACCAGCAACCTAATTCCCCTATGATACTCAGAAATGATGAGGTAAGCAGTCAGGCACCTCACCCAGGACCTTCCAATCAGAAGGTTCTTGCAAAGCACCCCTTGAAAGCATGGACTGCACAGAACGCATATTACTGTGTTCCTGCTGATTATTTATTAGGCCTTTTCCTGAATTCTTTTAGTTTCTGTGAGGCCGACATTTGCATAAAACAGGAAGGGCTAAGTGCTATGTTATGTTTTAAATAATGCACTATTCTAAATTTATTCACTGTGTGCAAACCTGTTTCTTTTAAACAAAAAGATATTTTATGTGTATAAGTATTTTGCCTGCGTATATGCCTGTGCACCATGTGTGTGCAGTGCCTACAGAGGCCAGAAGAGAGCATTGAATACCCTGGAAAAGGAGTTGCAGATAGTTGTGAGCTGCCAGGTGGGTGCTGGAAACTGAACCTGGATCAACTGCTAGAATAGCCAGTGTTTTTAACCACTGAGCCAAGTCTCCAGTCCTGTGTGCATGTTTTTATTACTGGCATGGCATTTGAAAAATCCATAACTAGTCACATTTTGGATCTCACATTTTTGAGGGAATTGCTGGGAATTGAATCCAGAGATCCTGGGAATTGAATGCTGTGGTCATGTTGTTAGTACTGAGCTATGACCCTAACTGAGGATAATTTTTTGATAGGAAATATCTTTGAAGAGTGCAGTCATGGGGCCAAGGAGATGGCTCGGTGAGAAAAGCACTTGCCATGCAAGTTTACTGAGTTTGGATGCCTAGAACTCATACAGCCAGGTGAGGGAGCACTCACCTGTGCTCTATGCTCAGAACTCATACAAAGCCGGGTGAGAGAGCACTCACCTGTGCTCTATCTCAAAGGATTGATTTTATTATTTACTTATGTGTATATGTATATGTATGTACATGTGTGAGGCTAACAGAAGGTGTCAGATCCCCCTGAAACTGGGGTTACAGGTGGTTGTGAGCCACTTGATGTGGGTGCTGGAACCAAACATATGCTCTTAACCATTAATCCACCTCTCCAGCCTCTAAAAGGAATTTGCCACACTCTACATTGACCACTTCCAATGAGCTTCTATTATACACACTATAGACAGCACCTCTCCATGGTCATTGACAACTTGATGACTACCAGAATGCAGTCTGTATCCTGACCTGGTACTTGCTGCATCATTCTCAAATATGGGCCTCATCCATACCCTGCCAGTTACTTCTGCCTCTTTTCTCTTTACTGCCTCCCACTGTCTGCTGCGCTTCTAAATATGATGCAGTAATAAAATCTGAATTTTTAAACCCTGGGATCTTTACCCATTTACCCCAACTTCTGTGCCAATGACTCCAAAGTGAGCCTTCACCTCTGCACTGAACTCCAGATCTGTGCCTCCTTTTGCCAGACTTACCTTTAGAAGATAAATTATCCCAACTCTGTTTGTGTTGTCCTCTGTTCATGTTTCTGCCATGGACTGCAACCTCCACCATAGCTCACCTGCACTCTTGCATTAGTCTCTAGACTTCCTGTTTCCACATCTGCCAGAATGATTTTACTGAAAAATTCAGACTATATTACTCCCCTGGTTCCTGCCTTCTATTGACTTTCCATTGCACCTAAAATTAAAAGAAAACAAGAGCCTAAGTCTTCAGCATAGCTTCCTAATGGCAACTGCCCTGGCTCCTACCAGCCCCTCTAACCATCCAAAGGCAGATGAGTGAGAGTGGTCAGCCTTTAAGTGAACACTAAGGGGATGTGTTGGCTACATAAAATTAGAGTAATCATACAGCCTTAGTTGGTCTGCTTTTTCTGTATTAGCAATTCCTAACAATCTCAATAATTAAAGAGGCATTGGTTAACCAGAGTTTAAAACAATTGCTGGATGTATGAAGGATTTTCTTATAATATTAAAATTTCTAAAAATTTATTTTACATGTATGAGTGTTTTACCTGCATGTGTGTCTGTGGCACCATTTGTGTGCCTAGTGCCTGCAAAGGCCAGAAGGGGATGGCAGATCCTTTGGAACTGGAATTACACATGGTTGTAAGCCACCATGTGGGTGCTGGGAGTTAGAACAGGGTCTTCTGGAAGAACAGCCTGTGCTCAGAGTTCCTCAGCCTTCTCTCCTGCCTAAATCTCGCTTTTATTTTTTAATAAATAATGTGTATACATGTGTGTCTGAGCCTGTGAATGAGGGTGCCCATGAGGGCAGAAACCCTCTATCCTGAGCTGTGTGCATTCGGCTATGGACATGGATCCGACAATGGTTTATCATAACGAAAGGGCCAGGACTCCCCTTCAAAATGGACAGAAGCAGCACAGCGGACTGCGCAGAAGCACTGTCAGTCACAGGCATCAGCATCCTTAACCCAGGCCACCTCCCTCCAAGCTTCAGGTCTCTGTCTTCTAAAACAAATGCCTGAGATAATCAACCTCTAAAGGGAAAAGTGTTGCTTTGTTCCAGCACTCATATAGAAAATGTACATCAGTCTACTGAGTAGGCCATGTTCTGCTTCCTGAGTGTGGATGCAGTATGACCAGCTAGCTTCCTGATCCTACTGCCTCCTGTGATGACAGTATTTCAGAGTGAAACATCTAATCATCTTCAGGGTTTTCATGCTCCACACACAGTGGGAACTCAATAAATGGAAATATTAGGGATCAGGATGTTGCAAAGGAAAGGCAATTTTAAGAAAGGGGTTTTGCTCTTCTTCCAAATGTGTGCTGTATCTCTCTCAACTCCAGCTTCATAGGCTGCAGGTACACAATGCTGTCACCCTATTGTTATAGTTTAGATCTGGAATCTTTCCCCAAAAATACACATAGTAAATCTTTGCTTGTCAGACTAAGAGTCTAGAACACAGGGATGGTGGGATAATTATTAGATGGGCAGTTATTAGATGGGCAAGATCTTCAGGTTATTGGAGATGTGCCCTAGACGGGGTTAGTGAGACCCTGGCTGCTTCATCTTTCTGCTTTTTGATTTTTGGGTGTAAGGTGGGTAGTTTTGTTCCACACAGGTTTCTGCTGTGCCACAGGCCTAAAGCAACAGGGCTGGTCAATTTCTAGTAAGCAGAAAGAAACACTTTCTCTTTGTATAAAACAACTGTCCCCAGTATTTATATAGTGTGTGACGGTTAGCTTTAATTTTCAAATTGACATAATCTGGGAAGAGAGTTTCAATGAAACTGCCCTGTGGGCATATCTGTGGGGCATTACCTTAATTAAGTTAATTCAGTGGAAAGACTGGACCCACTATGGGTGGGACTATTCCCTAGGCAGGGATCCTGAACTGTGTAAGAGTGGAGAAATTGAGCTAAGCATAAGCAGGCAGGCAGTTGAGCATGTATACATTCACTTCTCTCTGCCCTTGACTATGGATGTGATGTGATCAGCTGTATGCAGCTGATGGACTGTAACCTGGAACTGTGAACTAAGATAAACATTTACTCCCCTCTAGAACAGTAAGCCAAAATGAACACTCTCTTCCTTAAGTTGTTTTTGACCATACTCTTTTATTACAGTAACAGAGAAGTAGATAATACAGACAGAAAAGAAATGGTAGGCAGTGGTTAAGGGATGTTATTAAGCTTGGAGCCCCTAAAATTAAACTGGAGATTATTGCTGTGAAGAAATTCAGAGGTTGTTAGAGCGCACACAGCAGAGTTCGCGGCATTTAGGAGCAGGAGCTATCTTATCTTAAAGGATGCTGAGTCAGGTGGGAGAGTCCATTAAAGTGGAAACCATCAGGGTGGTGTTGGGTAAAGTGTGGCAGCAGGCAGCTGGAGCAGAAAGGAGATCACATCTTCAACTTCAAATATTGAAACATGAAATGGACTAGAAGTTGGGCAAGGCTATTGTCTTATTTTTATGTTGCTGTGAAGAGACACTATGACCAAGTCAACTTATAAAAGAAAGCACTTAAATTGAGGGCTTGCTTACAGCTTCAGAAGGTTAGTCCATTAGCACTAGGGCAGGTAGCAAGGCAGCAGGTGGCAGGCATGGTACAGGAGCAGCAGCATGTGAGAACTTACATCTGACCCACAAAGCAATGAGAGAGCTAATTGAAATAGCTTCCTTCAACAAGACCACACCTCCTAATCCCTACCAAACAGTTCTACCAACTGGGAACCAAGCATTCAAACATATGGGCCTGTAGGAGTCATTATCATTCAAACTACCATAGCTATATACACTTAAATCCACCCTCAATGATGTACTTCCTCTAAAGGTTCCATGACCTTCCCAAACAGCATCACCAACTGGGGACCAAATGTCTAAATATAGGAGCCTATGGGGGACATTTCTCATTCCAACCAACACACCATCTTTCTCCTCCACCCGCTATATTTTCTATACAGATGATGTGCTAGTGAACAGGCAAGCAAAGGAAAACAACAAAGCCAAAAGCAAACCAGATGAGTAGATGCTGGTTCCTGTGGTGTAAGTACTCTCTCCTTTGGCCTATTTCAAGTTCTCAATGGGGCATCCCTGTATGTGGAAGTGGAAAGAGATCCTATAGTTTACCTTTCCAGCCAGTGCAAGCTGCCTGCAGCATACCACTCTCCAAACCTCCCAAATAAACTTCATGCCCTCATAACTTTATTTTGGTGCCCACTTTGGGGACAATACGAAGAAATATGGAAATCAATGTCCAGAGAAACTGGGTAGTGTTCTTAGATGTGGACCCTTGGCCAGGGGCTGAAAGAATGTCTTATTATTACCTCCTAAGTAACATGATAAGCTGTGACGATATGTCAGACATAGTTTGCCTGTGAGTTACTTAGACTTTCAGTGTTTGTCGGTGGTAATGCTTAGATGCTGATGCTTTATTCAGCTTAGCAAAAGGAATTGTGGTCTTATTGTAAAAGCCCAAGCAGATCATAAAATTCTATATTGCAACATTGTATCATAGCGTCCTGCCAAAGGGCCTGATTTTACTCTATCCATTATTCTTTGCCATGACAGTTTCACTAGACCTGTTCTCATGTTTGCTTTTGTAATTAGCAAGATTGACTTTGCATCTTCAGATGAGAACCATATTTATTGCATTCTTCAGTAGAAGAGAAATGAACTAATAGGTCTTGGGTTTTGTCCTTACGGAAAGTGTTGTTATAATACATTTAGAACCTCATAACTTTTGAGAACACTGCCTGAAAGTTGCTTCTTTTTAAAACTGTTTTTCTATTGCCAAAAAACTCAAGGCAGCTCATCTTCTTTTTTGCTGTCTTTTGTAATATGGACTTTCTACCTCTGTCTTGCCAAGTGCATGCAGCCCAAGCTGCAGGAATTACCCTCCAGTGTGCAAAATGGAAGAATTTCAGTTCTCAGGAACATTCCATCTTGGACTCCTGCAAACACTGGGTCAGTGTGCCAAATATATGTGATGTGAGTTGAATGCTAAGAGCAGCTTATCTGGCTGCCTCACACAGTTCTTCAGACTTCTAGCAGCCATCTTACAAGAGCTTGTTCCTCTTTTCTGGTAGAAGTGAACATGGGATTCAGAGACAAATCATGTCCTCCTTATCTACTCACCTTTGCCTTTCACACTTCGTATTTATGTCTCCATTAATATCCTCATCTATTTAAACTCCTCTCTTTGAGAGTATTTGCCAGTGGGGTTGAACCCAGAGCCTCCTGCATGCTACAGGCAAGAACTCCCCAGTCCCTTACATTTCTTTTTCAATTTAACATAGCATACCAAAATTGCTTATCGTCTGCCTGAGGAGCCCTAGCTAGCTTGCATTTTGTAACTATGGGTATAGTATTTTATATATGATTTTGTGTCATAGAATCAGATATTTTTTTTAATTATGCAAATTAAAAACAAATACATCTTAGAGTGGGTCACTGGTAGGCTGTTGGGTCTGTCACTTAGTTCTCTTACAAAGCTAGGAAGTGCATACTGTGATTGGGAAAGTGACATGCCAGGAATGTTCTAGAATACTGGTATATGGAGAAATGAACAGGCCATATCTCCTATTTGTTTTGTCTTCTTTAACACTGGTCTGTGTTTTGCTGGGTTTGCTCTCATTACATCTTGAGCAACTCGAGATGCATTTATGGGTATGTTTATCTTATTCTCCATTTGCTATTGAGCATTTTCAAAGCAAGGACTTGGTGTTCTATATCATTCATCTAAGTGCCTCCTGGAACATGAGAAATTATACATATAATTTTTTTGAGACAGGGTCTCATGTATCCCAGGCTGCCCTTGAACTTCCTATGTAGCTGAGGCTAGCCTTGAACTCCTGATCCTCCTGCCTCCTGCTCCCAAGTACTAGGGTTACAGGTATGCTTCACCATGCTTGGCTCTGTGCATGAGACATATCTTTAAACAGAAGCAAATTGTAAGGTAAATGTCTCTTTTCAGACCTGGGCTTGAGCTAGCAACAGAACTTTGGACTCACTACTCCACATTTCTGTCTGCTTTATCCTCTGTTTATAACTTAAAGCATAATTTGTGGCATACGTGTCTTTTGTGTCTAAATGGTTTATTATTAATGGGATCGCTTGTGGGCTTAAAATGGCGACACATATGAATGCCTCTTTGGATGATGCTTTCAAAGTGTTGAGCTTTACTCTGCCTCAGCAGATTGAATCTGTCACCGTCTCCTCTAAGTGTGGCCCAAAGTTGTGGGTGGCGGAAAGCACAGCCTGTAGACCACATGTGTCCTTCAGGCTATACTGGAAACATGAGGCTTCTTCAGTTCCAGATGCCACTTAGGCTTCCAGGACAGTTGGCCTGAGAAAAGCCATCCCTGGGAGATTCTGAGACAGTGCCGGGCTGGGCCTTGGGAACACTGCCCTTCTTGGCATTCCTGGTGGCTGTTTGGGTTCAATTCAGCACTGAGGAACTCAAAGGGCAATTTTGCACACACTTTCCCATCTCCCAGTCTTTGCACCAACCTGATTAGACCAGCCAGCTTGCTGGTTCCCCCATGCCTTCCTCACTTTATCTGATCATCCCTCTTCTCTCCTTCCAAGTACCTCATCTAATAACAACCCCATCAAACTCACACTTCACCTTGGCTGGCTGTTCTCAGCACCCACTGCTCCTGTCCTGGAGTTCCTTTCCACTTAGCCTGGAGAGGACTACAGAACCCTTCTCTACACAGTGTTAGAGACCTACTCACCTCCCTTTTAGCTCGTTGCTATCTTGAATCTTTAGTTTAAAGGCCTCTTTGGCCTTCTCTTGTGGGAAGAGATTAAGTCTCTAAAGGACAGAGTTCTTCAATTGAGTCAGCAGCATGAACAGAGCCTGGTTAGCTGTCAGAAAAATTAATTCTCTGGCTCCAATCCTGACTTGCAGAATCAGAAACTCTGGAACCAGAGCCCAGCAACCTGTGTGTTGTTACTCTGAACCATTTGTAGGTGTGGTTATACATGTTGTATTTACCCACAAAGCCAGACACCATCTGTGGTGGTCTGAAAAAGAATGGCCCCATAAACTCACAGATTTGAATGCTGGGTCATTAGGGAGTGGCACTACTTGACAGGGATTGAGAGGTGTGGCCTTGTTGGGGTAGGTGTGGCCTTGTTGAAGGAAGTGTGTCACTGGGGGTGGGCACTGGAGTTTCAAGTGCCCAAACCAGGCCCAGCGTGTCTTCTGCTGCCTGCCGATCCAGATGTAGGACTCTCAGTGACTTCTCCAGTGTCTGCCTGTGTGCCTCCATGTTTCTCACCATAACGATAATGGACTAACCTCTGAACTGTAAGCCAGCCACCATTAAATGTTTTGCTTTATAGGAGTTGCCACAGTTGTAGTGTCTCTTCATAGAAATAAAACACTAAGATACCATCGTCCATTTCTAGGACTATCAAAATTGTCTCAAATAGAAAGCCAATATTCATTAAACACAGCTTCTCATACTCCCTTCATGAGACCCTAGGCACCTCTGCTTCCTGTCTTCATGAATGTGTCTGTGGAATGGCATCTCCTGTAAGTGGGATCCTAAAACATATGCCCTATTGTGTGCCATGCTGTGCTACTGAGGCTGATTTCTGTTGAAGCATGCACTTTAATTGCCTTCTTTTCCCAGTCTCAGAAATATGCCTCTGTGTTTACAGTACATTTTGCCTATCTGTCTGTTGATGGGCATTTGGGCTTCTGCTATGAGCACTGTAGTACTGTGTGACTTGAGTCCCTGCATTCGATCTTTTGGAATTGCTCAATTACAGCATTGGTTGTTTTCTAGTTTCTAATGTGTGTGTGGACACACATGCATATAAAGGTCAGAGGATAACCTGTGGGAATAAGATATCTCTTTCTACTATGTGGTACAAATTCAGGTCATCAGGCTTGGCAGTGAGTGCTTTTACCCAGTGAGACATCTCACCAGCCCTGTTTTCCATAATTTGAAAGTTGCCATTCCATGGAGAAAGTGATATTTTGTTATGGTTTTGATTGTGTTTGATTGTATTGCCTAATGGCTAGTGAAATCTCTTGAGTGTCTTTTCATGTGCTACAGCATACTTACATGTCTTCTTTGAAGCAGTATCCATAAAGTCCTTTTCCTCTTTTTAAATATTTTTCTTTTCATTGTTGAGTTGTAGGTGCTCTTATATGTATATATTATATATGTAATATATATATCAAGCACTTATTAAACACATGTTCTATAAATATTTTTTTGCCATTTTATATGATCTTACCACTCTCTTATTTCTGATTTTTTATATGCAGAAATTCTAAATCTTGATGAAGTCCAATTTGTGTGCTTTTCCTTTTGTCAAAATCTGAGTTTTGTGGTGTTGTACCCAAGAAATCATTGCCAAATGCAACATCATAGTATTTTCCTCTTGTGTTTACCCATAAGAGTTTCCATGTGAGTCCTTGATCCATTGCGAGTCAGTTTTTATAAATGTGGTACTAAGTAAAGGTTCAGTCTCATTCTTTGCATATGGATATTTAGTTTTTCTATATTTTTTGAAGAACCTGTCCTTTCTCCATCAAATGGTGCTGTGAGTGACTGTCCTCCAAGCCAAGCAACCACCATCTTGTAGATTTCAGCTGTGCCACCTTACAAAAGGACCATCCCAGCTGGGCTTGTTGACTGTTCATAGCTCCTCATGGAGGGTTGGGAGAGTCAGGGGATCCTCACCTGAGTGTCCAGTGGCTCCCTACTACCAGTTGTATGCAACTCTGCCTGAACTGCTGTGGCCTTGGAGAGGAGTTAGAATATATAGGTGGGAGAGATTAAGGAAAAGGGGGATCCATCTACGCAGCTACAGGGAAGCCTTCATCCTTGCTGGGTAAAGGCTTTCTAGGTACAGCCTGTTGGGGGAGGAACAGGCACACCCATACCCCTATAAGTGACCCCTTAACCATGTTCTGTAAGGAAACCTAATACACTCGTTGGTTCTCGAGAGAACTTTGGCAGAACTGGGCCTTGGTTTGTTGTTGGAACCTCCTAAGGAGGGTAAACCATTGCTTCTGTCTCCTTCTGGAAAGGGATTTTTAGCAAGAACTGGCTTTGGCATCCTTATATCAACTTGGATTAAAAAAATTTTTTTTCAAGACAGGGTTTCTCTGTGAAACAGTCCTGGCTATCCTAGAACTCCCTCTGTAGACCAGGCTGACCTCGAACACACGGGGATCTACCTGCCTCTACCTCCCAAGTGCTAGGACTAAAGGCATGCACCTCCACTACCCAGCTCAATCTGGATTTTTAACTAGGTGTTGTAGTATACTACTCCTGGGGTGTAGCTATAGTTTTCCTGCCTGGCCCACAGTCAGGACAAATCTCTATCACCCGCCAGTACCACAGCCGCTCAGACCCAACCAAGTAAACACAGAGACTTATATTGGTTACAAACTGTATGGCTGTATCAGGCTTCTTGTTAACTGTTTTTATATTTTAAATTAATCCATTTTTATAAATCTATACCTTGTCATGTGGCTCATGGCTTACCGGCATCTTTACATGCTGTTTGTCATGGCGGCGGCTGGCCGTGTCTCTGACTCAGCCTTTTACTTTCCAGAATTTTCTTTTCTGCTTGTCCCACCTATCCTTCCTGCCTGGTTATTGGCTAATCAGTGTTTTATTTACTAACCAATCAGAGCAACACATTTGACATACAGACCATCCCACAGCACTGGGGAGATGTGAACTAATGTCTATTCATCTGATAACAGACCAAAGTAAGGATACCACTGTAGTCCAACTTGGTGAACCAAGGAATTTACTGAGTTTGTTTACAGGAACATGGGTAAGGAGTTACTTACAGGAGCATAGATGAGGAGCTGCTTATAGAAGTGTGAGCAGCTTAGGAGTCACAGTTGTCACAGCAGGACTAACTCAGCTACATCTAAGCATGGCAACTAAAGGTGTCACCAAGCTCTAGCAGTTTCCAGAAATGTGTCTTCAACACAGACCTGGAAGACAAAGAGCTACCCTGAAGCTGTCAGGCAGTGCAAATTTCCCTGACAGACTGATTTCTCCCTGCTCTTTAGACACCCAGCCTTATTTAACTGACAAATTGGACTTGGTTTCTTAGTTAACTGTATCTTTCAATGGTCGGTCATCATCCAACTCTGAAGTAAATGTTAGCTGATTAAAGTAGTAAAGGTTAAAACGTTTAAACCATATGCTATAGATCTCAACAATCAAGTCAATATGTTTAAAGGGAAGAATTATTAGAGGGTTTATAAAGCCTGGCTTGAACAAATTAATTCATCAGTTTGCCAAGGGTCTGCCGATGAATTCAAGAACCCATTTAAAAAGAGAAACATCTGCTGCAATTTAAGTTCCTGTTTCTAAGTGCATGCTGTGGATTGTTCTTTCTGAACATGGATATGCATTTACACAAATGTATTTGAGGGTTGATTTGAAATCTCTCCAGTGTTTTTGAAGACCAGGAGGTAAATTCCTGAGTGGTGTCAAAGATTACTGGCCTGTCTGCTTGTTCTTGGTGATGGAAGAGAACTTTAACCTTTCCGGAACTGAAAGGCGTGCCAACAAACCAGGATGCCAGCTGAATATGAAAGCCCTCTCCCTGCCCATGCTGGGCTTTCTAAGATTGTATCCCTAGTGGGATGGTCACTTCTAAGCTTATGGGTATAGATTTACCAGAGACGCACAAGTCTGCCTTGTACCTGTACTAACTCTAACCTTCAGCTTAGACTAAACCCCACCGTCTCTAGAGCTAAAACTGCAGGCGACACCCACCAACAGCTGAGGAGAGGGAAGTTTAGACTCATTACATGAATTCATTCAGGGCTTCAGTCATGTAACTGGATGTAAATGGAATACCTGTCTTTGGCTATGAGGGCATTGTTCTTCTGGTTCTAAGCATGACCTTTCTTGCCATTTTCAGATATATTTTCATCAAAAAATGAGGCTCATGAAGAGTAACCAGTCCTTTGTACACGCTGTGTGATCTCTAGATCAGCCGCAGCAGCATTTCTTAAGAGCTTGTTGAAATTCAGAATCTTAGGCCCCGCTCTAACCTAATGATTCAGAATCTGTCTTTTTTTTTTTTTTAAAGACAGAATATCGTGTAGCCCAGGATACCCTCAAAAAAAAAAAAAAACAAAAAACAAAAAACAAAAAAAAACACAAGATGGCTCAACAGTTAGGAGTACTGGCTGCTCTTGCAGAGGACCCAGGTTCAGTTCCTAATACCCACAAGGCAGCTCACAAACATTTGTAACTCCATTTTCAGGGAATCCAATGCCCTCTTCTGGCCTCCATGGGCATGAGGCACATACATTGTTACACAGACATATGTGTAGGCAAAACCCCCATACACATAACATAAAATAAACATAAAAAAATTTAAATTTCCATGTAGCTAAAGCTGGCCATTAACTCCTGATCCTCCTGCTTCTACCTCCCAAGTGCTGGAGTGCTGGGATTATAGGAATCCACCACTGTGCCTAGGCCCAGAATCTGTATTCTGACTAGACCCCTGGTTACCTGCCACTGCTTGAGAACCTCTGTTTCAAACCCACTTTACGAAACCAATGCTGGAATTCACACACTGGAAGAGATTTTTTTTTTAAACCCTTCTGACTTAACAATCTTTCAGAAAACAATTTTCATAATGATTAATTTGTGTGTGAGTAAGGATTTTGTTCCAGACTAGTAAAAACCAACCATTATG
Source organism: Peromyscus eremicus (assembly GCF_949786415.1). Taxonomy (NCBI): domain Eukaryota; kingdom Metazoa; phylum Chordata; class Mammalia; order Rodentia; family Cricetidae; genus Peromyscus; species Peromyscus eremicus. The sequence continues at coordinate 1,169,947 of NC_081420.1, read as the reverse complement.
AATCTGAAACCAGTTCTTTAATTTTTATCTAAGGATTAGTTCAATGCTACATGGAAGAGATTTGAGCAATTACTCCTGTCTTCAAATCAAGAATCAACCTTTTAAAAAGATTTTGTGAGCTTAAGTTTATAACTCACACTGTCCTCTATTGTTTTTAGTTTATTTTTTATATATACTCCATGTTCTTGGTATTGCTTATGGTTTTATCATAATTCCTTTTTTAAAATTTATTTATTTATTATGTATACAGTGTTCTGCCTGCATGTATGCCTTTAGGCCAGAAGAGGGCACCAGACCTCATTACAGATAGTTGTGAGCCACCACGTGGTTGCTGGGAATTGAACTCAGGACCTTTAGAAGAGCAGCCAGTGCTCTTAACCGCTGAGCCATTTCTCCAGCCCCTTATCATAATTTCATAATTAACTGTGGGGTGTGAAGGTTGTAGTCTGCTCAGAAAAATGGGAATCTCAATTGAATGGAGTGACCAATATTGCCCCTGGGTACAGCAACTGGAAACAACTTCCTTATAAATCAACTGAGTTTTGTCAACTTCCTAAGTCATACCTAGCAAGTACACACACACACACACACACACACACACACACACACACACACACTAACTTCTGTGATCCAATGGCCTGTATGAAGACTGTGGCTTCATGACTAGCCCCTAGAGTTAGGAACTGATGACAGTCAGCAGCTAAATTTTGCTCAAGGGTCTTTGTGAAGTGACAATTTGGATTAGTTTTTAATACTTTTTTTATTTTTAATTATGTGTATGTGTGTGGGGGTATGTGCATGCACCCTAGGAGGCCAAAAGATGTCGTCAGATCCCTTGGAGCTGGAGTTACAAGCAGTTGAGCACTACCTGATGGGGGTACTAGGAATTGAACTTGAGTCATCTGCAAGACAAGTACATGTTCTTAATCACCATTGAGCCATCTCTCCAGCCCCTGGATTAGTTTTCAGAAAAAAAAAAAACAAAACATGTAGACATGACAAAGAAGAGTCAATTCCATCCCTCATATTTCCTACTTAATAAAAATCCACAGGACCAGATCCAAAATTCTTTCATTGTGGCTATGATCTACTTGAGGGCACCAAAGACCCTGATGAAGATGTGCTATATTCACCATGACACTTGGGCATAGCTAGATGTGTCAAGGATCTAGCCAGGTGCCTTAAGACCTTATCTCCATTAGAGGTCAAGAAGCTTAGGGTGAGAATGATAGTGTTCAATTGTTTAACTGCTTTCCAAGGCAGGTGAAACAAACGGACAGTCTTTGATTGCCCAGAACTCACTGGGCCAAAGCAGGCCAACAGTGGCAGATAGGAGAAGGATATAAGACAAATACTGCAGAAATAGCTTCAGAAAGAAGAGTCTCAGATAAATGTGTTCTACATGAAGTAGAGCGTGGCTTGAAACTGAGCTCAGCACCGCTGGTCCTTGGCACAATGAGTAATCACCACACACATCACAGAAAGGCTGAAATGAAAACAGCAGCTCTCTAAACTACTGAGGCAGTGCAAACTGGTATATTTGAAAGGTCTCAAACACAGGTTCGAGGGGACACTGAGAAGGACTGTCAGGAGTGAGGAGTTTATTAATGGAGTCATTAATGCCAGGGAGATGGATAACCCAATGGTGGGACTCTGGAGAGAAGAAATCAGGACCCCTGGGCAGAAGTGGGATATCTTTCTGAGGCTGGGGCTGGTTTCACAGCTCAAGTTTGCAGACAGGCTCTAATTACCAGACAGGAATTAGGAAGAAGGGTGCATGACCACAAGTGCCCCTTCTAATGTAAACTCACTTTCCCAGGTGAGAAACGCTGGCTAGCGAGTCAATAGGGGACTCTCCCTCAGTAGGAGCCTGTCACACCCGTGGGAGAGGAAGGGTAGCTGCATGCACTGTGGCCTAAGCAACTGTTGGATTCTAACCTTACATCCTCATGATACTCATCTTGGAAAACTCCAGTAGTTTTGATATACCATGTACCTCAAGACCCAATGTCCCTTTCCTAAAAACAAATAAGTAAATATGTCTTGTTCACTGTGTAAGGAGCTTAGAAGCCATCATTCTTTCAACAAGAAAATGGACAAACCAACTAAAAATTGAGTAACTAATTTTATGCATGTCACAGGTAAACTTGCCCCCTCACTCTGTGTCCTGGTTAGTTTTTTGTCAACTTGACAAAAGCTAGTGTCATCTGAGAAGAGGGAATCTTAACTGAGAAAACACCTCCATCAGATTGCCTGTGGTCAAGTCTGTGAAGCATTTTCTTGTTTAATGATTAATGTGGGAGGACTCAGCACACATGGTGAGTGGTCCCATCCCTGGACAAGCAGTCCTGCTTTATATAAGAAAGAAGGCTGAGTAGACCAGTAAGTAATACTCCATGGTCTCTGCTTCAGTCTCCAGGTTCTTTCCCTGGTGTCTCTCAATGATGGACTGTAATTAGGATATGTAAGCCTATATTTTGACTTAAAACTCCTGAGGTTACTTTTGGTCATGGTGTTTTTCACAGCAACAGAAAGCAAATTAAGACACCCTCAAAAAAGAAGACCTGCATATAGGAAACACAATTTACTAGATATAAACAAAACTGCAAAACCCATGGCTGGAGTAGGAAAACAGGCTCATAAACATGACAAACGCATCAGTGTAGATGAGTTTGGGAACTACATACTCCAAGGGGCCAAGTATACTTGTTTGAGGTTTATTTCTTTGAATCTTTATCAGAGAACCTTGGTTCTCACAGTGATGCTAAAGGAAGTTTCCATGTGCTTCCATAGAAAGCCTAAAATAAATCTGAGCACTCATAAGGTCTGCCTGAGGAAAGCTAGTTCACCAGAGCCTAGATTCAGGGTTGTCAAAGCCTAACTGTCCTAGGAGAAGGGACACACCCAGCATTACAAGACATTCTGACCATCTAAGGATGGGACATTACTGAAAAGCATTATAGGGTCACAGCCTGGGGGTTCACTGGTTCGCTGGCTCACAGAAGACAGCACAGCACAGTGGACCACAGAGAGCTTTTCCAACATCTTCATTACACTAAAGGACTCTTCTGTTTTTCTACTATATCATGGCAAGCTTTCAAAAACAACAAAGTAACAAGCCACATTAAAAGGCAAAATATATAAATATGTGCATGCATGCATGCACACATAAAGTCCTAAACTGAAACAACAAAACCTCCAAACTTGGATACAGAACAGACACTTATCACCAGATTCAGACATTGTTGGGATACTGGGATCAACAGCTTGAAAACTTAAAACTACCGTGATAAATAAATATGCTTCAGGCTCTGATGGAAAACATCAATTATCATGTAAGGGCAAACAGCTAATGCAAGCAGAAAGGAAGCTCCTAAGAAGGAACCCAGCAGAAGTGCCATAGAGGAACAACACTGAAGCAAAAATGAATGCATGTCACAGGCTCACCACTAGGCAGAATTGAGCTTAAAGATACGACAACAGAAAGCTCAAAAATTCAGAAACTGTGGGGAAAGGTTAAAAGAAAATGAAACAACTACCCAGGAACTGTGAGTGAGTTACAAAAGGTGTGGTGTGTGCATGGTGGGAACAAAAGAAAGAGAAAAAAGACAGGAGATATCAGAAGCCAAAAGGACTCTATCCTCTGTGGCCTATACATTGAGGATCTGCACACATAGTGACATTCTTCTTGGAAACAAGAGGAAAACACACTATTCTCTCTCAGATGTGTGTTCTGCTTTCTCTGCCTGACTTATCCATTTATCAGCCTCTGGGAAGTATGTTGACCATTGAGGGAAAGCTCCCCTCCCTGCATCACTGATCAAGCTTTTCAACTTCTGGAAAGTCCATTTTAGGTGCTCACTATATGACTCAATGACATGCTCACTGTTGATAAATAATCTCATTATGACTCCCCAGTGCCTACTTTTGACAATTTTTAGTAGAAGAAATGAGTTGCTGTATAGATGTTTCCTTCAGGTGACTTCTCCCACCAAGTCTACAGTAGGAAGCTTTCTTTCTGAAAGACCATAATGTTCATACATTAATGCCAAGTGCTTGTTTCTGCCAGTCTCTATTTCTCACAGATGACTATGATTTTTCTATTGTTACAGGGATTTTTTTTAAAAAGATGCCTTTATTTAGTGGCCCAGAATATTATGTGTTTCACATTTTAAAAGAGGAGGAGGAGGAAGAAACTGAAAAGTTGCCATCTGCCTGAGATGTCTGAGTGCAGCTGAATGAAGAACAGACTTTGATGTGTGAGGTGGGAAGCTGCTTTTTTTAAAGTTAACTTGAAAGCCAGTACTTATATTGGGTTGCCATACATCGTTTATTCCATGTAAAAGTTTATGTTGAAATTCAATCCCATTGTGAGTTAGTAAGAGAGTAGAAACAATCTGATTATGCTGTTTGAGGTGGAGCCTTAGTGAGGTGATTAGGGTTAGATGAAATATTAGGGTGGATGGAGACTCTCTGACCTAGTGCTGGTAGCTTTATAGAAAGAGGAAGAGACTAGTGGCAGCACACACACACAGACACACACACACACACACACACACACACACACACACACACACACATGCACACCTGTTTTTCAATGTGTGCTACCCTGCATCATCTAGATGCTGACAGCAAGAAAGCCTTCACCAGATGCAGCCCCTTGATCTTGACCTTGGACCAGAACTGTGAACCAAAGTAAGCATCTTTTTTTCTCCTCCACCTCCCTCCTCTACTGTCCTTCCCCCTTTCTCAAAATAATTGAGTGCTGATTGTGAAGTTAATAATAATAAGGAAAACTGAACTTCTTTAACACAAATTACTTAATTTTTAATCTTTTGTGCTAATTTAGGTCATAGCAGATGACACAGCTGATGCATAAACCTTATTATAAAGGCATGTAATTGTCATTGCCTTTTGCCAAAAGCTTCCAAATAAGCAGCTTGTTCTTGATCATTCTGTTAACTGCTGGATCAACAAAGGCTGACTGTAGCTATCGTCACCATCACTCAACACTTGCATACTGACTCTTCAGCCCACTGTTTCACCCTTACGTTAACAGGTAGAGCACTTTGCTTGGAAGTCTATCTCAGCCTGGGCTATAGAAAAGCAGCAGTGGGAAGCACTGTATACTAACCACAGTGTTACAGAGATGCCCAGACACACATTCAGTGAGACGCTCACCTGCTCAGGTAAGTTAATCTACTTCTTTGCTACATTGTGAAACAGTTCCGTGGTTACTCAGTCACCCCAGTTATGAAACTTGTTAGATGTTGCTAGCTCTGAACTTCACCTGAATCCTCTCCTAAGGTTTATGTAAAGGTTGAAAACCTTTAACATTGAAGATAATTAAAAACATATTGATCTCCATGAACTTAAAAGTGTATGGTTCTCTAGGCTATTAGCATTGTCTTCATCCTGAGAACACAATAAATTTAGAAATTCAGATAACTGGTATTGTAAGGCCAGCTGTGTACATTTTAGTGATAATTAGTTATTTTCTTGGACTTCTATCTAGAAATGACTAATTTGCTTGTACAGAGCACTGGTTCACTTTTGTTATCCTGTACATTCTGCATTAACTGCACAGAATGGCCGGTGTCTTCCTCACATCCAGGGCGTCTCCACTCCTCTCTGTGCCCCTCATCTGCTGACGGTTGGTTCTTCACCTGAGCTGGAGATCTCAGTTTAGTTCTGCACCTTTCATAAAGAGAATTTCTTCAGAGCTTTCCTAGAAATTCTAGAACTATCTTATACGAAATGATTTTATTTTTTCCCCAGCTTTTGGTTGTAAACATTTTTACTGTGTTGAAAATTTGAAAGACAAAACAACAAACCATAGCCAAAGGTTCACATTCCCACATCTCTGCCGTCTAACTTCATTAAGTGTTAAAACATCACTAGTTTCTTCATGTGTGCACATGTGTGAACCTATATGTGCTTAGGGATGCTACATTAAAATGAACTGCAGACCTCTTGACACTCTACCCTGAACTTCAGGGACAGCTTCTAAAAACAGGGTGTTCTGCTGTGTAATTACAATATCAACACAACCAAAAAAAAAAAAAAAGATTAATTCTGTAATGTTATCTACTTCCCAGACTATATTTAGCTTTTTCATGTGTCCTTAATGCATTTTATATAGTATATAGTACAATATTCCTTAAAAACAGTCAAATTTTAGATGCTGGCTTTTATCTTTGTGTCTCAGTTTCTCTTAATTTAGAACAACGTTCTCACCAGCATCCCAGCACACACATGCTCTCTCTCACACATATTCTTTTTGACACTGAATTTGTAAATCACAGCTTTATTTTGTATAACAATTCACATTCCAAGGAACTGATTATTTCTTCATCATCTCATTGAACTGGTTCACCTCTCAGATATATTTTGTATGAACTCTAAGTTGAGTCCTCTATATCCTTCTTAAATATTTGCTTTTATAGACAGCCATATGAATTGGCTTTTCTATCATGCATGTAAATAAGACCCTTACTCAGTAAAGTCTTTCTAGTTTCTTAACATACAGGTGTAACACTACCCATGGCTCCTCTCATGCTTTATGACTTCTTAGCAAATATGTAACACATAGTCAACAAGTAAGTAACACTGTTTATGCACAAACTCTTTGCATTCTTATAAACCATCCTTTCTTTGTATTTAGAATGTGGTATTCTACATTAAAATGATTCTTTAAGTTTTTTAATAAATTATTTATTTTGTATATGGGTGGGGCATGTGTGTCATAGCATGCAGATAGAGGTCAGAGGACAATTTGTAGGAATTAGTTCTCTCCTTCCACCATGTGGGTTCTAAGAGACCAACTCAGGTTGGCGGTCTTGGTGCCAAATGATTGTAATTCAATGGATCATCTTACCAGCCCACAAAATGAATGGTTCTTTTCCTGTTAGGAGGCCATCTTTTTACCCTATTGTGTTTCTCTATTGTGTGATTCATACTTAAAATATACCTTTCTGTAGGATAGGTAAAGCCTGAATATATGGAGATAATTCAGTGGTATCTAAAAATGAGGAATTTGATTTATTAAAGTGACAAAATTCTTCAGCAATTTTTCTCATTCTTGTATGAGCAGTGAGCAAAATGAAGTAAAATAGTATCTAAACAAATGTGAATATTTTAATCAAGCCATGAACATGTGTAAAAGCATCATTTTAAGGTTTCAGAGTGACTTCAAATTAAGTTCATTACAAACATATTACAGTTGACAGCTTAGTTCTCCAAACTGCTTCTGAGATGAAAGGTGCACACTTATAACTGATTTGATTATTTATGGACAGTATTTGTTTTAGGACAACAGTTCAGTCTTTTCAAAATTCAACTCCTAACTGGATGTGGGGTGGGGGGTATAGGTGAATTGGCCATAGACAGCACACATGCTTCTAGACCAGGACATAAATTCAATGGCAAAAAGGAACAATAAAATATACAGTCTGAGTTACTCATATCACCTTGTGACTGAGGATTGTTATATGTGCTATATAGAGAAAGCCAGAAAGAAAAGGTTTTCATCTATATAATCACTTACTTAGAGAATTATGAAGAAAGATAGTCAGCTTTTGAGAAGCATAATTTGGTAGAGATCAATTTTCTGTAAATTACTCTTTTAAAAGTTAATTTAAGAGTGAACAACTTGATAAAAATAATTTTAGCTGGCAATACTTTGTGTTATCTAGGTCCTAGTATTTATCTATTAGGGATACATTTTTCTTGTATGTAATTAGTTAAAGCAATTCTTTGGCATACATGTATGATTTTCTCATTTATTAAAGGCATAAACAAATGTGCTTGTTTATTTTTACATGAAGAAGTAAATCTTAGCCAACTATTTGGTACTGTAGGATGTGGAACCTCTTTAGAATTGACCAATATTTTGATTTTAAAATTGTCAATGTCGAAAACATCAGTACACATAAATAAATAAATACATTATATAAAATTGTAGAAGCATGTTTAGGGCCATTTCACAAATGGTTAGAAATTCTGTCCAAATCCCAAGTTAAACATTGAATATTATTTATGAGGCTCAAGTCAGGACCTCAAACAGCAATTTTTAAAATCAAGCATTCTAACACAATCTATCCAAAGACATACTAATTTGCTGAGGAATGACAATAGGAAAATATTGACTTTATTTTTCATAATTAAGCTGTTATGTTTCTATAAGATTAGAAAACTTTATATAAACATTAAAACACTGAAATTTGTAAGACACAATAATCTCGATTCTGAGCTGAGCTATCTCAGGCACTATTTTTTGGCACTAGGTGGTGAGGCTCATTGTACAAAGACAACAGCTGTGTGTTCAGAACCAAGGATGCCATGAAGTCCTGTAGAGACACATAGACAAGGGCTGCTGAACCTCTCTGGATTCTACATGTTTGATTTCTGAATTAATTTTTGCTCATTCTGTGTTCAGAAACCTCTTACTGATGCCAAGTCATTCACAACCCTAACATTCAGTTATATGACTTCACATAGGGATGTGAAATGGTGTTAAATGAGCCATTGGGGCTGGAACGATGACGACTCAGCAGGTAAGAGTGCAGCTCGGAGGGGAGTTTGGTCCCCATCATCCACATCAAGACGCTATAACTCTAGCTCCCAGGAATCATTGGGCACCTATATTCAAATGCACCTAGACATGTACGTGCACGCGCATGCGCGCATGCACACACACACACACACACACACACACACACACACACACACACACACGAAGACACATAAGAAACAACACAGTAAATCTTTGAAAAACTGAAGCCAAACACTAGACCCCTTACTTGCTACAAAGTACATATTCCTTAAAATCTCCCCATGAACACATGCATTTACTATATTGAAGATGATTATTTTTCTTAAAGTATACTTTGGTAAATGTGGTAAATTTTGCAAATGGGTTATTTGATTCATTCTTTGCTATTGACTTAAAACCGGCTGATTTCTGGCCACTTGACTCAGAACTGCCCCTGCTACAGAGGAGACATTTAATAAGTGTTTATTGACAGACTCACAGTCAGGAAAATGGTAGCATGTGAAACAAAATGTCAAGACTAGATTTGGTTTCTGAGCACTGTACCTTGCTAGAATCTACTTGGACTTTGGGTTATTATGCACCACCATGCCAGGCTCCGTTCCCATGCCTGGGCGGGTTCTTACTGGGGTGAGGTTGAGCCTACAATTGGCAGTTACGAGTTTAGGAGTTTTAACTGCAAAGACAGCTAAACTATAGAAAATCTTTGAAAAAAAAATCTTCAGGGAGGGTATATTTAAATACTAGAGGTCAATTTCTAGGGAATTAAACAGATGAGATTAGGGATTTTAGAGTTGTTCATGACAGAAATCTTCACACAGAAAAAAGAAAAAAACACTCTTAGATTTATGTTTCCACCTGCGGACCCAGAGAAGGTGGGAGATAACTGAGATTGAACTCAGCATTCTGTCACTTGCCAAGTTTTAGGGCTGAGTTTAAGCAACAATGAGATCATGTCTTCAGGTCAGGGCAGCCCAGTTTCTTCAGATCAGACCCCTGCCATCTTGAGTGGTGGTGCTCATCTGCTACCAGGTGGCTGTGACTTGGGGCTAACTGGCCAGCCTTCTTCCTGGTCCAGGAAAACCAGGACTCAGGTTCAGCTCTTTAACACCTATGTCCCTGCGCTGACCAGATACAGCAGCTGGTCTGCTAGCTGTTGAACTAGTTCAAAGCTGGGTCTTCATAACCACTGTACAAATGCACAATGAACTTGCAAATCTAAAGCCTAATATGAAAGCTAGAAGGTCTTTGTGTGGAAATAGGAACAGAAACTTCATGAAGCTGCCAAAACTAAAACTGAGAATACCCAGAGCTTAATTTAGGCTCCAGGGATTTCCTAAGACTTGTTTTCACTGTGTCTTGGAGGCAGCTTCAATCTGCTAAATCCTTCATTAGTCAGTCAAATGAAAGTTCAAGGAAACATCAAGGAGCCTTGTTTGATCTATAAGTCATTGCCAATAATCAAATGGCCTTGGCAGCTCAGCTCAGTAGGCACACTGGGAGCATCACATGGCTTCTGTCCTTGGGATGTCACTCACTTGATGGAAAATTCACAGTGGTACTCTGCTGCTCTTGGGGTCACTGGACTCTCAGCCTCACCCTTAAGATCCCCTGAGGCTAATCTCCTTCAGACCACATACTTCCACAAAACTTACGTTCTTTTTTCTCCTACAGTTCCTATGAACTTTCTAATTTTTCTGTTTATTTTTTAATGAGTAACATTTGAACTTACGATAGATATCAAATGTAACTATTCTCCATTGCCATTTAAAAACTCCATCCTTTTCCAGAATGCCAGTTTTCTTCTAGGATTCCTGATGGCACTCATCTGATATTTGTTTTTTGTTTCTAGTACTCAGCATATTTTTATTATGTGATTAAATATATCTTGGGTCATCTTCCTCTATCACACTGCACATTTATAGGCACAGAGCTCACATCTTATCAATATTTCCAATTGATCATGGGGCAGAAAATAGGATTAATAGTATTTCTTGGTTCATACTACACAGTCATTAGGGTTCCAGAAGCAAATACTTCAGGTATTTATTCCTTTTTCATTTCATTCCTCATTACCATTCTCCTTTCTCTTTCCACATGTATCTGTTCTAATAAGTTTGATATATATCATGAATGCATAGCCATGCACTGCATGACATTTTGGCAAGCAGATTGCACATATGATGTTGATCTCACAAGGGTGCATTATGGAGCAATGCCATGCTTTCTTTGTTCATGTAAATGTAGTCTATGATGTTCACATTATGACAAAATGCTTATCAATGCATTCCTCAGAACATGTACCCTGTTAAACAAATGCCTGGCTGCATTAAAAAAATATTGGGTTGCACTCTATTTTAATAGACACAATACTTATTTGGCACCATGTTTTTAAGATCTGTTAATATTGCCCTGTGGACATCAGTTAGTTCAAATTGCCAAAGGATACTCTATTATATGCACCACATTTTCCTCAACTGTTCCTTCAGCACACACCAAAATTTCCTTTAATGCTTGGCTACTACAGTATGCCACTGACTATCAAATATATGATTTCTGTGTGTCAACATGTTACACAGACATAGTAAGAACTAACTGGTTGTTTTAGTTAGATTTCTATTGCTATGATAAACACTATGACCAAAAGCAACTTGGGAAGGAAAAGGTTGATTTCAGCTTACAATTCTCAGGTCACACAGTCCATCACCAAGGAAAATCAATGCAGGAACCTGGAAGCAGGAACTGAAGCAGAAACCATGGAGGAATGCTGCTTACTAGCTTGCTCCTTTTTGCTTGCTTAGTTTGCTTTCTTATATACCTCAGGACTACATTCCCAGGAGTGGTACTGTCCCAAGTGAGCTGGGCCCTCCCACATCAATCAATAATTAAGAAAATGCCTCACAGACTTGCCTACAGGTCAATGTTATGAAGGGCACTTTCTCAATTAAGATTCCCTCTTCCCAGATATGTCACGATTTGTGTCATGTTAAGCATTTAAGTTGATGAGCACTGAATTTGACTGACTGGTAGTCAAACTCTGCTTTCTTTAGGAGTGTGTATAGGGTACTGTTTTACCATAAAGTCTCACAAGATTTTTCAAGTATTTGCTTATCTCATGGATGGCTAACTAAATGATTTTTCATGAGCATCTGATAACATATTCTTTGGCCACTTAGGTTTACATTTATTTATATTACCTATATATATTCTTTGTCCATTTTATTTTGGAGAATTTCATATATGAGTACACTGCATTTTGGTCATATATACCCCTTATCCCTCTAACTCCTTCTATATCCCCCACAAATTCATGCCCTCTAGAAGACACTATATTTTAACTGGAAGATTTCCTGTGTCCCGGCCTGCTGGTGGTCGGGACAAATGTCTCCCATTTGAGTCCCCCAAGTAAACACACAGAGGCTTCTATTAATTATAACGTCATGGCCATGGCTCAAGCTTTTAGCTAGCTAGCTCTCTATCTTAAATTAGCCCATAACTATTAATCTATGTATTGCCACATGTTCCGTGGCTTTACCTGAGTCCCATTACATGTTGCTCCTTGGGCAGCTCGCTGGTGTCTCTCTCTGCCTTCTTCCTGTCTCTCCCCTTGAATTTCCTGCCTGCCTCTAAGCTGCCTTGCCATAGGCCAAACATCTTTGTTCATCAACCAATCAGAGAAACACATATTCTCAGCATACAGAAAGACATTCCCCCAATACTATATAGCAGCAGGCATTCTGGTCCTCTGTCTCTTACAATCTTTCTACCCCCTCTTCTGTGATTTTCCATGAGCCTTAGGTCTAGTGATGAGATCGCATTGTAGATGTACTAACTGGGCCTGGGCACCTCATGGTCACATGGTCTTTACATTTTGACCAGTTTGCAGATGTCTGCAACAGCCTCCATCTACTGAGAAAAAAAAGAAGCTTACTTGATGAGAGGTGAAAGCAACATTTATCTGGTTGAGATGGTCCTAGGGCCTGGAATGTGGGGACAGATGGGGGTCTCTTGTTCTTGATCTTAATGGAACCACTTTAATCTTTTATCGATTCACTGATATGAAGTGCAAGTTTTGGGCTATTCATGTTAAACTTTTCTTCTAGATTTAGTTTGTTGGTTTGTTTTAATTGTAAGAGTATTAAAATGTGCCAAATGCTTTCTCTGCATCAATTGAGGGAACTGTGTCTTCTTCTTTATTTGTTAATGTGGTGTAGTGCATTGGTTTTTGGATGTTGAACCATTCTTGAATTTCAGGAGAATTTTAGGTCCTGGTGTATAATCTTTTTCATATACTGCTAAGTTTAGTTGGCAAGTATTCTGTTGAGAAATATTGATGGAAGTTTCCTTTTCTTGTAGATTCCCTCTGGCTCTGGTGAAAGGATAATACAGAGAATGAGTTATGAAGGTTTCTTTAATTTTTGGAAGCGTTTGGGAATGATCAGTATTAGTCTTTGAGTATTTGGTAGAATTTATCAGTGACTCGTAGCTTTTCATTGTTGGAAGGTTTTTTTATTATTTATTCAATGTCCTTATCAATTTATAGGTCTATTCAGGCTTTCTATATCTTTATTATTTAATATTGATACATTATGTATTTTCTGAGAATTTGTCCATTTCATCTAGGTTATCTGATTTTCAGTAATTGTTTATAGTACTCTTGGAATTAATTCCTGTAAAATCAGGAATCAGTTCCTTCTTCTACTTCTGATTTTATTTCCATCTTCTCTCCCTTTATGTGGTTATTATATGCAATGAGAGCCTCAATGGTATGAGGCTCTCATTGCATATATAACACACACACACACACACACACACACACACACACACACACATATATATATAAATTTATTAAAGGGTTCTATGGGAGAAACAGACTCACTGATGCAAGATAAGGTAAATCAAGTTGCAGAGTCCTTGGAAAGCTGGGGACTGATCACAGCTTCATGCCACCTGATCTGGTCTTCACCACCCAAGGGAGCAGGATCCTCTTTCTCCTCCCTTTTAAGAGGTCATGTGGGCATGATAAGAAGCAACACCTCTACCAGGCCAGATAGCCCAAGGTCATGGGCAGAGAGAATTCCTACTATAATTATAACAGTTTGCCAAATTTGTTGGACATTTTGAAGAACCAACTCATTTTGATTAACTTTTTAAAATTTGTTTTCTATCCTCTATTTCTTCTCTAATCTCGTATTTTTCTTTTCTGTATTGCCTTTCATTACACTAATGGTCTACATATGAAAATTATTCACAAAATGTAACCTGCATTGTTCAACTCTAAGAGTCTGTACCATCTCTATTCTAGCTAATGTCTTGGACTTGGTTCAGACTTTCAGTTTTATGAAGGCAGAATCATGATCTTTCTGTTAATGGTTTTTATCTCCAGTGCTTAGCAGAGTTTCCAGCATATGGTAGGTTTGCTAAATAAACATTTGTTGAATGAATGAATGTCTAAATAAATATTCAGGGGATTGTGAACTTTTCAGGCAATTCTCTAATATTATTAATTCTTTTGTAACTTTCTCATTTCTTAGGGAATTTTTATAGCAAAAAGATAAGAAACAGACATTTATTAGACTATAATATTAAAATTATTTCCATAAAATGGGCTGTAGGTTATATGAAATTTAAGAAAATACACAGAAAAAAGAGACATGCATATTATGACTAGCTTATACATCCATACCTGGAGTTTGAACGATACACTAGTCCTAGCTGAAAAATGCATCTATCCTTTGTGCATGCCACTGTGTAAATACTGTGCTGCACTTGGCTGCAGACCCCTCTCCCCCATTAAAGTGTAACCAGCTCAGTGAGATCACATGTTTTTCTAGTTATATTGTAGGTGTGCTGTACTCCATTTGATTTGGACTGCATACCACTACAGAGACCACTAAAATATTCAGAACTGAAGTGATTTTATTTTTACTTCCCTCAAGAATATCCACACATACTAGTGAATGTCACTAAGTGATCAAACCAAAGTGGAAGACTTTGCTTAAATTATCTGTGTGATGGTCATATGTCATAATTCTAGGTGCTTGCTTAGTATAGACTCTTTCTCTAGTGACAGTTGCATGTGACCCCTTTCACCACCATGCTAAATTAATCATTTAGGACTATGTTCAACAGACATGCAAATCTGCAGGGTGCTACAGACTTAGTGACTGAAGCAGTTTTCTTGAGGAAAAGCAATGAAAATGTTGATAAGAGGAGGAAAGTAGCTGTTTTCTTAGGGTGGTAAATGCAAAAAGAGCAGGGAAATGTGCTTTGGGTGGCAACATTCTTGCAGGCATTCAGATACTGAGAACTTATTTGTAAAACTGAGCAATATAAATAATTAGAAGAAAGAAAAATAAAGCCCATGTTTTTCTACAGAAATTGAATGAATTATCGAAATTTGAGAAGGTGTTAACAGTCCTGAAAATATGAATTCTTTGGGTTTTGCATTTCCACTGTGCATAAGTGATGTGGGATATTTCAGCCATTCTGTCAAATAATCTATGGATGGTTGGAGAGAGTGAACAGTCCCCCTGAAAGAGTTGCTTTATTTTGAAAAAACAGTATCCAGTTTAAAAATAAACTCATATTTTTTCATATTTCTCCCATCTTAATTAATTCCTTAACTTAACTTACTTCCAACCAAATAAAGTTAAAGCCTACATCTTAGTCAAACATATAGTGAGTTTAGGATAATGTGATCAAATTTATCTTTGCATTTCCATTCAGAAGAAGCCATTAAGTCTGCACCTCTTACAACCACCATAGCACCCCCTTTACCCTTGTCTCATGACACCTACAGTGTTGTTCACTGGGGAACATTTCTGAAAAGTAAAACTTCAGCAACAATCTTTTATGAAGTATATAAGTACATTTTAAATTTTTAATTGAGAACTTAGAATTACATAGCCTACTCTTTTCAGTTTTCCTTGCTTAAAGAATTTAAGTGATGCAAACTCTGAAGACAGTCTTCAAAGATCAGGTAGTGTGCCCTAAAATAACTCAGAGAAAAGCTATCTCTAATAGAAATCACATGGAACATTGGCATGAAGTGGGACCATGGGTTATATAATGTGAAAAGCGTTGGAAAAGTCCATTGTAAGGCCAGAAAGTATTTTTCACCCATAATCTAAAAATTTTAAAATCCAGATAGTTATTTTTTGTCATGCTTACTGAAAGCTCTTAAAAAATACAATTTACCTATTTTTCTCTTATCTTGATCCTATTTAAATGTAATACAAACTACTTTGCTGTGGGATATCTTTCTGTATGCTGTGAATATGTGTTGCTCCCATTGGTTAATAAATAAAGCTGCATTGGCCTATGGCAGGGCAGAATGGAGCCAGGCAGGAAATCCAAGACAGATAGAGAAAGAAGAAAGGTGGAGTCAGGGAGATGCTGCAAGCCGATGCCAGGAGAAGCAAGATGTGAGAGAACAGGTAATGCCACGAAGCCACGTGGCAAAACATAGATTAATAGAAATGGATTGACTTAGGTTGTAAGAACTAGCTGGCAAGAAGCCTGAGCCATAGGCCATACAGTTTGTAATTAATATAAGTGTGTTTACTTGGAACCAAGTAGCTGTGGGACTGGGTGGGACACAGGAAAACTTCTGGCTACACTACTTTAATTGAATTTCCTTTAGGAAAATTCTACTGTAAATATGTAGTGGATTTTTGGAGCTTAATTCCTTAAAAATGCACATTTTGGGGCTGGATGGATGGATCAGTGGGTAAAGGCACTTGCCATGCAAGCAGAGCAACCCGAATTCAATCCTCAGAAAGCATATAAAGGAGGAGAGAACCAACTCCAAAAAGTTGTCCTCTGACCTCCAAATGTGTGCTGTAGCACATGTGGCCACACATATCACACACACACAATAATAATAATAATAATAATAATAATAATAATAATAATAGTAAAAGTTTTAAAATTTAACAAGGAAACAGTCTGTGTATGTTCAGGACAGACCAAAACCCACATTTTCATTAGATTTTTTTTCTAGTTGGAGAGGTCTTTCCATGGAACTTGTATTAGCTAAGTTTCTGTGCTACATTGCTTTTGATATATGAGGGAAGACAAGTAAAAACAAAGAGTTAAGTATTATTTATTAATCTTTTGCCTAAAATTTTATTCAGTTTTTAAGTTAGCTTTAAGCCAGTTTTGGCACTTAAGAATATCAGTATAACTAAGCCTACATTTATTTACTTTTACATTTTTTGTGCATATACATGTGTGTGAGTGCCCATGTATATGTATGCATGTAGAGGTCAGAGGATACCTTGGGTGTCACTCTTTAGAGGGCATCCACATTTTGAAAATTTGAAACAGGGTCTCTCATTGTCCTGGAATTTATGAAGTAAACTAGGCTGTCTGGCTGGGATCTATCTGCTTCTGCCTCCCCAGTGCTGGATTATAACTGCATACCATCATACCTGGATCTCTCCAAGTCCTCTCATATATCCCTCCTTTTTCAAATTTCTACCCACAAGATACCTGATCTCAACTGGCATTTTTTAAAATATGGGTTCTGAAGACCCAACTCATGCCTGTAAGGCAAGCATTTTACTATCTAAGCTATCTCACTAGCCTGGACTAATTATGTTTTTTAACTTATTAATCTATTGATTTACACTTTCATCATAAACAATCTACCAGCAAAGTTGGGCAGCATATTTTTATATGGATATGCTTATTTATTCTCTTAAGTTAATTATATATGACATTGTGTTTTTATATATGTATCGCATTTATACATTCTTATTTTCTTATTAATTAAAATCTTACATTAAATAAAAATGAAAGTATGCAGGAGGAGTGCTTTGAATATAAACACATAGGCTTCAACAACATGCAAATTTTGACACAAACAATAAAACACAGTCCTACTCAATTAAAGATCTAGAACAGATGTGACTAAGCAAGGCCACTGCTTCACTTGCAGTCCCTCTCATACTTCCTCCACTCTGAGGCTCCTTCATTGTTCTAGTACTTTGCCACTCATTTGGTATATTATGGTTTACTGGGCTGACTAGAAAATCTGTACACCTGAAAACTCTTTCCTCTTTCTTGATAAATTTAAACCATCAAAAAGTTTGGCATTTTATACTTAGCTTCATAGTGTTAGTTCTCATGCTATTGTTTAAATATTCCTTTGGTATCTTGTCAACATTGCCCTCGTCATTCCTCACTTATACTTTCATATGAATCCTTACAATGTCATTGTTAAGGTCCAAGGGAAACCCTTGTCAGTGATTTGGCAAAGAACTGCTGTATAGATTTAGTGGGCTGGGGGGGGGGGATTTGTATTATATTGAGTTTTCTTACCATAATAGTGCGCTCTCTCTCTCTCTCTCTCTCTCTCTCTCTCTCTCTCTCTCTCTCTCTCTCTGTTATTTCAAGTTATTACTCTCTGTGTAGCCTTGGCTGTCCTGGAAGTCACTTTGTAGACTAGGCTGGCCTCAAACTCAGAGATCCACCTACAGGCATGTGTCAGTACTCCCAGTGATAGGTCTCTCTTTACAGGAGATTTTCAAGTTACATTATTACCTTACAAATATCTTAAACTATTAACTATTATAATTTTTGTTATTAAATGTAAAAGAATCTATTTAAAATTATATTATTAAACGTGTATTGGTGCTGAGTAGGAATATAGTTGACTTGTGCTCCCTAATAATCCTCTTATTCTAAAAGTTTCTTGATAATTTCTCATTTTATACATGAATGATCATCTTGTTTGTTAACAATAGTTTTTATAATTTGTTTCTGGGATTTTATAACTTACACCCAACATTGGTTTATTAGGATGATTATTACAATGTTGACTGTAAGTAGCAATAGACATCCCATTCCTATAACATTTCACCATTAATTAGAATAAGGAAGTTTGGTTCTAACACATTTTGCTAATATTGAATTGAACCATAAACTTTTTCTGCCCATTGAGACACTCTCATGGTTCTTCTACTTTATCTGTGAATGTGGTAAATTGAACTGCTAAATTTTCCTTTGTTAAAATATATTCAATTCTTGAGATAAGATCTCTTTGATTATTCATGCATTAATAATATTATTCAGAGTGAAATTCAGTTAACTATATTTGACTTAGACTATTTACATATAGTAAAATTTGCTTATAATTTCATTTGCCACTGGGTCTTTATCAGACTTTGCTGTTAAGGTTCAGCCAATTAAAAAATGTTGAGGAATGTTACATATTTTGTCATGTATCCATCTGGATTTTATCCTTCTTTCTTTTTCTTTATTCTTCTCTCATACAATACATCTCAACCACAGCCTCTCCTCCCTCCTCTCCTCCCAGTCTGTCACCCAAAATTTCCCTCCCCCAGATCCACTGCTTCTCTATTTCCCTTCAGAAAAGAGCAGGCCTCCCAGGGATATCAACTGATTGTGGCATAACAAGATGCAATAAGACTAGACATAAACCCTCCTATTAAAGCTGGATGAAGCAACCTAGTAGGAGGAAAAGGTCCCATGAGCAGTCAAAAGAGTCAGAGACACCTCAACTCCTACTGTTAGGAGTCGCACAAAAACCCCAAGCTAAAAACAAACAAACAAAAACACAGCATGTATACAGAGAACTTAGCACAGACCCATGCAAGCTCCATGGTTGCCGCTTCAGTCTCTGTGAGCCTCTATAAGCCCTGTTTAGTTGATTCTGTGGGCCATGTTTCTTGTGGCATCCTCTACCCCTCTGGCTCCTACAGTTCTTCCTCCTCCCTCTTCTACAGGGTTCCCTGAGCTCCTCCCAATGTCTAGCAATAGGTCTCTGCATCTGTTCCCACCAGCTACTGGAGGAAGCCTCTCTGATAATGATTGGGCTAGGCACCAGTGTATGAGTACAGCAGAATATCATTAAGAATCATTTCATTGACTTTTTTTTTTTTTGGTCAGTCCTGTTTAGTTCTACCCTAGGTCTCTGAGCCATCTAGCTTCTGGTTCCTGGACATCCAGGCATTGTCAGGCATGGGCTCTCCCTCATGGCTTGTGCCTCAAGTTAGATCAGTCGTTGGTTGGCCACTTCCACAAGCTCTGAGCCACCATTGCCCCAGCATATCTTGCAGGCTGGACAGGTGTGGGTTGAAGGTTTTGTGGCTGGTTGGTGTTCTGGTCCCACCACTGGGTATCTAGTCTGGTTACAAAAGATGGCTGGTTCAGGCTACATTTTGTTGTGGAGTATTATTTTAAGATGTGTTACATTTTTTTATGCTGTGGAACATTTGTTTTAATGATGCAAAGATGTGTTGCATTCTTTATGTTGCTTGTGTTTTGTAGCTGAAGTTTTCTCCAATCCTGCCCAGCCCCACGGATCCCACAACCACTTATAAAATAATCACTCAGAAACATACTATTTAAACTGTTTGGCCTAATGGCTCAGGCTTTTTGCTATCTAGTTCTTATAACTTTTTTTTTTTTTTTTTGGTTTTTCAAGACAGGGTTTTTCTGTGTAGCTTTGTGCTTTTCCTGGAACTCACTTGGTAGCCCAGGCTAGCCTCGAACTCACAGAGATCCACCTGTTTCTGCCTCCCAAGTGCTGAGATTAAAGGCATGTGCCACCACCACCCGACTAGTTCTTATATCTTAAATTAACCCATTTCTATTCATCTATAAGTTGCCACGTGGTTTGTGGCTCACTGGTACCTTACATCTTGCTTCATGGCTGGCAGCATCTCCTGATCAGCCTTCCAACTCCCAGAATTCTCTTCTCTCCTTATCCTGCCTACACAATACTTCCTGCCTGGCTACTGGCCAATTAACGTTTTATTTATCCATCAATCAGAGCAACATATTCACAGCATCCCCAGCAGTGTTTAACTCTGTGAAGCTGTGTTACTTTGCCTGTCTAAAACACCTGATTGGTCTAATAAAGAGCTGGATTGCTGTTGGCTCTATGCTGCTATTGGGCAGAGAAGGATAGGCAGGGCTGGAAGACAGAAAGAATAAACAGAAGGGGAGAAAGAGATCTGCTGGGGGATGTCTTTCTGTATGCTGTGAATATATGTTGTTCCCATTGGCTAATAGATAAACTGCTTTGACCTATGACAAGACAGCTTAGAGGCAGGTGGGAAAGGAGAGAGATAGGAGAAAGAAAAGGCTTAGTCTGGGGAGATGCCAGCCTGCCACCCAAGGAACAGCATGCCAGCAGACCAGTAAGCCATGGAACACGTGGCAAAACATAGATTAATTAAGAGGCCTGCCATAGACTATATAGTTTGTAAATAATATAAGCCTCTGTGTGTTTACTTGGGTCTGAGCAGTTGCTGGATGGGGCGGGACCAGAAAAACCTTCTCGCTACATTTGGAGCTCACTGTTGGGCATTGATCTACATAGACCTAAGAAAGCTTAAAGATTCTGAACGTGTAGAAATGAAGCTACACTAGGCTTCCTAGTCTCACAGTCTCATGCCAGTAGCAGCATAAAGCCAACAGCAGCCTGTGAGATGGAGCTGGCCACCAGCTACCATAAGCTAAGCAGCATGGCAGATTCCTGCTGTAGTACACAGTGGCATCTCCAAGCCATGCAACGCACTGCACGGTGGATTTAGCTTTTGCTAATACAGACAAAAAAAGAAAAAAAAAAACCGTTTCCAGGCTACACGCTACCAGATGGAGGCATGGACCCACTGCCTCCTAGAGTCAGCAGAGATCATAGCTCCCAGAGCTGGCAGTGAATTACCTCTGCCATGTTGGGAAGCTGAGGTGGACAGAGTCAGCAGCCAAGGCTGCCACTTTTGTCCTAGCCACACTGCAGTTTAAAGCAATAGATTCACAATAAGACAGATTCAGCTGGAATATACCTCTAAACAGTTTACAATGTGTATAAAAATGTACATAGGTTTGGAAGAGAGAGAAAAATGAATATAGACAGTTGTATAAAGAAATGATAGTTTTAAAAAATAAAGTCTTTAAAGAGACAGTAAAAGTGATATAAAAATAAGCCACATAAAGATGGAAATTACACAGAGAGTCTAGATTATATTTTCTTTGGGATTTTTAACTGCAGAAAGACATTTGATTGTAAAGGCTGCTGAATTAAACACACACACACACACACACACACACACACACACACATATATTTTAAAGGTATCTTGACTTCAAAATTTATGTCTAAGGAGACGTTGCTTTGGAAAAGAGGTTCTGCTTTTGTTTCCACAGAAGATAAGAACCTGTGGATTGCTTCTAGGCTAATACGGTTTGATAAGCCAAGATCCCCTGAAAGGTCTCCAGTCAGGACTTGACCATAATTCTAAAATTTTCTTTGTGTCCCGATAAGACTACCAGCACCCACAATCAGCACGAAGTAGCCTAGAAAACTATGCCCACATTCCCAAAAACTAGATTATGGATATCTTTCTTTGTTTAGAAATTGGTTACAAATTATTATTGGTCATAGTCAATATGTTTCTAAAAGAAAAAAGAGGGATAGGATATAGATATGATAGGATGAAAGGGTAGATTATTGATTCTACTTTTAAAGAGCAAAAACTTGTTTGAAATGTTTTACATTGCAATGGATTTTAGTTTATTGATGCAAATTTAAAGTTAATTTTGTTATACTGTATGTATATTTTTCCTCTTGTTTAAGGTATTATGTTTATGCAACTCATTTAAAAATATAATGTATAATTAAGAAATACAAATTAATAATCAAGCTTATAGTCATCTTAGTTTTTTTTAGGTATACAAAGATATATTTCAAGTAGGAAGGTAATCTTCAAACACTTTAAAGACCTACAGAATATGGCGTTTAAAATGTTTTAAAAACTCAGACTTTTCTAGACAATGAGACACATCTGCTCCTGGCACCACCAATTACTTCAAGGAAAATGATGGGCATTGACGAAACTCATTAGGGAGTTTACTTTCTTTGTGGCAAAAGTTGGCCACTGGGCAAAAAAGTGCCCTTGTGTCAACTGATTGACAGTATGTTGTATAAACTGGACATGCAGGACCTATAGGAAGGTGACCACTGAACTTTTCAAGATGAGATGGTTCTTCAGGTTCCTGCTTCACAGAGGAGACTGCCAGACATTCTAAAGGACACAAGGAAAAACAACTGAGAGACTCTAGGCCTGTAGGCTGAAGATGGATGCCCCAATGTTGCAGAGGAACTTTGGGTAGCTGTCCAGGCAGCCAGCTGTCTCTGTCATTCTAGATCTTTGGAAGTTGCTTATAATGTACATCCTGTTCACTTAGGTAATATTATATCCTTCTGGAGTCTTTGATGTAGTTGAAGACTAAACAGTTATAATTTTCCTTGGTTATGATAAAAGACAAATTAGATATGAAACTTTAGACTTACAAATATAGGTATATGATAAAATATTTTCTTTAATTTTGCCAAATACAAATAGACTAGATATTACTGTAATTCTTTTTTTTTTTTTTTTTTTTTGGTTTTTCGAGACAGAGTTTCTCTGTGTAGCTTTGCGCCTTTCCTGGGACTCACTTGGTAGCCCAGGCTGGCCTCGAACTCACAGAGATCTGCCTGGCTCTGCCTCCCGAGTGCTGGGATTAAAGGTATGCGCCACCACCGCCCGGCCATATAACTGTAATTCTTGCCTGATAACTGTTTGTTATATATTATTTTACTATATTAAAGCTAAAATCTTCCTTTTTGATTAGATAGAAAAGGGGAAATGCTGAGTGATGTCTTTCTGTATGCTGTGAATATATGTTGTTCCCATTGGTTAATAAATAAACTGTTTCGGCCTATGGCAAGGCAGCTTAGAGGCAGGTGGGAAAGGAGAAAGACAGGAAAAAGAAAAGGTTTAGTCTGGGGTGATGCCAGCCTGCCGCCTAAGGAACAGCATGCCAGCAGACCAGTAAGCCACAGAACACGTGGCAAAACATAGATTAATTAAATTAAATTAAAATATAAAAGCTAGCTAGCAAGAGGCCTACCATAGACTATACAGTTTGTAAATAATATAAGCCTCTGTGTGTTTACTTGGGTCTGAGCGGCTGTGGGACTGGGCAGAACTGGAGAAAACTTCTGAACTACAGAGATCAAGGAACAAGAAAAGAAGGAGAGGACGACATCAGGGCCCAGTCACCCAACTACACAGCAAGCCACAGAGTAAGAAATAAAGGTATACAGAAATAGAGAAAGATAAAAGCCCAGAGGCAAAAGGTAGATGGGATAATTTAAGAAAAGCTGGCTAGAAACTAGCTAAGCTAAGGCCAGGCATTCATAAGTAATAATAAGTCTCTGTGTAATTTATTTGGGAGCTGGGTGGCTGGCCCCCAAAGAGTAAAAGAGTTAAAAACAACAACAACAACAACAACAGCATATCATCCATTACTAGGTGTCCTCTCTGGGGTCATTCTCATAGGCCCCAGGACATTTCCACTGCACTAGGTTTCTGCATTGTCCCCTAAATGCCCACCTATTCAAGTCTTTCCCCATACTCTCTCTCTCCCTGCCTCTCCAAACTGTTCCCTCCTGTTCCCACTGACCCCCAGTCCACCCACAAAATCTATTCCATTTCCCCTTCACAGGGAGATCCATGCCTCCCTAGAGCCCTCCTTGTTACTTAGCCTCTCTGGGTCTGTGGAGCCTACAGAATGGGAAAAGATTTTCACCAGTTCCATTTCTGATAGGGAGCTAATGTCCAAAATATATAAAAAAAATTCAAGAAACTAGATATAAAAAACAAAAAATCTAATTAAAAAATGGAGTACAGAGCCAAACAGAGGATTCTCAATAGTGGAATCTCAAATGCCTGAAAAACACATAAAGAAATGTTCAACATCCTTAGCCCCCAGGGAAATAAAAACTACTTTGAGATTCCATCTTACACCTGTCAGAGTGACTAAGATCAATAACAAAAGTGACACCTTGTGCTGGTGAGGATGTGGAATAAGGGGAACATTCCTCCATTGCTGGTGGGAGTGTGAACTCATACAACCACTACAAAAATCAATATGGCACTTGCTCAGAAAATTAGGAATCAAACTACTTCAAGACCCATCCATACCACTCCTGGCATATACCCAGAACATGCTCCATCCAACCCCAAGGACACTTGCTCAACTATGTTCATAGCAGCTTTATTCATAGTAGCTAGAAACTGGAAACAACCTAGCTATCCTTCAACTGAAGGATGGATAAAGAAAATGTGGTATATTCACACAGTGGAATATCACTAACTGTTAAAAACAATGACATCATGAAATTTGCAGACAAGTGGATGAAACTAGAAAAAAATGATCCTGAGCGAGGCAACCCAGACTCAGAAAGACAACCATGATACATACTCATTATAAGTGAGTTATTAAGCTATTAAGTTATTAGCTATTAAGTAAAGGATAATCTTTTCTTAAAAAATTTTTTTTGTCAGTTCCTCTGAGACTAGAGTTATGAGTAGGTTGTGAACCACCATGTGGTTGCCAGGAACTGAACCCAGGTCCTCTGCAAGAGCAAAATGTGCTCTTAAATTGCTAAGCTACCTCTCCAGCTCCAGTGTTATATTTTCTAAGGGAGACATTTTCAGCTACTGACTGAAATTTTGTCTGTATCTGTGTATGTGTACACATGCACATCTCTCTCTGTATGTAGGCCATAAGTTGATGTTGGCCATTTTCTTCTATTTCAGAATATTCTTTTATACTGTTTGAAGATGTGTCACTTTGATTGGTATAATAAAGAGCTGAATTGCCAATAGCTAGGCAGGAAGAGTTTAGGTGGGACTTCTGGGGACAGAGAGAGACCTCTGTAAAGAAGAAAGGGAGAGACACCAGCAGAAGGCAGAGGAAGCAGGGCAAGCAGGAGAGGTAAAAGCTAAGAGCCTTATGGCAGCATGCAGATTAACAGAAATGGGTTAGTTTAAGTTACAAGAGCTAGTTAGAAACAAGCCTAAGCTAAGGCCAAGATTTCATAATTAATAATAAGACTGTATCATGATTTGGGGGCTGGAGGTCCAAGAAAGATGGCTACATATGGTGTCCAATGTGGGGGCTCAAATTTCCAAACATAGGGCCTGAGAAAGCTAAGAAAAGTTTTGGACAAGAACCGAGATATGGCTTTCTAGTCCTGCAGTCTCTCAGGCAGACTGGTGCTAGGCATATAGAGGTGCCACTACAGGTCACTGGCTGCAAGCTGGAGCCAGCTGCCAGCACTATGTGCTGAGCTGAGCCATGTGGTGGCTGACATGGCAGTTTAAGATTTGTCTCATGTGGTCAGAAAACACTGCAGATGCTTAGTAAAGCCAGGTCCAGATACAGAAAATCTCCAAAAAGGCACAGTATGTTTAAAAATGTGCTTAGATGATGAAGAAAGAAAAGAAAATTGGTATACAGTCATTAAAAATAGTTTAAAATAATAAAGTATTTAAAAAGAGAGTAAAGTAATATTAAAAAAAAATAAGACACTTAAGGATGGAAAATAGGCCGGGCGGTGGTGGCGCATGCCTTTAAATCCCAGCACTCGGGAGGCAGAGGCAGCGGATCTCTGTGAGTTTGAGGCCAGCCTGGGCTACAGAGTGAGTTCCAGGAAAGGTGCAAAGTTACACAGAGAAACCCTGTCTTGAAAAAACAAAAACAAAAAAACAAAACAAAACAAAAGAATGGAAAATATTATAACACAAGGAGTTTGGCCTTTATATGGTGCTTTGTTAATTTTGATTTTTTAATGCTAATGAACAGAGAATTGTAACACAAATGTCTAACAGGTCTTTTAATAAAAACCTGGAACCAGATATTGGGGTATATGCTGAAAGATCAGAAAAACAAAAGAACAAACCACTGCCACATCTTACCTCTAGGACTCCTTAGCCTGAAAAGGCATTTAGTTCCTGTCTCCTCATGCCTTATATACCTTTCTCCACCCAGCTATTAAAGGCATGTGTGCTTCCCAAATACTGGGATTAAAGATGTGTGCCACCACTGCCTGGCTCTGATTCTCTCCTAGACTGAGTCAGTCTCATGTAGTCCAGGGTGGCTTTGAACTCACAGTGATTCAGATGGATCTCTGCCTTCTGAATGCTAGTATTAAAGGTGTGTGCCACCACTGCCTGGCATCTATGCTTAATCTAGTGGCTTGTTCTGTTCTCTGATCTTCAGGCAAATTTTATTAGGGTACACAATATATCACCTCAGAGAATGACAGATGCTGAGAGACATTGGATTGTGGAAGGGACTGCTGAATTAAACCAGCCTAGATACTTTAAAGATGTCTTGGCTTCAAACTGGGAAGTTGGAAAATGTATTGCTTTGGGGGAAGAGGTTATGCTTTTGTTTCCACAGGAAACAAACATTGTGGATTCATTCAAGGTTCACAGAGACCAGGTTTGGTCATGGTCAGGAAAAAAGCTGAACAAAGGAAATGAAATTCAGGGAGCTCCTTCTGAAGGGAAAGGGGTGGGGGATACAGTATAGAAATTATGGGATAAAAGTGTGGAATGTTGAGTCTACTTTTCAACAACCACTAGTCTCAAATATTTTACATTGGTGTAGCTAGAGTTTTCCTGCCTGGCCCACAGTCAGGACAAATCTCTTTCACCTGCCAGGTCCCCCAGCCACTCAGACCTGACCAAGTAAACACAGAGACTTATGTTGCTTTCAAACTGTATGGCCGTGGCAGGCTTCTTGCTAACTGTTCTTATAGCTTAAATTAATCCATTTCCTTTAATCTATACCTTGCCACATGGCTCGTGGCTTACCGGCATCTTCACAAGCTGTTTCTCATCGTGGCGGCTGGCAGTGTCTCTCTGACTCAGCCTTCCACTTCCCAGCTTTATTCTCCTCCTTGCCCCGCCTATACTTCCTGCCTAGCCAACGGCCAATCAGTGTTTTATTGATTAATTAGCAACACATTTGCCATACATCCCACAGCACATTGGTATGGATTTTTGTAAATTGATACAAATTTAAGGTTATTTTTGTTACACTGTATATGTTTTTACTCCTGTTTAAGGTACATATGCAGCTCATTTAAAAATGCAATGTGCCGGGTGGTGGTGGCGCACGCCTTTAATCCCAGCACTCGGGAGGCAGAGCCAGGTGGATCTCTGTGAGTTCGAGGCCAGCCTGGGCTACCAAGTGAGTTCCAGGAAAGGCGCAAAGCTACACAGAGAAACCCTGTCTCGAAAAACCAAAAACAAAAAAAAACAAAAAAAAAAAACCAATGTATAATTAAGAAATACAGGTTAGTAGTTAGTCATCTATAATCAAATTTGTAGTTATGTTAGGTATGTTTTCAAGGTTAAACAGATATATTTTAGATAGGTCATTTTCAAACACTTTGGAGACCTACAGAATATGGCATTTAAGATGTTTTAATAACCTAAGGCTTTTCATGGCAGTGAGGCATGTCTGCTCCTGGCAGCACCAATTTACTTCAAAAGAGGATAGCAGGCATCTAAGAACTTCCATATGGAGTTTTCTTTCATTTGTAGCAAGATTAGCCACTGGGCAAAGAAACTGCCCTTGCCTCAACTGCTGACAGAATGCTGTCCAAATTTGACAAGCAGGATAAAAAAAAAAAAAAAAAAAAAGATACCTGCCAAACTTTGCTAAGACTAGGTAGAATAGTCCTTCAAAATTCCTGCTTTACAGAAAAGTTTATCAGATATTGTAGGCCCATAGGCTGAAGATAGATGCTTCAACATTGCAGAGGAACCTTGGATGATTGTCCAGGCAGCCAGCTGTTTCTGTCATTTCTATAGTTTTGGAAGGTTTTTGCTTTGCACTTCCTGTTTACTCAGGTAATATTATATCCTTCTCAGATCTATGATAGAGTTGAAAACTAGTTACAGTTACAGTTTTCCTTGTTACAAAATTCAAAAAACAAACTCACAAAAAAGGTATAAAGTGTACAAGGTTAAGAGAGATAAACACTTTAAATTGTTTATCTATGAAAATGTTTTGAGGTGTAAAAAAATATTCAGGTTGGTAATACAAGTTAGGATAGAAAGTGAATTAGGTACAAAACTTTGGACTCACCAAGATAGGATAGATAATGGAGTATTTTCTCTGAATTTGCCAAATGCAATTGGACATTGTGAATATAATCCTTAACTGATAATTGTTATGATTGTATATAGTTTCATTGTGTTAAGAGTTAAAACATTCTCTTTTTATTTAGATAATACCTGATAGTTGTTCTTACTGTGTATAGTTTTACTGTGTTAGAGCTAAAACTTTTTCTTTTTATTTAGACAAAAGAGGGAGATATTGCAGAATAATCTTTTTGTATACACCATGTAGATATGTCTTTGCCAAGACACCTTCTGATTGGTTTAATGAAGAGCTGAATGGCCAATACCTATGCAGGAAGAGGTTAGGCAGGACTTCTGGGTGGAGAAAGAAGAAGAGAAGTTGAATCTAGATGTAGGAGAGACACCAGAGGACATGTAGAGGAAATAGGAGAAACATGGAAGAGGCAAAACATAGATTTGCCATGAGGCAAAACACAGATTAATATAAATGGGTTAAGTTATAAGAGCTAGTGGGACAAGGCTAAGCTATAGGCTGGGCTATCATAATTAATAATAAGCTTCCATGTCTTTTTTTTGTGAGCTGGCAGCCCAATTAGTTTTTGAGATAGAGTCTCTCTCTGAACCTTGGGCACAGTTTTTTCAAGTAGACTGTCAGTCCACTAATATCCTAGGATCTGTTACAAGCTCAAAGAGCCACCAAACACAACTGTCTGTGTGCTAGGATTCTAAGCTTAGGTTTTTGTGCTTGCATAGCAAACACCTTACCCACTGAGCCATATTGCTCGTCCCTCAAGTTTCTTTTATTTCTATTGACTTAGGATTTATTTCCTTTTTTATATGCCTTTTAAGGATCTAGACATTGCTGTGGGATGTCTTTCTGTATGCTGTGAATATGTGTTACTCCCATTGGTTAATAAATAAAGCTTCATTGGCCTATGGCAGGGCAGGATGGAGCCAGGTAGGAAAATCCAAGAGGGATAGTGAAAGGAGAAAGGACAGTGGAAGGCGATGCCAACCCACTGTCCTAGGAGCAACATGTAATGAGACGCAGGTAATGCCATGACCACGTGGCAAGATATAGATTAATAGAAATGAATTGAGTTAAGTTATAAAAGACAGCTAGCAAGAAGCCTAACTCATAGGCCATACAGTTTGTAATATAAGCCTCTGTGTGTTTACTTGGGACCAAGCAGCAGTGGGATGTGGGTGGGAGAGATTTTTCCTGACTGCATGGCCTGGCAGGACTGGAGAAACATTCAGAAACAAGACATTCAACAAATTCTGGCATTAAATTATTTCTGGTATCCACTTTTATTTTTAATATCTCTGAATAGTCTTTGATGTATATCTCATTTTTCATTTCTAATGCTTGAGTCTTTTTTTTCCCTTAATGCAGCTCATCAGTAGTTTGTCTTCTTTATTAACCTTTTAAAATAATTAACTTTAGGATTTGTTGATCATCTCAGTTGTTACTTTTAAAATTATTCTTTCACTAATTTCTGTTATTTTTGCTTTGGTTCTATTTTCTTTGGGATTATTTTGTACAGTTGATGTCTTCTTTTTCAATATAAGCATTCCTTATCTTCTGAGAATTGTTACATACAGACTTTGATAGGTAGTATTTCATTCATTCAACTTTTAAGATAATGGCCTTGCAGAGTCCAGACTTGCTGTAAATTGTTTATCGTGAACATGTGGGGGTGATTGCTTCTTTATATGATTTATGCTGTGCCTTTGCTCCTACTTCCCAGGATGCTTCTAACTTCCCCAGGATTAGTTTGGAATATAAAATAAGGAGTAGCAAAGTTCTTCCATGAGGCTGATAGGTCTTCCTTTGACATCCTTCCTCCTGGACGCTTTTCCATATTCTTCAGTTTCACTACTTCCTCACCAAGAAGCCAGTTGTCCAAGTTCTCATTGGGGTCATCTTTAAATCTCTCTGGCATTGTCTCACCTATGACTCACAGCACTTCGGGGAGGAAATGTGCATCTTGTCACAATAAACTCTAGGAGTAAGTCTGCCTCAAATGCATGAATCTTTCTATTGAACTTCACAATAGCTTTTCTTATTTATCTTGTTCATTTATCTTTAAGGTTCTCTGCATTGTAGTTTACTTTGTCAGATCTACTATCATTATGAGGTACTCAGCATTTCTTTCCTCACTTTGATTTTACTCTCAATCTTGCTTTTATTTTTATTTTTTATTTACATATAATGACATGCAGCTGGATTTAGTTTTCATTGCATCTTCTTTAGGCAAATTTAATCCAGTACATCTGCTCTTTTTGAAATATGGGTTGATTTGCACTATGTAGTGATTTCTGTTCATCGTAGTTTACTTATCTTTTCCTGTCCCTGCCATGTCAGTCAGCTTTCTTGTCAATGTGTCAGAATGCCTGATTGAACAATGTGAAGCAGGATTTGTTTTACTCCAAGTAGCAGTCAATAGTCATTGGCTGTATTAATTTCAGCATTCTCTCTTTGGTGGTATTTCTTTATTTTTATGGAGGATAGAAGCAAAGTAAGGAAGGGACAGAAGACCAGCCATTACCTTCAAAGGCATGATCTCAGTGACCTACTTCCTGAAACAAGGCTCCACCCCCTAAAGTTTCCAGAACCTTCCAAACCAGGGCTGCCACCTGTGAGTCAAGAATTCAGTGTTCCCCATGGGGGAGAAATTTCACATTTATGCTATAATACCTGCCTTATATTGGGATGACTGAGTTTTATCTTTTCCTTTTGAGGATTTGTATGCCCCTTTAATATTCCATTACATTAGCATTTAATCTGAATTCCTCATCAGAAGTTCATCGATCTCGGTTCTCCTTTCCAGCAAAAAACATCTTTTAGCACTTCAAATGCCTTTACTGTCTGTGCAGCTTTCTCTCACTGTGACAACTATCTGAGGTAACTTAAATGTTTGGCTCAGTTTTGGGGGTTTAAGCTGATGGTGCCTTGGCCCCATTGTTTCTGGGCCTGAAATTACTGGGGTGCATGTTACAACAAGCTATTTGCCTCATGGTGCCCACAAAGCAAAGAGAAAAAGACGAGAGCCTGGGATCTCAATATCTCCTTTAAGGGCATGTTCCCAGTGACCTGAGTCCTCCCACTAGCCTCTACTTCTTGTAAGTTTTCTTCACCTCCCAGGAGTGCCAGGCTGGGAAATAAGGATTTCTTACATGGGACTTTGGAGGGTGTGCAACACCCAAGCTGTAGCACTGTAGTCACATTTTATGTTGTTATTATACAATATTCTTATTTTCTTTTATTTTTATATATTCAAATTGTTTCTATTATTGTGGTTGTTGTTTTATAAGGCCAGTGATTGCTTACCAACTTTTTAGGCTAATCATTTCTTCTTACAATTTAAACCTTTAAATTCAAAAATCTTTTAACTGATTCTGTAGTGAAACAATCCATTGGTCTTGTCTGAAAATATTATTTGCCTTAATTAAAATCTAGGTTGGCAGCTATCTTCCCTTGTCACTTTGAAGTCGCTTGCCCATTTTCTGAGGCTTCAGTGTTACTATGGAGATGTCTGCTTTCCTTGGTGTCATTCTATTGAGACATAATCTGACCTTTTTAAGGACTCTCAAGATCTCAAGATTCTTCGCTACTTTCTTCTGTAATTTTACTTCTGTGTCTAGTGATATTTGATTTATACACACCACTCTTCATACTTCCCTCATCTAAAGACATCAGAATTATTTCTTTGAACATTGTCTCTTCCCAGGCTCACTTCTAGGTCTTTAATTAGATTTTCACCTTTCATCTGATTTTGGTTTTGTCTTTCTTTTCTGTTTTCTAGCTTCTTGATCTTTTGCACTGTATTTGGGGACATTTCTGCAGACCTTTCAGTTCGTAAGTTTCTGTTAAGCTATGTTTCATATGCTCTTTATCTTACCACTGAGTTTTATATTTTAGTAACTAAAATTTACATTTCTAGAATTAAAAAAAAATCTATCTAGACTTTTTTTTGAGACAGGCTCTTACTGTGTAGCTCTGGCTGGCCTGGAACTCCATATACAGACCAGGCTGGCCTCAAAACTCAAAGATCTTCCTGCCCCTACTTCTTGAGTGCTGAGATTAAAGGTATGTGCCACCATGCTTGGCTATCTGGTACTTCTTGACAGTGCCTTTTATTTACTCTCATGCTTTCTGTCCAGTATTTAAAAACATCAATAAATATTTTAGCCACAGTTAAAAAATACCTATTACTCTAATAATGGAAACCAGGGTTCTATTTCTGTTGCACATATTTTTATACTGGATCTTGTTCATGATGGCTTGTTTTTATATATTTGTTTCAGTTTGGGGATTGTAAATTGCTTTATAGGACTTTATCCCTGAGGTCTGAGGAATCTTTAACATGGTTCTCCCTTGAAAGGATGCACTTGCTTCTTCCAGCTACCTGGATACAACTAATCTGGTATTACACTGTTATTGTTTTGGGATTTCCTAGATCATGTGAATTGTGCAAATGAAAATTCTGTCTGCAGATACAGGAAAATATCATAGAAAATCAACAGCATGTTTGAAAAGGATTCTCAGACACATCCTCTGTTTCTGTTGTCTAGGTTTTTCTTTTATTTTGCCATTTCAAAAAGAATATTTCAAATTTTATTTTAAATCAAGTTTTACTTCCAACATGGGCTTTAATAAGGCTCTGTGTGGATGAAGGCTGTATCCTGTACCCATGACTGTTGAAAGTTCATGATTATGTAACTGAAGTTAATGCCTTTGTGATAGCAGTAGGTAATGTACCACTTCAATAAGCCAGCTTTCAGTTCCTTAGATGTCCTGTGAGTATGCAACATATTTTTGAGAGGTAAGTTATATACCTTGAGTAGTTTTACAGAAATATTTCATCCAGTACTTATTGGTGATTGTGTTCATCGTATGTATAGACATATGAATATGCACATAGAGGGCAGACATTGGTAATATATGTCTTCCTTGATCTCTACTTTATCATTTTGGAGTCTCTGGCTCAAACCAGAGCTCACTGAATGACTGGCTAAAAGCTTAAGGAATCTACCTATCTTCCTTCCTCCACAACCAGTGCTAGGGTTATAGGCACACACACCTATACCTAGACTTTGTATGCAAATGCTGGCAATCCGAACTCAGGTCACTTTACTGACCAGGCCATTAGTAAGCAATACCAGTTCTTGTTTAGCTGCAGAATTTTCAGGCTTATTATCTGCCATTAGATGGAATACTACATCGAAGTCACAGCCTTTAGTTTTTCAAATCTAAAAATCTCTTCTGCACACTATTTTATAGACATCGTATGAGAACAAGTCAGGAGGCCTGGGAACATAGCTCAATGATAGAGCACTTGCCTATCACACATAAGACACTTTGTTTTGGGACAGAGCCTCATATATCTCAGGCTGGCCTCAAACTTTCTATGTGGCTGAGGATGACTTTAAATTTCTGATCCTTATGCCTCTATACCCCTACTGATAGGATTACAGGTGTGTGTCACCACTCTGTTTATGTGATGCTGGGGGTTGAGCACAGGGCTTCATGCATGATAGGCAAGTACTCTACCAACTGAACAACATTCTCAACTCTTGATTTTTTTTTCCAAGACAGAGTTTCTCTGTGTAGCTTTGAAGCCTGTCCTGAAACTCACTCTGTAAACCAGGCTGGCCTCAAACTCACAGAGATCTGCCTGCCTCTGCCTCCTGAGTGCTGGGATTAAAAGTGTGCACCATCACTGCTTGGCTCTCAACTCTTGATTTTTAAATGTTAAGATTTGGTTTACTTATTGGCAAAGGATACATCTACTTCATTTCTATTCTCTTGCTCTCACATCTTCTTCTATTTAACTTTCTTTTCATTGGCTGGGGCAATGTATCAAGGGAGGAATAGAACCCAAACTCATATAACTTAACAACATTCTTGAGTTGTCTTACATTTTCATAACTATTGTTTTCCAAGAGCCTTTTGATGGATTAATCCATTATTTTAAAGACCTATTTGCTATGTAATATATTTTTTCCTCTTACACTGTGAACTTAAATACAAACTAAGTACTGTGAGGTTAATCATCTTAAAATTCTCTTTGATATTCAAGTAAAATTCTTTTGAAATGCTTATGCTGTCATGATTGTATTGGGTGATGAGGGCTGAATCCTGGGTCTCATGCATGTCAAACATTTGCTCTATTGCTGTGGGATGATCTGTATGTCAAATGTGTTGCTCTGATTGGTTAATAAATAAAACACTGATTGGCCAGTAGCCAGGCAGGAAGTATAGGCGGGACAAGGAGAGGAGAATTCTGGGAAGTGGAAGGCTGAGGCAGAGGGACGCTGCCAGCCACCGCCATGAAAAGTGAGATGTAAGGTACCTGTAAGCCACGAGCCATGTGGCAACTTAGAGATTAATAGAAATGGGTTAATTTAAGAAAAAAGAACAGCTAGCAAGAAGCCTGAGCCATTAGGCCAAACAGTTTAAATAATATGTGTCTGTGTGTTTATTTTATAAGTGGGCTGTTGGACTGCCGGGGCTTGGCGGGACCTGTAGAGAAGCTCTCCAGCTACACTCTATATTCTAGGTGTGCTACACCAGAGTCCTATTTTTGAAGTCTAATTTGGCTTAATTTTGCTAGGTTCTCCATTGCTAGTGGTTTTGCATGCAATGCTGCCAATGCAACAATACTTATATTGACTTTAATTCTTTAATATATCACAGTTTTACTTTGAAATAATTGGCATCATAGTGTTTGGAGGGTCACATCATCAGCATCCACACAAGAGAATGACAGGCAACTGGCAAGCACAAAAGCTACCAATAAGGGCAAGAAGGATGTTATAGGATGCTTAACTTCATGAAACATGTAGTTCCTTAAGACATTTTCATGTTATGACTGTTCCCATTTCATTATACAGGACAAGCATGGCAATGCAGTTATGTAATAGACACTCAAAAGTGAGGTGTCTTTTTTTCTTGTTAGTCACAAGAATATTCCCTGAGCAAGGTGATTTCTTTCATTTAAGAGAATGTGAAAATGTGAGACAAGTTTAAGCAAAACAGGTATACTTTATCAATCCCAAGAATCAATTTTTTAAGATGTGCAATATCAGAATCTATGTTAAAATCAAAATCAAAGGCTGTAATTAATAATCAGCAATGTTTTTAATGGTTGCATCTGAAATATGTCCTATAATAATGAGTCTCTACAGTTAGGATCAATGGATCAAAACTAATATGGTACAATAAACTACCAGTCAAAATATTAACCTATATAGTATGTAAATTTTAAGTGGATGCATTTCATATTTATATCAACAAACATTTCTTATTGTGACCAGGTGATGTTTTAAGAGTTTCATTTAATTCATTTCTTGCAATTACTCCTCTTTACTTAGGTTGTTACTTGCTTCTTCTATATTCCTAGGTGTTTCTTATGAAAACCTACTGTTAGGCAAACAAACGACTCTTGATGAAGCATTCCTATGAAAATATTCTACTAACTTTTAGTATCTGCAAAGAATGAAGATCTCTTTGCAGAACAGGCATAGTGTATCCAAAAAGTGTCGTACAGTAGGCAGGGTAATGATCCCCCAACAAAGCAATTTGTGTCTCTAAATCCAGGAGCCCACAAATATTTTTTCTTTTTACATGTCAAAGGGCCTTTTCTGATGCAGCTCATTATGTGGACCTATTAATGAGATTATTCTGGTGAGCTCTTAAAAACTACTCTTTTTTAGCCAACTGTGGAAGGCTCAAAAAATGCATCCTCCTGGTCAAGAAGTCACGATTTCTTCCACCTTCTGGGAAGAAGTGCGGCTTCTCTGGCATTTGGATTTTAGCTTTAGGAGACGTATAAGATTTGTGACCTATAAAACCACAACACATTAATGCTGTTTTAAACA
Source organism: Peromyscus eremicus (assembly GCF_949786415.1). Classification (NCBI taxonomy): domain Eukaryota; kingdom Metazoa; phylum Chordata; class Mammalia; order Rodentia; family Cricetidae; genus Peromyscus; species Peromyscus eremicus. The sequence goes on along the minus strand of NC_081420.1, from coordinate 1,133,543 downwards.
GAGAAACAAATGTTTGTGGAAACTGGTTACAACCGCAATAGGCAAGAGGCTTATTCTAGCTAAATCAACGACATTTTGTATAGTACAGGAACACTGTAACGTGCAAGAATACATTTGGCTTCATTAACTTGTCTGGGAGGTGTCAGACGACAGGCAGCATCCATTTAGCTCGACAGGCTGCGTGGTGGGCGCTTCTTCCTCAGAGTCTCACAGGGTGAAGAAAAACACTTCAAGGGTTAACCGAACCCCCTTTACCTGGTTTGTGCCGGCCTGCTGGTTTTGCATTCGCAAGAGTGAGTTACAATAAACTAGGTAAACCCAAGAAAACGCCCTCTTAAAGCTCGCCTCCCGAAGCTCCTAGGCGACAAAGCCACCACAAGGACAGCGCCCTTTGCAGGGTGCACACTGCCCTTTCCCGCTCTTGGGGGATGCCACGCGCCTCGAGCCTCAGCAAAAGACGTTCGAAGTCAACGAGCTATACCAAATCTCGCGATATTTGGACCATCCGTGGACTGTTTGGGCCCACCTCGTCCGGAAATCGCTCCAGCCCGCTTACAGACTAACCCATCTTCTTCCCGCGATATCTGAGGGAGGCGAGGGAGGCGAGCCGGGGAGCGCCTGGGCACTCGTTCTCGCGGGATTTACCGACTGTGGCTGCGGCTGGTGACACCGCCCCGTCAGGCCCCACACAGTGCCCAGCCTGAGGCTCGGCGCTGCCGGCGGGCGGGCGATGCCGGGCGGGCGGCCTGCGTGCCGTGCCCTCCTCGCCGCCGACCGCTGGATGCCGAGAGCAGCGGGGCTGCCAGGCGCCGCCCCCTGGCCCGATGGACGCCTCCTCCCCGCAGCCCCGCGCGGGACTCCGCAAAGGTATGAGCTCCGAGCTCGCGCCTCTGCGCAGACTCGCGTCCTCGAGGAACTTCCGGAAGAGGCTTGGTTCCTTTGATTGACAGCTGACGATTTAGAACCCTTCACCGCAGGAACTCCTTGGCTTTGCGACTCAGTATTAGGAACCTGAACTTCAGGATTTACTGCACTCCCTCACAGTTACTTCCTGAATAGTGGGGGCAGATTCCTCATCTGTAAAATGGGGACAGTTGGGTTTCATGACTATTAGATGAGATGTATACAAGTGACTCCAGTCAGATATTTTTTGTTTTCTGTCTTTGGTTTGTATATGCCAGTTATTAGTCAGTAGGAGTTTGTTAAGTAGATGAGTGAAGGCCTATTTAATTGAGTTTAGTTTTATTACACAAAGAGCTTACTACCTGGTGTATTGAAGCAGAATTCTGCCTCTAGTAGGTCACCGAAGAGTTTGTGAAGGCATGGTTATCTCATAAGTCATCAGGATGCAGGCTTGCCCCCAGCTCTTATTAATAATAGCGATTACTGTAATAGATTAAAAAGTATTTTGTGTATGTCTGTGTGTGCATGCACCAGGCATGTGCAAGTTAGAGGACAGCTTGAGCTGGTCAGTTCTCTCCTTCCACCTTGTGAATTGTGGGGATGGAACCCAGGCCACCAATGTTACCAGCAAGTTGGCTTACAGGTGGAGCATCCTATGGGACCTTACAGAACAGATATACAATTGAGTGTTTTATGCCCAGGAATCTTCTGATAAATCTTGCTTTTCCTTTGAGGAAAGTACCTTATGAAAGCAAGGAGGGATTCAGTGCTAAATGTCAGAGTAGACAGCAAGCCTTGAAATCCCAGGGCTAAAAACTGATAATGTCATAATTAAGAGCCTACAAATACAAATGCCTTTATGAGTCTGGCTGGTAAAGGTGAATAAGTGGATCTTCTGAGTGTAGATTATGGGACTGGTATGCTTATTCCTCAGTTGAATCTAGTGGAAGATCCTGTCACTTGGTATTTTAGGGGGAAAAGTACTGATGGAAAGAACCACTCAAAGGCTCTGAGGTGGCAGCGTGTGTTCCACGTTGGAAGCAAGCAAAGAAGGCACTTTGGAATTGAGGGAGGCACCCCAATCCTTAAGAGTGTTATTGCCAGTTCCACCACTCAGTAACAAGTCCTCCCAGCTTTGACATTTGCAATCTCTGTTGTAATCGAGTCATTCCTGACTCAAACTTCATCTATTTATTTCTAGAAATTACTCAAATTCAGATACGAAGGTGCCCATACAATATGTCCTTCTGGTATTTTCCACGTACAGTCCCACCTGAGAAACTTTGTCTAGACTCCCTTCTCTAAAATATGTTTCCTAATACTTCTTTCCTATAGCACTCCATTCTCTTCTTCCAAAGCCCTTTTTGTCATTATGTTTATGTCTGTATTTTTTAGTGACTGTCATCTCACTAGATCAATAATTTGTTTTCACTTACAAATTCAGCTTATGTTTGTTAAGTAATCTTTTGTGTGTTATTCCTGGAAATTTTTTTTTTGCACTAGACAGTTTATTATTCCAATTTGTATAGATAAATCAGATATTTAGGATAGTTAATATATATTTAAACTACTGATACAAAGTTTCTTCAACAATAAGTCAAGCTATAGGACATAGTATTAGAAAACAGTACAACTGAATACTTGAATAAATGGTATAAGTAGGAGGAATACAAGAGAAAGGATAGAGAAAAAGAGGATGTGGAATATACATGTTTTAGGCATCTTTCATTTCTACATTTACTTATTTATTGACAACCATCCAGGAGGGCATATTCTTGAAAAGGAAATTATCTCTAATGGAAGAAACAGACAAAAATAAGTAAACATTTAAACATAGTGTAAATGCTATTGTAATGAAATACTGAGAGAGAATAATGGGATATCTACTAAATACGGTAGACTAGCAGTAGAAAGGTTGTGAGTGATTCAGCATAAAGTGATGGTGGAATGTATTAAGGGAAAAGTCATGAAACTACTTACTACCTATGGGCCAAATAGAATCTGATGTTGCCTTTTAAAAATAAAGTTTTATTAGAATACAGCCATGCCCATTTATTTATTGTCTGTGACTGCTTTTGCTTAGAAGAGTAAGAGAATTTTGGTTTCTAAAATATAATTTAACAAATAACTAGTAGCTGATTATAAAAAGAGTTTTCCAGCTCTTGTTTTCCAGAGATGTTGGCATAGAAAAAAAGTTCTATTTGTTTATTTTTTCTCTTTGTTTTTCAACAGGGTTTTTCTGTGTAGCCCTGGCTGTTCTGGAACTGGCTCTATAGCTCTGTAGACCAGACTAGCCTTGAATTCAGAGGACTAAGAGATCCTCCTGCCTCCTGAATGCTTGGATTACAGACTTGCACCACTACTCCCAACTGTGATATGTTTTTGAAGTAAAACCAGAAAAGATATTGTGGTGGATGGCATGTGGGGGTAATATAAAAAGAGGTATAAGGGCTAATGGTTTTCTACCTTGAAAAGTTGTCTATAAATGATCCCAGTTAATAAGATTCAGGGAAACTAATCACTACCATTTTTGACATTGTTCTTCATTTTATACCCATTATGTGGTACAGTGTCTGATAAATAATTGATGCTTAAATCATGTATGTTGAGTGTCAAATTAAGGAATTAGGTTTTAAAAATGAGTGGATATTTCCTAGGTAGGGAGATGCATCATTGAAAACAAAAGTAATATGTTAAGAACTGCTGTAGTGGTATCGTTAGCTCAGACTCAGCTAGTACTATCCTAGAAAGAAGACACTTTGACCTACACATCCTTTTTACCTGTACAGTAGAGTAGGGTATTAATTTCATAATAGTATAACAGTTCTCAGTTTGGATCTGAAAGAGTAGAGTGGGAGAACATGTTTTTCCAAGTGTACTTAGGATTACTATGGTAAAACCACTTTAGCAAAGTTAGTGGGAATAATGCTTTTGAGGAATAATTGTTGAAGACTGGTGAGTTATTCTTGATTAAGACAGCTTATGCTTATTATCATTATAACCAAAAATGTTATGAAGTTCTAGCTGGAACTCCTCAGAAAGACCCTAGGAAACCACTAATGGTCTTGTGGTATCAGTGAGGAATGTGTGAGAAAAATAATCTCCGATATTCTTAGAGTTATAGCCATACATTTCTTGGATCCTTGCAATGAGGAATTCCATTTGGAAAATTATTTTTACTTGATGTTCTCCATTTGGTACCCTTTAAATTGCTTAATAGTATATTCTAGGAAACCTCTCCCCCACTCATAGTGCTGTCTTCAGAATAGAAAATAAAACAGATGGCTGAACTGTTAACAGAGAGTCAGCTCAGATGTGTAGAAATCAGAATCTTCAGTGAATGACAGCATCTTACAAAGGGCTGTTAGAACTCATCTCTCTCTTTTTAAAGACTTTTGTATATGTTTTGCCAACATATTTATGTGCACCACATGTATGCCTGGCACCCAGGGAAATCAGAAGAGGGTGTTGGATAACATAGAACTGGAGTTATGGATGATTGTGAACCACCATGTGAATACTGGGAATTGAACCCTGGTGTTCTGCAAGAGCTTCAAATGCCCTTCAGAGCCATCTCTCCAACCCCTAGAACTTATCTCTTACAATTTAAAGTATTCAAAACCCAAAAGGGTAAGCTGTAATGGTTGTGACATCATTGTAGTTAAATAAGAGATTCCCTTGCCTAGTTAAATACCTGTGTCCAGAGAAGGATGGAGTAAATATAAAAAGCACATGTCACAAAAGAGTTGCTTTCCTGAAGATTTTAGCTTACTCTTTACTGTGTCTGTTTCTCTTACTGAATCATATAAGGAGAATGTGTATAATGTTCATGAGTCAGCAAGAATATTTAAATCAGAGGATCTCAGCTCTGGTTGTACATCAAGATCAATTTTAAATCCAACACTAACAACCAAACAATGAAACCAAATGTCTGTGGCTCACATCCATTAATTGAAGTCACCAGAGGTCATAACCAGGCAGTATATTTTTAAACCCCAGAGGAAGTAATGTCACACAGCCAGGATAAGAGCTACAGAAAATAGGTTATACTAGTGATTATAGGAAAATATCTGATAATATATTTTAGAAAAATGTCTATGAAAATAAATATTTATTTTGTTTCAGTTATTTGGAAAACATGTTTTTTTTTTTTTTCCTGAGTAGGTAAATGAGATGTGACTTCATAAGCTTTTTGAAAAGTTAATTTTCTTCTTTATTTTAGACAGTTGGTATCCAGGAGAAAGATGTCTTGCTCCTTCTTCAGATGATAAGAAGCTTTGTGAAGCAAGCATAAAGTCTGTTACTGTGGATGAAAATGGGAAGCCATGTGCAATTGTCCTGTATTCAGATTTTCAAGAAAGGAAAATACCTCTTCAAAGACTTCAAGAAATAAAATCAACTAAAGATTGCTCCAGAAATTTTATATTTGATGATGAAGATTTAGAAAAACCTTATTTCCCAGATCGAAAAATTCCATCATTGGCTACTACTTTTAAATTATCTGAAGATGGAGACTCCATTCCTTACACTATTAATAGGTACTTGCGGGATTACCAAAGAGAGGGAACTCAGTTTCTCTACAGACACTACATTCAGGGAAGAGGGTGTATTCTTGGTGATGACATGGGACTTGGAAAAACAATACAGGTATTTATATTAATTACTTTATAATTAAAAATAAGTTCATCCTATGTACAAGAGTGTATACACTGCAAATCTCTCTTTTTAATACCATCTGTTACTATAGGTTTTTGTTTGTGTTTGTCTCACTAGCTAGATGGTAAAGTTTCAGAATTGAGGACAGTGACTCAGTGTGCCATTATTTGATCCTCAATACTTCATTAGTATTTGGGGAATAACATTTTTCTTAATTTTTATTCTTAGAGAAAATGTCTCTAAGAATAAAATTACATATACAGTGTAAAAAGTTAATTAACTTCCAGTGCCCTAAGTCCTTAAAAAAAAATAGCTCTTGCATTTTAAAGACAAATTGTGATTTTGGTTTGGTCTGTAATTCATATTGTAGGATTAGAGCTTTGTAATGAGAAGTAAGCTAGATCTCCTTTCAAAATGGCACTTAATTAAAAAATGTTTTGATCATATTCTTTCCCCTCTCCCATCTCCTTTCAAATTTCTGCCTTTCCCAACATAATATTCTTTCTCTCTTAAAAAAAAAACCACAAAACAAACAAACAAACAAAACCCACAAAACAAAACAAAACAAAAATCAAGGAATCAACCAACAACAACACACACTCAAAAGAAAAACAAAAGCGAAGAAAACCCATGGGATCCACTTTGTATTGGTCAAGGACTCCTGAGCGTAAAGCTTGTCCTGGAGTATGGTTTATACACCCATTGTTACTCTATTGAAGAAAATGAATTTTCCTTTTTGGATCAGCTATCAGTTACAAACAAGCCTCTTGGTTAGGAGTAGGGCTTTGTGCCCACTTCCCTTTCTCCATTCTGGGATGTTGTCTGGCTTGTGTAGGTCTTGAGCATGCTATCACAATTTCTGAGTTCATGTGTGCATCAGCCCTGGTATACCTAGAATATGTGATTTCCTCGGAGTTGTCTTCCATTTCCTCTTCTGCATAGATCTGAGCTTGAGGGGAGGGGTGTGATGAAGACATCACATTTACTGCTAGGTGCTTCAAAGTTTCTCAATGTTTGCATTAGCCTTTTTTTAAGCAACAAAAATCTTTGAAAAGTATGATTCTGAAGCATTCTGTTTCTTTTTTATGTTGTGTGATACGAAAAAATAAGGAATGTGGTTATCTCTTCCTTTAGTCTTATGAAAAACACGTTTTTTCCTTCTTTTTCTTTTCTTTTTTTGGGGGGGGGGGTAGGCTTTTGGTTTGAATGTTTGAACTGCTTCCCAGACTCATATGTATGTATTCTATGTCAGGAGGTGAATGCAGGTGAGGAAAGATGGACTATAAAAACATTTGCTTGGCAGAGTTTAGAAGGGAATGCCTGTGAAAACCAAGCTCTTCCAGAAAGATATTTTATCTTTGAAATGTAGGTTATAGCCTTTTATTTTTCTAGATGTGACAGACTTAAATTTTTATTTACTTATTTATTCTGTAAGCAATTCTGTAAATATTTCACAATAAAGCACCTTCTAATTATTTTCTTCTTAGGATTAGTTTTTAAGTCTTCATTCTAAATTTGTCATAGATCTTTAAATTCAGATTTATGTAAACCTGTACTGTGCCAGTGAATTGTAGTAGAGCAAGCCTGACCTTCTCCAACTATTCATGTTTCTTTTGCTATGGAGTAGTAGCTTGAGTAAAATGTTTCTCTAATCTTGTATGTCAGTGTAGCTTTTGACAGATTTAGGCCAGTAAAAATAGCAGAGACATGATGAGTGCCATTTTGGCCCTGGTCCATGGGCCACCTGTGTGATTGTTCACATCCTCCTTTTCTCTCTTGGATGTTAGCACATTATAGCTAGTTTACTTTAATTAACATATCAAGCTGAGAGATTTCCATGGTTTTAATTTTTCTGCTCCCTTAGAGTGTTTTCTTAGCTAAAGTACAAGTTTATCTTTATTTTAACATACCTTTTTAAAGTGGGGGTGGGGGTATATGAAGCAGTAAAGTTAGAAGTTAGTGTATATTATTATTATTATTATTATTATTATTATCATTAGTGTATTTAATGAATTAGGTAAAGCTAATTTTTAATTGGACCTTAAAATTTCAGTTATAACATTTTTTTTAAAGGTCTGAGATTCTTCTTTTAATATTTGTTCTTAATTATATGTGTATATGTGTTTCTGTGTGTGAGTATGAGCATACAGGAGTGCAGGTGCCTGAGGTATCCAGAAGAAGGTGTATATAATCCCCTGGAGCTGGAGTTATAGGCAGTTGTGAGCCACCTGATGTAGGTGCTGAGAACAGAACCTGGTCTTCTGCAAGAGCAGTATACTTCTTAACTGCTACACCATTTCTTCAGATCTGAGATTAATTAAATGAAAAATATTTCATGTTTTTGCTTTAGGGAATTTGACAAATCTAGAATTAATATTACTTTATTTTGAAAGTATTCTATTGTATAGTGTCTTTGTTTCCTCTAGCCACTTTTAAATAATTTTTTATGTTCAATTTTGTTCTATGAAGCAGCTACTTGTGAATTTTTGATAATTTATTTGTTTTTGTGGTGGCAGGTAATTAATATTCATAACTACTGAGCCCATGACTTAAGATATTTTCTTTTTAATAAATGATCAACTTCTATTTCTTCAAATAAATCTCATTACCATTACTTTTCTTCTGTTATTTGGGATTTAGATCATAGATATCTACGTATTAAAAAGTACGTTTCTCATAAGGTGTGTATTGACAAGCAAATGGAATTACAGTCACATTTATAGTTCCAGCACTTGGAAAGGTTGAAGCAGGATTGCTACAAGTTTGAGGCCACCTTGACTGGGTTGCTAAGTGAGTTCTAGGCTTCACTGGGCTAGAGCGAGACCCTTTGTCAGCCCCCTTCTTTGTCCCCAAATACACTTTCTTTTATAGTTTTTCTAATTCTCTTAAAATTTTTCTTTAGGTTTCAGTATTTCTAAAATTTATTTTTTAAAGTAATAAGTTATTTCCCTCTATATGAATACCCACCTCATATACTTTCATCTCAGATCTTTAAAATAACCCTACTGATGCTATGTTTGTCATTTTTACAGAAAACTATTGAAGGGGGTTTAGTTGCCTCCTGAAGTTCACATAGCTGCCACAACAAGCTAATGTTCAAACTGACAAGCATCTAGTTGGTTGAATGTTCCTCGCTGTTGATTGTGTGGGGCTATGCATGCTTTTTCTTATTTTTATTCTTCTCATTTAATTTTTGGAGAATAGCTGCTATTCATAATGGTATGTATATTGATGAGTTGTGTTAGCCTTTCTTAAATTAGCATTCTGTCATTCATTAGATACTTCGTACCCTAAGGAATTTATTTGCTACAAGAACAGAAAAAATGTATAGTTTATTTTAGAGGCTTTGAGAAGATAATATCCATGGATAGAAACAAATAGTAAGGTAATATCTCAGATGATGGAATAAAGAAAGAATTCATCAAGTGGGCAGAATTGTTCCAAGATGAGATGGCCATGTGGAATTTTATGTGTTCAAAGATGGTATTATTATACGTTTGCTTGTTAATTCAAAGAAAGGACCAATATTTTTATGTTTCCTCTAACATCTTTTTGTTGGTAGTCTACTGATTAGTTTGTACATGTACAGTGAAATTATGCATAGTGATAGAAAAAGTCTTTCTTTCTTCTAGGTTATTTCATTTCTGGCTGCAGTTTTGCATAAAAAGGGAACTCGTGAAGATATTGAAAATAACATGCCAGCATTCTTACTAAAAAGTATGAAAAAGGAACCCTCTTCTATAGCCCAAAAGGTGAAATATCTAGAAGTATTCAGCATTTAAACACAATGTAATGATGTATTGTACTTTTTTTTTTTTTTTTTTTTTTTTTTTTTTTTTTGGTTTTTCGAGACAGGGTTTCTCTGTGTAGCTTTGTGCCTTTCCTGGAACTCACTTGGTAGCCCAGGCTGGCCTCGAACTCACAGAGATCTGCCTGGCTCTGCCTCCCAAGTGCTGGGATTAAAGGGTATTGTACATTTTAAAACAAGAATTTAGACATTAAACTATTTATTTTATAAGACTATTTTTGGAAGGTTGGCAGTTTCATCTGCTCGTAGCATCAGGTTATATCTCAGACTTTTTCATCTGCATAACTAATCAGTCCTGACTCCTGAGATCAGACAAGACTGGACGTGTTCAGGGTAGAGTGGTTGTAGACAAAGTAAGAGATTTGTAATAAAACAATAAACTTATTAGAAATGTTATGCTTACAGTCTTTGTGTGTATACATGCTTGTGTGTGTACATATGTATGCAGAAGTACATGCGCAAGTGTGTATATGCTAATGAGGGTCAGAGGTCTGTGTCTGGTGTCTTCTCTCTTCACCTTAGTTTTTGAATCAGGGTCTGTCACTGAACCTAGACTGGCTGTCCAGCAAGCCCCAGGAATCCTCTTATTTCTACCTCCCCAGTGCTGGGACTATAGGTGTTCACTGCTATCCAGCTTTTTTAAAACATGGGTGCTGAGGATTGAGCTCAGATCCTCATGCTTGCATACCAAGTACTTTACTGAGTCATCTCTCCAGTCCCTGTGTGCTTCTATGTTGTCCTCAGTATTCATAAAATTGATAGGAATAAAGATGGAGTGATTTGATGAAAACAATACTATTTTATTAAGGTAATGAACTATATTCCTCAAGTTCTAAGATGGCGTTTTTTTTTTATAAGATTTTATAAATCTTATTCACAAGATTGCTAAGAAGTCCAAGTTTACTCCAATGACCTCAGAAGGATTATTTTTTTATAAAAAATTAGAGAAGTACTGATTTATGGTATTTTGTTAATACTTTAAATTACCTTACTATTTTACCAGCATTCATGAAAGTTTTCTGCAATGCAATCAAGAATCCTGACTTCTTCTCTTGAGTTATGGTCTCTAAAAAAGAACTCAGGCTTGGACAGGTGGCAGGTGTGTGTCCTGCTTCTAATATGATTTTCTTGTTTATATGAGCAACTGAGTTTAGAGAAATCTGTATTAAATTTTCTGTTATGACTGAGGTTGTTCTTGATCTTGTTTTTGTGTTGGCTTTCACTAATCTCTTTAAGTTTGGTTTCATAAATTTTGTTTGTATATTGGCTACATACTCAGTTAACAGATTATTTGCCAATTTCTGAGTTCAGTCTTATAACTTGACCTAAATAATTTTGTTATCTGCTGTCATTGTATATTTTAGATGATGGTTCAGTGCTGAACTGATTTTTTTTTTTCCATTGAAAGGACATTTCTTTTTGTTGAAGTACCTAGGATTCCATCTTTGAAATCCCAGAACTAAGCCCTATATTTACTATAGAATTCTTTCAAATAAGTTCACTTTTGAAAAATGTGTCCAGGGATTAGGAGATGGCTCAGAGGACCAGGGTTTGGTTCCTAGCATCCACAATTCACAACCATTTTAAACTCCAGCTCTAGGGGATTAGATGCTGCTTCTGGTCTTCACAGGCTCTGCATACATATGGTACCCATATGTGCATATGTACACACACATAAAATTAGTGAATAAATTTTTTTTTTTTTTTTTTTTTTTTTTTGGTTTTTCGAGACAGGGTTTCTCTGTGTAGCTTTGCGCCTCTCCTGGAACTCACTTGGTAGCCCAGGCTGTCCTCGAACTCACAGAGATCCACCTGGCTCTGCCTCCCGAGTGCTGGGATTAAAGGCGTGCGCCACCACCGCCCGGCTGAATAAATATTTTTTAAAAATTTAAAAATATGTATAGTACTTTGTTGTAGGGGAAGCTAAATAATGATGCCAGAGTAACCTTTTTTGACAAAAGACTGATACCTCTGGTCTTTCTTAAAATCCCTGGGCATTACTTTTATTGACCCAGTCCTTCCACCTGCTTCACTTTGTCTGTTGGGTTCTGTTATTGTTTTTATGGCTGTTTGTTTGACGATTTCTCTTACATGCGTACAGTATGGCCTTCTCAGTTCTACAGGGGTGGGGCGTGTGTACTCGTTGCCATCTTCCTGAACTGTTCTGCTCTGCTGGGAGTTCCTTTCCAGGCATCATAACACTACTACAGATTATTTTCATACATGTTCTTCATTTTGTTGGCATCAGTGCATATATGTTTTCAGAGAGTCCATTTGAAGTAGCATACATTTTTAAAAGCTGTTTTGTAAAAAAGAGAATAAATAAAAATAAAGCTAATGCTAGAATTAAAACAACCCTAAAAGACTGATCTTCAGTCTCCTTGAAAAAGAAACACTCATTGAATTAAATGTTACACATTAAGGAGTAGTAGTATTTGAAGTAGGGACTGTATGTATGTATAAGAGAGATAGTATTTTATATACATTCTAAAACTTTTCAGGTATGAATATGACTTTGAGGAATGCATGAAATATAAGTGCCAATGAATTCCTAAACGAAAAGACACAAATCGTGCATTTCAAGTGCTGATTCTTGGAATGATTCATTAGATTTAGGCTAAGTTTATGCTGTAGTTTTGACTTTATAAAATAAATCATAGTAAGTTAATTAAAAATATTATCTTGTAAGGCCAAACTTTGGAGATTTTAAGAAAAAATTATAACAGAAAAAAAGGAGCTAGGGAGATAGCTCAGTGGGTAGAGTACCTGTTGTGGTGGTGACCTGAGTGTGGACCCCCAGTGCCCGTGTAAAAAGTGGGTTGGCAGTCTGCATCTATGTCAGTGCTGGGAACAGAGACAGGCACATCCCAGGGCTTGCCAGCCAGCAGCCTAGCTAAAACAGCAAGCTCCAGGTTCAGTGCGAGAGGTGGGGAACCAGAGAGGAAGGCATTCAAAGTCAACCTTTGCCCTGCACATATGTACACAGATACATGCACCACACAGAGAGAAAATTAAAATTGAAAAATGAGAGGAAGAATTTCCTAACAATTACAATACCAGTGTTAGAAAGATTTTCATTGGTACTCAGCAAAATACTTTTCAGCTATTTGTTTACCATTGACCACCTTTTTAGCTCTTGTTATATGGCTGAAACAATTGGAAAGTTTGTTTCCTTTCTATTACTATGATAAAACACTCTGGTCAGATGGAACTTGGGAAGCAAAGGGTTTATTTGGTTCACAGGTCATAGTCTATTATTGAAGGGCAGGAACTCCCAGTGGGAACCTGGAGGCAGGAACCATGGGAACACTGTTTGCTGGCTCACTCTTTCACTTGCTCTCAGGGTCATGATTAGGTAGCTTTCTTATACAACCCAGGATAGCTTGCTTAAGGATGGTACAGCCCACAGTAGGCTAGGATCTTCCACATCAATTAATAGTAAAGACAGCTCCCCACAGACATGCCCACAGGCCAACTTGATCAAGAAAATTCCTCAATTGAGGTTTCTTCTCAGATGACTCTAGGCTATGTCAAATTGACAGTTAAGACTAACCAGCACATAAACACTAGAACAGAAAAATAAGGAGCCAAGCGGTTCTAAGAAGAATCAGTCACGAGAGGCTGCATTGCAAATGACACTACTGTGAACATCCTTATGTATACATCTCATCAACTTTTATAGTTAATAAGTGGAGGGTAAGTTCTTAGCACTGCAGTTGTAAGGGCAGGAACTACTGGAATTGTGGAAAACTGCTGAGTGCCCAGATAGAGTTTGTACCCAGGATTCTTACCTTGTAAATATACAAAATTCAAAGACAGACATCACAGTTGAACTTAGTATTTTGAGCCTTGACTTTGTATTTGAACGCAGAAAAATTAAATTGTAAGGTAAGCTACAATAGCAAAAGGTATTTGAAGTAAAGCAAGAAAGAGAAGATGCTCCTGTGTTTGGTGAGTCGGGAAGGAGTTCAGTTAAACTTTTGTTTTCTGCTTTCTCGTTACAAACACAGTCACATATTTTGTTTCTTACAGGTTGTAAGTGACCTAGATGAAGCATTACATAGTACCTTACATTTTATAGTATTTTTTTTTTTGGTTCATCTCTTGAGTATAAACCTTTAGAAAAGTTTGCCATTAATAGTCTTATATGTAACAAGCTAGGAGTATTGGTCATAGAGAAAAATAAAAACATAAAAAATTTTAAGCTGTTGATGAGAATGATATTCAGGGCTAAAAAAGAAAGGTGGAACCTCCAAGCACCACTTTCCAAACTAGGTGTGTTAGTAATCTTAACAGACTGCTTTGGTTGAAAGCTGAATTAATCAGCTTTCTGTCACTGGAACAAATTACCTGAGATAAGTAACTTAAAAGAAGTAGAGGTTTATTTTTGTTCTTAGTTTTAGTTCATGATCAGTTGTCTTCTTGTTCTGCAGCCTATGGCTAGGCTCATTATGCTAGGAATACATGGTGGAGAAAGCTGCTCACTTCCTGAAGGCCAAAGTGAAAAGATAGAAGAGATAAGGGCATGTCCCGATAGTTCAATTTCTTTTCACAAGGTTCTGTCTCTTTAAGTCCCACCATCTCCCCAGGAACCAAGCTTTTACTGCACATGCCTTTGGGGAACATTTAGTATCCAGACTGTAGCTTATTTTCAAAGAGAACAAATTCTGTTTATATGAATTCAGTAGAGAACAGGTGATAGAGGTAATAAGTATTGATAAGTCTTGAGAACATTTCTGTAAAGTAAGGGACTGGTAGCCAAAGATGTACAGTGGAGAGAACCTGTTTTGTTTCAGTTTGATTTTGTTTTGTTTTGTTTTGTTTTAACCCTGGGGAATATGCTCATGGATAAAAGTGGTTTGTTATAAAGATAAAACTGGTGTGTGGGGAAGACTGGAGTCAGTTTTACCATGTCGATTATAGATTGGCAAGAGAGATAAATGGGAGCCACTGAATATGATCAAATGTTGTTGTTTTGAAGAAGATAAAAACAGTTATCTGTGGTCAGAGGTGGGAAGGCAGGGTGTGTGGAAATAAATAAAGGTAAAGTTACGAATAGAAACCTATGTGGAGGTTCTCTGCTTGCTTCAATTTTCTAGTGAGTTTCTCATGCCTTCAACAGAGAGAATCTGAGAAAAATGGCTTAGAAAAGAGAGGTGATAGGAGCCCCAGAAGACTGTTTGGAGAAGGATGCTACCCATTTGCTTTGCATATTAGCTCTTTAATTTCTTGTTGGGATCCTGATTTTATTGCTGTCTCTCTCTTAAAGAGTTACTTTTCTCTTCTTCAATACTTTTAAGAATAAAAATGAAAAATAACCATTCCTTTCAGTGCATTATCCTTTTTTTTTTTTGGTCCTAACAAAAAGCTAATTAAGCAAAGAGTATTTTTGAGGATTTTTTTTTTTGTCCACATTTAGCAAACTAGTCAGTTGTATTAATCACTTACTTAGAGCATCAAAATCAAAGATTGAGACTGTTGATACTGGGTTGGGGATTTAGCTCAGTGGTAGAGTACTTGCCTAGCAAGCGCAAGGCCCTGGGTTCGGTCCTCAGCTCCGTGGGGGGTGGGGGGGTAGAGTTCTTAATTAAAAACATGGATGCTTTTCTTCCTGTTTTTAGATGTTCTTAATAGTTGCTCCTCTTTCTGTCCTCTACAACTGGAAGGATGAATTGGATACCTGGGGATATTTCAGAGTCACTGTTTTACATGGCAGCAAAAAAGACAACGAACTGATTCGTTTAAAGCAAAGGAAATGTGAAATTGCTCTGACAACCTATGAAACTCTGCGCTTGTGTCTAGAGGAGCTTAACAGGTAAAATCATAAGAGTGATGCTGTCAGAGTGCTGCTAACATCAGTCATATGCATCCTTTATGTCATGATTCAAAATTCAAACTCCTATAGCTTGATTTCATGTCAGGGTTATAAAGCAGAGGTTGTGATAGCTGACTACATCTGGAAAGGTGTCCTACCACTTCATATTCTATTCTTAAACTCAGAATAGGATTCCTTTCTAAACTGCATTTTAAACAATGGTAAGATTTGTCCCAAGTTCCATGCACAACACTGTGTAAATGATGCCCCCAAGAGTATTGAAATTCACTGAGGATATTTTGATCTGCACCTTAGTTCAATAGCATACCTTGACATATTTCCAAGATATATAGAAAAACCCCTGGTTGGAATGTTGAGCCACATTGATAGAGGAAAACCAATTAAGAGGTTTATTTTGAACTAACTTGTGCCAAAATTCCTAATTCATGTGTATAGGTCACAACCTTAGGATGTAATCATGTTTAAAGATGTGATTAAGAAAAAATTTGGCTGTTTAGGTAGAACTATAAGTCAGTATAAGGTGTCCTTACTAGATAACAGACAAGTACCAAGAACATATGAACAGGGAAGGACATGTGAGTTATCTAATATCTTTTAAATGCTAAAATATTATGGTTTCAGTCAGTTTGAATTATAGTCAGTGAAAGAGAGAATGGCAGAAAATGACCTTAAAGGTGATGCTTTTAAGTCAGCTAAAATGCCCTGGCTGGAGATAATAATGAAGAACAAAAACCAACAGTTCTCTCAGAGGTTTTGAAAACACAGAATGTATTCAAGAGTAAAATGTAACTGGATAAGGTGGTACATACCTGAGCACTCACCTACTTTGAAGGCTGAGGTGGGAGGAACAAGAATTTAAGGACGGTGTGAACAAATATAGTGGGGTCTGTGCTCAAAATATCAATAACAAAGAAGAATAAAAGCAGTCAATAATTAGCTATGTGGATTTGAGTAAATCATTTCATCTGGAAAATGACAATGAGTTGCGTCTGTTTTTGCTAAAATGGACTATTCAGATACAGGTGGAAGGTTCTATTAGAAATAACTTAGTGAGGTTCAGTTTATATACAATAATCAATACTGATTTTTAAATGTAGTTAGCCTCCATTTCCACAGGTTGTATATCCAGGGACTCTCAGCCAACTTTAGATTAAAACATTAGCTAGAAGAATGTGTCTATAACAAACTAATGATTTCTTTAAACAACTCAGTATAATATTTTTACATGCCACTTACTTTGTGGTGGGTATTACATATTATCTAGAGATTATTTGAAGAACAGGATGATATATGTAGGTTATACACTACACTGTGTCATTTTATGTAAGAGACTTGAACATCCACATATTTTGGTCCCTGAACCAATCCACAGATACAGGGGCACTTTGTTCAGTGAATATTGATCTGGTATTGTTAGATTTTTTTTCTGTAAAAGTCCACTTAGTAAATATTTTGAAGCCATACATAGTTTCTGTGGAATATTCTTTTTTTATTTTTACAGCTCATTAAAAATATAAAACTATCCTTAATTTGTTGACTATGCAGAGCTATCCACAATCTGGGTGTGGCCCAGTGGCCACAGTTCAATGACACCTGGTTTTGAATAATGAATACTTGAGCTCAACCCCCATTCCAAAGAAGGGAGAAACATTCCAACTGCCCTCTTCTTTACAGCTAACCTTTCTTCAGTTCTCACCATGGACACTCAACTTGATTTCTATTATGACAGACTGTTTCAAGCTGGTCCAGAGAATTCTGTTAATGCAGCTAGACTGAAAGTTTCCTCATTCATGCCTGGCATCTTTGCCCAACATGTTTTTGAGAGTCATGTGAACTATTTAGTAAATCAATGATTTTTTTTTTTTTTCCGGTTTTTCGAAACAGGGTTTCTCTGTGTAGTTTTGTGCCTTTCCTGGATCTTGCTCTGTAGACCAGGCTGGCCTCGAACTCACAAAGATCCGCCTGTGCCACCACCGCCTGGCCAGTGATTATTTTTTTAAACGTTAAATTGTATTCCATCTTATGCATGTTTCTCTTTTTCTTACCCATTCATTTGAAAGTATCTATTTGATTTTGTTTCCTATTTTGTTATTATTATAAGTAAAATTTAAAGGAATATACTTGTGGAAGCCCTTTTTTGACATATGTTTTTATTTCTATTGGGTAAATAAATGAGAGTGGAATTTGTGGGTTTTACAATAAGTGCAGGCTTAAGTGGAAGAAACTGTCAACCCATTTTCCATGGTGACTGTGCCATTTTACTTAATTGGATTGTATAAAGAAAGGTTCAGTAGCTTCATTATCTTACCAATATTGGCATCGTCAGTCTTTTTGTTTTTACTCATTTTAGTGAGCATATAGGACATGACATTTTATTTTTCTAATGCATGTGCACCTGAAAAGTTTATTCTATGGTTGGTAGGTATTCTATAAATGTCCAGTTTTATTTGTGTAGTTTTGAGTGTTCCCTGTCTTTGCTGATTTTCTCTAGGGTTTGTTTATATCTTCTAAGATGAGATTTGGAATGATAGATTTATTTATATCTCCTCTTTTCTGTAGTTTTAAGTCATACATTTTAGGTTCCGTTTTTAGGTTCACATGAATTTTCAAATTTTTACTTTTTCCTGATGGATTAGTTTGTAAGTGCCTCCTATTTTTATATTATCTTGTTTTATCTAATACTAATATAACTGCCAGCAGTCTTCTTATACCTGCTGCATATTATAGTTTTTCCTCTTTTTATTATAACATTTTTTTTATTTTGTAGTGAATCTCTTTACAAGTAGAATATAGCTGAACTTTTATTTTTATTTTTTTAATGTCCATTCTGACAATCTTTGCCTTTGTGGGGTATTTAGACCATTCATATTTAATGCAGTGTTGGTAAAGTTGGATTTTACAGACTTTGGATATGATTTTTACCCTGTGATGTTTGTATTTTACTATTTTATGGATTTTGACAGAAGACACTAATCTTGGTTGTGGAGAGATTATTAAGCAGTTTGTCTAGGCTTAAACAGTTAAGTCAGTGATGGGCATGAGGTTTTAACATTGATCATCTGTTTTAACTCCAGACCTCAGGGTTCTAACCAGCATGTTACCTCAAAAGATGTTGTGCAGTTAGGTAATTGTAATAAATTCACTTATCATAACAAAGTCACATTTTAATTAGTGTTTACCTGTCTCTTTGGAGTATGTTCCTTGACATAGATTTCATATTTAACTTCTGTGCTTTAGTGCTTATTGCATTTTAACATATATGTGCTAAAAATGTATAATTGGTTATTTTATGTAACATAACTATTAAGAATTCTGAGAATTATATAACTGGAAATCATATATTTGCAAAAGTAGGAAAATGAGGACATTGATTTTTTGTTGTTGTTGTTGTTAACTTGTATTAGTTCAAATGTCTTCGTTTTGATATATTTTAAATGTTTTATGTTTAATCTGAGTGAGTACCATTTGTGAGTGTGTTCTGTACATTTATAATAAACAATCCAGAGTAGACAAATGCATGATATATTATAGTTGAACAATATTTAATTATTATATATTTTACTTTATGAAATGTTGGCAAGTTTATATATGTCTAAAGCGCCAAATAAGGCTTGTAGGGAAAACTGCATTTCTTTGTACACTCCCTCTTAACCTGTACCTTCAGCTGTTATTGACACTAGTCACTCAGTCTGTCTGTTGGACTCTGATTCTCCTTTGCCCTCCCTTCCTCTCCTACTCATCCTCACCCCCACCCATTTTGTTCTGTTTGGTTTGATTTTGAGACAATCTCATCTAACCCAGGCTAGCCAGACTTTTCTGTATACCTCAGGCTGTCCTTGAATTCTTGACTCTCCTGCCTCTACTTTCCGAGTGCTGGGATTACAGACATGTATCACTATGTCTGGCTTTTATATCCACATCTCTAACAGCGTAGTTATGCTACAATTTTTAATGATTTTTCTGTGTCAACTGTCAATTTCTTAGAGGAAATTAAGATTTTTGCTGTGCTTTGCCTTTTATATCCTTACGTGAGAATAACTTTCATGTTTATATTGTAGAGTGGGAATTGTTATTTATGAAGTCCAAACATTTCTTGAACAAAATATTTATGTGACTCCAGTTTCCTGAGTCATCCAGTACCCCCAGTTTCTAGTTCCTTAAGGAGCTGCACATATGCATTAGAGTGCTCCTTGGCTTGCTTTGCTGCTGGCCTACAGACTGCTTTTCTCTGCTTCTGTAAGTCATCTTGTCCATCTTTCTATTTCTTCCTGTCTGTCTTCTGGAGAGGTTCTATCTTTTTGTACCTTTATCTTAAGAAATCTGTAGGAAAGTTGGACAAATGTGTATGAGTGTCTATCTGTTATAGCCAACAGATCTTTTGTGCATACCTATGTATGCATATGTGTGTGCGCTCTTGCATATATGTAAACGTGTGTATTCGTGCATTGTACACACATGCATACACACTTTGTCTAAGTAATTAGTGAATCACTTCAGTAAGTTTCATATAACATGAAAGCTTGAGCACTAAATATTTTAATGTTGTTCTAAGTTTGTGTTCTTTAATGTTGGGTTGTTTGTTTGTTTGTTTGTTTGTTTTTACTCTTTTAGGGGCCACCACTCAGCTCCCAAATAAAGACATGGAGACTTAGTCTTACTTATGAATGCCTGGCCTTAGCTTGGCTTGTTTCTAGCCAGCTTTTCTTAAATTAAATTACCCTGTCTACCTTTTGCCTCTGGTATTTTACCTTTCTCTATTCTATATACCTCTCTTTCCTTCTTACTCAGTGGCTGGTTGTGTGGCTGAGTGGCTGGCCCCTGGCATCTTCCTCTCATCCCTTTCTCATTCTTCCATTTTCTCTGTTCTTCTCCTTGTGTTTATTCTCTCTGCCTGGCAGCCCGCCTATCCCTCTCCTGCCTTGCTGTTGGCTGTTCAGCTCTTTATTAGACCAATCAGGTGTTTTAGGCAGGCAGAGTAACACAGCTTTATATAGTTAAACAAGTGCAACATAAAAGAATGCAACACATCTTTGCATCATTAAACAAATGTTCCATAGCATAAACCAATGTAACAGATCTTTACACAGTTAAAATAATATTCCACAACATTTTATACCTCATTACCCTTGTCATATGGGTAGGTAACTTGGTAAAGTGCTTGCTGTGAAGCGTGAGGACCCGAGCTTCATTCCCTAGAACCCATTGGCCATGGTGACACACACTTGTAGTTGTGGAGACAGGTAGATCCCTGGAGCTCACTGGCTAGCTAGCCTAGCCTAATTGGCCAGCTCCAGACCAGTGAGAGATCCTGTCTCAAAAAACTAGGTGGACAGCATCTAAGGAATAATACCTGAGGTTGACCTCTGTCTTTCACATGCATGTGCACACATGTGTACATATATAGGGACATACATACATACATGCATACATACATTCTCAAAAGAAAGGAATAAAAAAATTAAAAGATGAGGGGGAAACAAATATCCTTAAGATATTATCAATAGTTAATTTCTGTAAAGCAGAATTCAGTAAAGGTTTGGGTGGTGGCTTTGGTTATTAAGTCTTTCATACTCACCTGATAAAGAATGATCCCCTTTATCATTTGTGTCTCAGTACATTGAGCCTGGCCTAAAGCTTTGTTAGATGCAGGTTAACATTGTTGGCAAGGATGCTTTATGAATATAGCTGTGGACTTCATATTTGTCACTTTGGGGTATGCATGCTGTTCATTGGTAATTACACTAAGTTTGTCTATAGGACAAGAAGGGAAGCATCCATACAACAGTACCTTCACAAGTAAGGTTTTTTCTTTATAATAGCAAATCTATGAAGTGACATTTTACTACCATTTAAGTATTTTGATTCTTATGTCCATTTATGTATGTTTTGGCATGTAAACTTTATCCTTACTTGAATCCATTTATCTTGTTGGGTCTTATAATGTATTTTTCTAGTTCATCATTTCTCTTCTATAAAGCAAAGTCTCCTTGATTAAGAATTAGATACAATTTTAACTTAAGTCAAGGTCAGTGAATACCTGATTGTATTGGAGTGAGAAGTTAAACTAATGAGTAAGTCTACAATGATGGCAGTTTATCGTCCTTTTTGTTTTCTGAGTTGTAGATATACTTATTTGCAATTTGTGCTTTTTCAGATAGTTCAAGTTATTTGCTCATCTTTTGATGTTGTTGTAGCATATAGTCCATGTACAGATATTTTATCTAATTATAGTTTGCAGATGTTTTCTCTCAGTCTATGTCTTTCATTTTCTTAATGATGTCTTCAGAAGGGCAAAGGTTTGTAACTTTGACAACATCCAATTTATCACAAAAACTTCTGAGAAATTTTTATCTGACTTAGAATCAGGAAGATGGTTCTGTTTCATAAATTTTAATATTTTTCCTCATTTTGATTTATAATCTATCTTAAGTTCATTTTTGTGTATGGTGTCTGATTTTTTTCTCTTTAACTTCTAGATGTTTATTTATTAAATATTTACAACCAATTGTAATTGATTTTTTTGTTGTTGGTGGTTTTTGTGTTTTGTTTTGTTTTCTGAGGCAGGGTTTCTTTGTGTAGTTGTGGCTGTCCTGGAACTCATTCTGTAGACCAGGCAGGCCTTGAACTCAGAGATCTACCTGCCTCCTGAGTGCTGGGATTAAAGGTGTATGCCACCACTGCCTGGCACAATCATTATTCTTGATGCTTCAATATTCTTTTTGTTTGTTTGTTTGTTTTTGAGACAGGGTTTCTCCGTATAGTTTTGGTGCCAGTCCTGGATTGCGCTCTGTAGACCAGGCTGGCCTCGAACTCACAGAGATCCGTCTGGCTCTGCCTCCTGAAAGCTGGGATTAAAGACGTGTGCCACTACCACCACCAGGCTTCAATATTCTAATTAGACTTGTTTCTGGACATTAATCCTAACTTTGGCTCTTCAGCATTTCTACTGTGTTCCCCCACTGATCTCTCACTGATACACAGCACTTGTTCTTTCCAATAGATTGACCATTGCAGCTGCTCATCTCTACTGGGGTCACAGCATTAACGTTTTTAGTAAACAGTATTCATTACCAGTTTCAAAAAAATGCTGATGTCTATATCAATGCTTTTCAAATTTAACATAAAGTTTGTTTCTTTTATGTGTCTGTTTCTGATTTGTTGCTTAAAGGAGGAATTGTCATTTAATGATATTTAAATAATAGCTTTCATTCCAGCATTATCAAACATGATCTCTAAACCTGTTATAGTATCATATGCATTTTATTAGGGTTTACAAAATCATGTCTTTTCTCATTTCTCATTTTTTTTCTGTATTTACCAGTAGTGTTCTGTGATCTAGGGTCACTTAGCCAGATGAGAACCAATAGAATCATCAAAGGATGAAGGTGTTAGGGAGAAAAAAAAAAAAAGATGTCTAAATTCTTTAGACTAAGGTAAGGACATTTTCTGTTCCCCACTCTTCCTTTTTTTCTTGTAGTTTGGAATGGTCAGCTGTCATTGTAGATGAAGCTCATAGAATCAAGAATCCAAAAGCACGAGTGACGGAAGTCATGAAAGCTCTGAAGTGCAAGGCCCGCATTGGCCTCACTGGCACCATCCTTCAGAACAACATGAAGGAGCTGTGGTGTGTTATTGACTGGTAGGTGAAATGCTTAGACATTTTCTGGACAGTTGTTTAGCTAAATGTTGCCCTGTTTTCTGATTGCTAGTCCTTTAAATCACAGCCCCTCCCCCCAGAAAACTGGTTACTTAACTGTTTACAGAAATATTCAATCCCAAGCATGTTTCAGTGTAGCAAGTCCTCTGAAAGTCTTAGCATGCTCCTTTTTGTCCCCATAGTAAATAAATGCTGAATTACCAGCCCTATCACCTTCAGTTATAAACAGTCATAAAGAAGGAATGCTGTTTTCCTGGCTCTTGTTTTTGTTGTCATTAATAAGTAAGCCACTGGATATATTCTTTACAAGCAAAAGAATTGAATGCTTTTCTTTTTAAATAAATTAGTAACTTTGTTACGTTTTTCTTACTACCTTTTTAAAGGGCGGTGCCAGGACTTTTAGGTAGCAGGACCCACTTCAAGAAGCAATTTTCTGACCCAGTGGAACATGGCCAGAGACACACAGCAACAAAAAGAGAGCTTGCTACTGGCCGAAAAGCTATGCGCAGGCTTGCAACAAAGATGTCTGGCTGTTTTCTCAGGCGCACCAAGACCCTTATCAAGGGTCAGCTGCCTAAGAAAGAAGACCGGGTGAGAACTGCATTTGTTTGTATTATTAATTCTTCATCACAAGTTTTTTTCCTTGAAAAGCATTTCTTTTTAGGATTCCTTTTGCGGAAAAGTTTGTAACGTGGGATTTCAGAAAATATCAGTTGAACTCAGTTTCATTTCTTTCCTAATTTTACTGACCTGCTAGCTAATAGGCCTGCAGTTAGTACATGTGTCAATTAGCTTTCTATTGCCATGATATATTCTGGAGATACATCACTGTAACCGAGGAAAGATCTATTTTGGTTTTAGTCCATGGTTCTTTGGGCCTGTGGGAGAACATGGTGGAACAAGCTCTTACCAGTGGTGAGAAGGAAGAAGAGACAGGAAGGGGCCAGGAACCCAGTACTCACTTCAGGGACACAGTCTCAGTGACCTAAGTTCCTCCTTAAAGGCTCCACATGCCAAAGACCAGTGAGCTGGGCTTTGGCTTGTGGGCCTGTTGGGGGCCTTTGGGATCCAGGCCATGGCCATGTGTATCTAATATACATCTTAAGTCAGGTGTAGTGGTGCACTCCTTTAATCCCAGCACAGAGGCAGGTGAATCTCTGAGTTCAGACCAGCCTGGTCTACATAATGAGTTCCAGGCCAGTGAGATCTACACAATGAAACCCTTTCTCAAAAAAAAAAAAAAAAAAAAAAACCAAAAAAAAAAAACAAAAATCCAGACCAAATCCTCATGTCTTATCAAGGCTTTTGATTCAGTTCTTCCTTAAGGAAGTAGGGACAGCTTCCCTTTGTAATGAGTTTTTCCTTCACACGTGGTTGGTTCAGTGTGCTCTGTGGCATCTTAATTCTAGTTATAGTAATAAAGTGGTGTAGTGCTTTTTTTTTTCTAAGTTGGCTTTATGTAGAATGCTGTTTGTAGTTATGCTACTGACCTAATTTTTAACTTGTAAGAAAATAACATTGTTACTGTTTAAGAAAATTGGAATTGTCTAGGATTTTTAGATTTTTCACTGATTGTCTGACCTTGTGATTCTTAGCTCCAGCAGTAGAATAAAGATTCTGTAAATTATTACAAGCTAAATCTAAGTCATGCTGTCTTAACTAGAGGTGATGATTGTAAGCATTGCAGCTCAGATGGAAAGGTTATTGTGTTAGAGTACTTTGTGAACCTCTGCTTTCTAAAGTGTGTGTGTGTGTGTGTGTGTGTGTGTGTGTGTGTGTGTGTGTGTTTGTGTGTGTGAGAGAGAGGGGGGGAGATCTATTTAATAGGAATAATACAAACAAAATACATCAAGAGAGAACTGTGCCTAGAGATTTAGAACTTGGGCTCTGGCTTCCCATTGAAAGTTTTTTTCAGTTGAGCAGCTTCCTCGGGGTCTCAGACCAGTGCTGTTTGTTAAGGAACCAATCAGGATAGGCAGGCTTCGCATGGTTTCTCTGAAATGCATGACACATAAGAAACACTGTTAGTGTTGAAGACTAATATAAAATACCCTTTACATTGTAATCACTGAGTGCCATCTTCTGTGTCCTCCTGCTGTCCTTACATACTTTTATATTCAAGACTGAGCATCAAGGAATATTCTGTAGACATATTTTTAAAATTCCAGCATTGTTTTTAAAGATATTCCTGTATTTGCTGAATGTGTATTTTTTTGTAATACTGTCTTATTGTATTTATATAAATGCTTAAAAATAGGTGGCTGTTCCTTTTTATTCATACTCTTAATAGCCTGTTATGGATAATTTGATTTTATGACAGCGGTTTCATATGTATCTAGAAGAATTTTATTAGTTTCTAGTGCTGCCAGAAGTAGGAGGGAAATTGTGTTTGTTATAAGTTGGTGGCATTGTTTTGCTACAGTATTTTGTTCTGTCCTCAAATTTGGACATATAATAGCAACTTATGTTTGCTTTTGCATATATTTAATTCTTATCTTTACTAATTTTAGGAATTTAGATCAAGAGCCTAAATACAAGTAACTAAAGTAGCATGAAATTTCTAATGTTTTTGCAGTTTTTCAAATATTTCAGTAGCATTTGTTATTTATACTGTTGTTCTAAAGTCTTTTGTTTTACATTATCATTATTTGTTTGCATGATAGACTGATATACTTCTAAGAAGACCCATGATATACTGAGAAATATGTAAGGAAGTCACATTATTTGGTTTTCATGTTATTTTTTCTTTTAAGTAAAAACAAGAACAAATTATAAGCATTATTTAAAAGTGAGATGATAGTCTGTACAATATAAAATGAGGTGAGGAGCAAAAATGAAAGAGAATGGGGGAGTAATTGTTATAAAGACATAAGTACAGGTAGTTAGTGTAGGTGATTATGATTTTAACCTCATGAAGTCTAGTGGGCATTGTGATGATTATTCTCATTGCTATAGAAATCCTAATAACTGTCTTCTCGTCTGTCTACAGATGGTGTATTGTTCTTTGACAGAATTCCAGAAAGCTGTCTATCAAACAGTGTTAGAAACAGAAGATGTGGCTTTGATCCTTCAATCCTCTCAGCCTTGTACCTGTGGGAGTGGCCGGAAAAGGAGAAATTGCTGTTACAAGGCAAACCTTTCCATTTATCTTTACTGTTTTTTTCTTGTGTCAATAAAACCAAGGGACCAGGGAGATGGCTTGGAGAGTCTAAGTACTTGTGACACAAGCCTGACGAGCAGAGTGCTGATTCCCAGAACCCACACAGACAGCATGCAGTAACAGGGTGTGTGACCCCAGCATTCCTGGCAAGATGGGGTTGCAGACAGGAAAATCCCTGGGAGCTTGTGGGCCAATAAGAGACTCTGCTTCAAAACAAGGTAGAAGGCAGGAACTGGCTCTCAAAAGTTATCCTCTGGTCTCCACATGCATGCCATGGCACATGCATGTCTGCATCACACACATACACATAGATAATCACAAGTTAATCAGAAATTTTTTACAATATCAAATCACTGCATTATAAGATACAAAACTCAAATAGCAGTGTAGCTAGAGTTTTCCTGCCTGGCCCACAGTCAGGACAAATCTCTGTCACCTGCCAGTCCCACAGCCTCAGACCCAACCAAGTAAACACAGAGACTTATATTGGTTACAGACTGTATGGCCGTGGCAGGCTTCTTGCTAACTGTTCTTACAGCTTAAATTAATCCATTTCCATTAATCTATACCTTGCCACATGGCTCGTGGCTTACCGGCATCTTCACATGCTGTTTCTCATTGTGGCGGCTGGCAGTGTCTCTCTGACTCAGCCTTCCACTTCCCAGCTTTATTCTCCTCCTTGCCCCGCCTATACTTCCTGCCTAGCCAACGGCCAATCAGTGTTTTATTGATTAATTAGCAACACATTTGCCATACATCCCACAGCACTTCCCCCCCTTTTTTTTTTTTTTTTTTTTTTCAAAAAGGAATGTTTTAACCTTAACAAAGTAAAATTACATATCATTTGGGAATTTGGGCGTAGCTTCTTTTACTACTTCCTGCTGGAAGGGGGCGCTGTATCTTATGGGGAAACAAAGAAAATTTTAGAATTATGGAATAGTCCATGAAGCTGTATCGTCTGAGCCAGATGCCTTCAAACCATTCTGGATGTTGGATCATCTGGGCCATGGTGTCATCGGAAATCTTTCAGGGGGTCTTGGCTGGTCAAATCTGATGTATCTTAATCTTGAACAAATCCATAGCCTCTGCCTTTCTGTGGGAACAAAAGCAGAGTCTCCTTTCGAAAGTAACATATCCTTACATCGAAATTTTGAAGTCAAGATATCTTTAAAATATGCATATTGGTTTAACTCAGCTTCCTTTACAATCAAATATCTCTCTGCAGTTAAAAATCCCAAAGACAACACAATCAAGATTCTCTGTGTAATATTCATCTTTACGTGGCTTATTTTTTATATTACCTTTACTGTCTCTTTAAAGACTTTATTTTTAAAAACTATGTATTTCTTTATACAACTGTATATATTCCTTTTTCTCTTCCAAGCCTACGTACATTTTTACACACATTGTAAACTATTACATCTGAATCTGTCTTATTGTGAATCTATCACTTTAAACTGCAGCAGCTGTGGCTGCTGGCTCCGCCCATCTCAGCTTCCCAACATGGCTACATTTACCACCAGCTCTGGGAGCTATCGTGGGTCTATGCTTTTATCCAAGCAGCGTGTAGTCCAGAAACCTCTTTTTTTTTTTTTTTTTTTTGTTTTGTTTTGTGCTAGCAAAGTCTAAATCCACCATGCAGCTTAATCTGCCACTTGCAGAAGCCTCATTCCCGCCATACAGCAGGTCGAGCACGCAGGCTAGGAACCCACCAGTAGCTCAAACCAGCAGCTGCCGCTCATTTGAGAGAGACAATTAGGAAGCTGTTTTTAGCTCTGTTTTAGAATCTTTTCTCAGGTTTTAGATGGAAACTCTTGCCACCACGTTGGACGCCATTTGTAGCTCAAGTTTTCCTGCCTGGCCCACAGTCAAGGCAAATCTCTCTCACCTGCCAGTCCCACAGCCACTCAGACCCGACCAAGTAAACACAGAGACTTATATTGGTTACAAACTTTATGGCTGTGGCAGGCTTCTTGCTAACTGTGTTTATATCTTAAATTAATCCATTTCCATTAATCTATACCTTGCCATATGGCTCGTGGCTTACCGGCATCTTCACATGCTGTTTCTCATCGTGGCGGCTGGCAGTGTCTCTCTGACTCAGCCTTCCACTTCCCAGCTTTATTCTCCTCCTTGCCCCGCCTATACTTCCTGCCTAGCCAACGGCCAATCAGTGTTTTATTGATTAATTAGCAACACATTTGCCATACATCCCACAGCATAGCAGTAAGACCTAGTTTAGAAATTAAGCTTCAGTTTGGTATCTGCTCACTTCTTATTCAGAAGTAGCCAACTTTCATCTTAAAATTCCATTTTATTTTCACAAATTTTTCATCCACTGCTAGTAAGAATGAATCACTGCTGATGAAACACACAACTCCTTGCCACAGAGTCTATTTAATAGAGACTTGTGTTAGTAGAACAACATGTTTTCTTAGAGACAAAAAGTTATGTGTTTTTTTTTTTTAATCTCTTTATTTATTTGGTTTTCTGAGACAGGTTTTCCTCAGGCTGTCCTGGAACTCACTCTGTAGACCAGGCTGGCCTTGAACTCAGAGATCCACTGAGTGCTGGGATTAAAGGAATGTGGCAATACTGCTGTTTTTTTTTTTTTTTCTTATTTATTTCTTCTTCTGTAATGATTACGGGGACCCAAGTATTTCTCTAGATTGCTTTTTATCCCATCAATTGGTTTTGCTGTTTTCAGTCATTTCCAATTTTGTAATACCCCATGTATCTAGAAATCTTTCTAGCTTTGTTATCAGATTTGGGGTTTACGCCTTGTTCCCCGAGTCAGATCTGGACACTCATCAGTAATCCAATTAAAAGAGCCAAATTAAAAGTGGAAAGCAGAAAAAGGAGATTTATTAAGCACAGCTACTTCGGGAAGAGGGACAAAGACCCAGCAAATTCCTCAAATCCATATTTTGTTGATTGTTTTTTACTTTTTGGGGGGGCCTGCCACCCAGCTCCCAAATAAATCACACAGAGGCTTATTCTTAATTATAAATGCCTAGCCTTAGCTTGGCTTGTTTCTTGCCAACTTTTCTTAAATTAACTGGTCTATCTTTACCTCTGGGCTTTTTCCTTTTCTTATTTCTGTGTATCTTACTTTCACTCTTACTCCATGGCTGGCTGTGTGGCTGACCTATAGCATCCTCCTCTCCTTGTTCTCTTGCTCTTTCTTTTCCTCCCAGATTTCTCCTATTTATTCTCTCTGCCTGCCAGCCCTGCCTATCCTTTCTTCTGCCTTGCTATTGGCCATTCAGCTTTTTATTAGACCATCAGGTGTTTTAGACAGGCATAGTAACACAGCTTCACAGAGTTAAACAAATGCAACATAAAAGAATGCAACACATTTTTGCATCATTAAACAAACAAATGTAACACATCTTAAAATGATATTCTACAACATCCATCTTCCCATTTCAGAAGTGAGATCAACACTTAAATAGAGGGCAAAGCAGTGCCAGTCAAGATGCTGTCCCACCCACCACTGACCCATCAGTGTCTCTCTGGGCTTTGGTCTGTAAGGTGATTTTACAAGTTGTTAGAACTGTGTGAAATCTTTCTGGAAATCAAGTTCCCTCTCTAACTGGTTCCTTTTCTTCCCATTGTGAGATTCCTGGGGAACTCCTATTTTCCTGGGCTCTGTTTCAGTCATCTGATAGTCAGGTTGAGAGACAAGAGTGTCTCTTTAGAGTATCTTCAGTTCTGCTGGGCTAGGCATAAGTAGAGAGTAGAGTCTTCTTTAGAACACTGTGACTACATCATAGTGTTGCTACCAGGGCCCTCTTATGGCATTCTGTCACTGCTCCATTCCAGAATGGAGACTCCCTTTTTATTAAATAAACACTAAATTACATTTCATGAAGAGTGATTCTAGGTCCATGATTCAAGGATATTCTTGCAAGTAGTTGGCCTTCACTGTCATAGATAATTAGACAATAAGTATTAGTGTTGTGTTTTATAATTAGTTATATAGCCTCATTATTAATGCTTTTCTTATTTGTGTTTTTTGTCCTTTCTGTTACAGACTAATTCAAGGGGTGAAAAAGTGAGAACTTTGTGTCTTAGTTACCTAACTGTACTGCAGAAAGTAGCTAACCATGTTGCACTGCTGCAGACCACCAGCACCTCCAGGCATCAGGTTGGGGTTGACTTTACATATCTCCATGATGCTATTGATATAAAACTGATATTGTATAGTGTTGTTGACACAAAAAAACATAACTCTCATCCTAAAGGGAGCAAGAGATACTTTATTCTGGAGCCATTTCAATGACCAGAGCCTGGGAAGAGAGATTTAGATTATCCCAAATTCCATTTTTTTTTTAAATTTATTTATTTGTGTTTTATGTACATTGGTGTTCTGCCTGCATGTATGTCTGTGTGAGAGTGTTGAATCCCCTGGAACAGGAGTTACAGACAGTTGTGAACTGCCATGTGGGTGCTGGGAATTGAACCTGGGCCCTCTGGAAGAGCAGCCAGTGCTCCTAACCACTGAGCCATCTCTCCAGCCCCCCCCCCCCAAATTCCATTTTTTAACATGGAAGCGGTTTTATAGTTTACTGAAGAAAGAAACTCAGAAATCTAGGCAAATTTTAAAATATATTGGTGGGTACATCAGAGAGATGGGTACAACAAGATGAGGGAAGCTTTTTTTTTTTTTCTAGGCCCAGGATGCTATCTGATGACATTCTTAGCTTTTGGATTGGTAGAAACTAGGACTCCAAATTATTTATCTCTTAGTCACAGAATGTTAGTTCTGACACAGATGTGTGATATTTTGTTTGTGTTCTGACAATAAAACTTGCCTGAAGACTAGAGGGCTGAGCTAGCCACTAGTTAATCATAGAAGCCAGGCGGTGGTGTCTCACACCTGTAATCTGAGCACTCAGGAGGTGGAGAGAGGAAGTGATAAGGTGGGGTGGAGACAGGATCTCAGCCTTTTAGGTCTAGTGAATCGGTCTAAGTGACTTCTAAGGTAAGAAGTCACTGGTGGCTGCTCCTCTGCTTCTCTGATCTTTCAGGTTATTACCCTGTTATTTGAATCCTGGTTTTTATTGGTAAGACTAATTAGGTTCACGCTTCAGGCAAGAAATGACTATTAGAGGGTGGGACTAAAACTCTGCCCAAGATAAGATAACTTCTGAAGCTGTAACATTCCAATCTATCCATAGTATTGCAGCTCTAATCAATCAATCAGTCAGTTTCTGCAGACACAGCTTCTTTACACTTCACACTTCTTTCTACTTCACATTATCTTAGCACAATACTCTTAAATGTGTTTTAGGTGACATTGAAGAGAAATCTGACTTGCTTATTTTAAAATATAGTAATTGAATAACAGAACCTGCTTAGCATGTGCAAGGTACTGAGCTCTATTTTCAGCATTAATACTAATAAATCTTTAAAGTAAAATTTATATATCAAGGAACGTGTGCACTTAAATTTTTAATCAGCATGAAAAAGCTTGAGCTTAAAGTGATAGCTGTTTTATCTGTCTGATAGTGTTTGTGTATTTGCTTTGGTATAATTACTTAGATAGTTAGCTGGGCAGTGGTGGTGCACACCTTTAATCCCAGCACTTGGGAGGCAGAGGCAGGCGGATCTCTGAGTTCAATGCCAGCCTGGTCTACAAAGCACGTTCCAGGACAGCCAGGGTTACACAGAGAAACCTTGTCTCAAACAACCAAAAAATAAATAAATAAATAAAGAAGAGATTACTTAGATAGTTGATAAATGAATTCCATGCAATCAGTTGCATCAAAATAACTGCTAATATTATGTTTGATTATATTTATCTTATATGCTAGGTAAGTAGATATATAATAATCTGTATATTAAATATTTAGGCTGTTTCCCAAACTGTCAGAAAATCAGTCCTCTCTAAGGTAGGGCTTAAGTAAGACCATTTGCTTTGATACTGCAGTTCTATCTTACTCTAGAGACAAGATCAGTAAAGAGGTCTCACTGTCATGTAAGGATATTTTCTTGTGCTGTAACTGGTACGATTTAAACTGATTTGAAATCTATTAAGAATTTAGTACAGTAGTCTTTGATAGTATTATTTACTCTTTAGGGAATGTTTGTTTCTTGTTTTGGAAATCTTGAAAAAGTAACAATATAATATCCATATCCATAGTGTCAAGGATTCATCAAAACCATACATATTTAACATACAGCTTTTGGATTTTGTGAATTATTAATGGAACTTATAAAAGGCAGATTATATTTTTTCTCATAAATAGATTTTTTATAAAGTTTTACTTTTTGCAGGTTTAAATATGTATTGAAATTTCTTCTTCTTTCTTTTAAGGAAACACTTTCCAAGAAGATATGTGATCAGGTATTTTCCAGATTCCCAGATTTTGTGCAGAAAAGTAAAGATGCAGCCTTTGAAACACTTTCTGACCCTAAATATAGTGGGAAAATGAAGGTATGTGCTCTTCCTTCAGTTTTCATTCAACCAGGGATGCTGCACAAAAGGTTTGATTTATGCAGTGGTACAGCAAGGACACCAGCTAAGGACAGGCACCCCAACAATAAGAAGTGGTGGAGATTATGAGCTCTGCATATAGATCAGTGCACACAATGGGTTCTTAGTAGCAGTTACATCAAATATACTTTAGACTTTTTCTTACCAATCTATTGGACTTAAGAGCACTTAAAATACATGCTGTTAACACATATGTGAAGAGACAGGGCCTCTATATCTAGACTGGATTTTCTGCCTCCATTTTTTGTTTGCTGACCTGGATAGTAAAATTGCAAGGGAACATTTGTTCTGCTCGTGGAAACTGACCTATGGCCATGTTATTCTTGGTACTGTATTACTAAAGGAGGGGTGTGGAAAGTAAGCCTAGGTTCTGTAGCCCTGACCTAAGCCTTCTGTGAACGCCTGACAGCCTCTAGCCATTTTGCTTGACCCCTCAATAGCTATCAAGAATCCTCATTTATGGGTTCACAGATTTTTATAGAACAATTTCCAGCCTTAACTATAATTAAGAAGATGGTAAGATATTTATTTCTTTTGGTAAAGGGAATAAAAAGGAAGTAATTCAAAGTAGTCAATTAGTTTTTTTTTTTATCTAGTTTCTTTTATCTATGCTTTTAGCCATTAATCTAGATAAGCTCAGTATGGTTTAGTTGCTTAAAACCTAGAAATTTAGTGAAACAAAATAGGTAGACATAGAAGTAGTAAAGAGGATTGCATTAAAAATTTATTTTTAAAAATAAATTAATTTGTATTCATGAGAATATCAAGATTTATTCCAACAAATAGTTAAAATATAATCTATTTTTTTATCCATTTTATTTATTTATTTTAAGATATCACAGCCATATTCATTGGAGTTTTATTTTTAGAAATTATAGTGTGTAATTAATATAATGATTAGATTTCATTTTGATTTTGATTTTGATTGTTGGAAGCTGGGTAGGCATCTTGGTTTGTATGGAGAGCAGTTTGTATGATTTGCAACTTCTGACTGATTGCTAGTCAAACAGATCTTGACAGTAATAAGCTGGAGATATGTACTGTAGGACTATTTGTTATTTATCATGTAATTAGCAGCATTACTTGTGACATACTGGTTTGGTGATATATACCCTATAGGCTTATCATAGAATTACTGCCTATGAGGCAAAGAACTTCAGATCATTGAGTTGTGTATTGTTTGTGAACTCAGACATGTGAATTCTCTTTTTATCCCTTGGAGAAAATATCACAGATCCACTTACTAAAAGAACAAGGAAGGCTAGGGAGCCCAGCTCAGTGCTGTGGTACATAAAGGCACTATGTTCATCTTTCTAGGCCAGTCTAACTAATTTGAGAAACTTATATCCAAAAATTCCTTTGCTATGAGTACTCTCAAATTCATAGGTAGATTGCCCTATTCTTTCTAGGCCATGTAAGGATCTGTATTATTTAAGCCTCAACATATATTGATGGTATTGACATTTTTGAATTTTTAGTAAAAGCCCTTAATTTATGGTTATTCATTTAGTGAATTTTTTTTTTCTTTAAATGAAGACCTGCCCAATGAAGACTTGCAGTCAGGAAAATAAAATTCTCTCCTTATTACTTATTTCTGCTTTTACTGTTAAATACCCCAAATTTCAACAGATCTGAAGCTATGTCCAATGACATGAGTAGAATATTTCTGGTTTAATACAATAGCATCTTCTGAGGGAAGGAAAAGACAAACCACAGACCAGAATATCTTTGCAAAACAATGAAGGATTGGTATCCAAAATATACAGAGAACTCTTAAAACTCAGTAGTAGAAAATAGGTAATCTAGCTTTAAAATGGGCAAAAGATTTGAACAGATACCTACTGCAAAAAGAAGGGCAGATGGCAAGGAAGTGCAAGGGAAGATGCTGCCCAGTGTTGTGTAACTGCAAAAATAAAATGAGAGGTACAGTTGCACAGCTATTAAGGTAGCAAAGTCCAGACTACTTGCAGCACCAGCTGCTGCTGTGACCCATTATAGGTGAAACTGCAAAATGAGTTGGTCACTCTGGAGAATAGTTTGGTGACTGATGGCAAAGCTTTTGGTAATGTTAAATGCATAGCATTTATAGGTGAAACTGCAAAATGAGTTGGTCACTCTGGAGAATAGTTTGGTGACTGATGGCAAAGCTTTTGATGTTAAATGCATAGCATTTAAAATATATTTGATATTTAAAATAGGAAAATGAAATCTCCTTACCACATTATCCGTTAGTCACATTCCTGGTTATTTATCCAAAAGTTAGATTTAGTGAATTTTACTAAGTTTAAACTTAGTAAAACAAGAGCCCCACCTAAATTTATTCATATTTTTCAAAGCTTGTAAGCAATCAAGATGTCTTTCAAAAGGCACTTGGATTAAACTGTGGTGCAGCCATAAAATGGCATAGTTTTTAACAATAAAAATTGAATGACACATGGTGGTGCATGCTTTTAATCCCTTCACTCTGGATGCAAAGGCAGAGGCAGGTGGATCTTTCTAAGTTCAAGGACAGCATTGTCTGCATAGCGAATTCCAGGCCAGCCAGGGCTACATAGTGAGACCTCTCAAAAAAACCAAAAAACAAAAAACAAAAACCAGAGAGAGAGAGAGAGAGAGAGAGAGAATTGAACACTTGGAGAACTGTTAAATGTACATTGCTAAATTAAAGCTAGTCTGGAAAAAACTACATGTTGTGTGACTCCATCTGTGTGACCCTCTGGAAAAGGAAAAACTCCAGAGACAGCAGAAAGATCAGGGGTTCTGGGGGAAGAAAGGTATGTAGGTAAAACAGCAGGGACTTTTAACCATTAACAGTATTTTATATGGTGTTGTAATGTAAAACCATGTCCTGATACATTCATCATAATTCAGAACTGTAAACAAAATGGGTGAACGCTAATGCAAGCTGGACTTCAGTTAACAATAATCGGGTCAGTATTCTTAATCAGCTGCACAGATACCTCATAAATAGTAATAATGATAATGATAATATTTTAATAATATTAGCTTTATATAGACGTTAATAGGAGGTATTATGGGGATATATAGCTCAGAGATAGTGTGTTTGCCTAGCATGCACAAGACAATGAATTAATCCCCAGAATTGCAAAAAGAGATGAGGGATGGTATGTGGGAGCTTTCTACACTTATACTCAATTCTGAAAACCTAAAAAAAAGACATGTATCAATTAAAAGTATTAGTCTTGTATAAAATTAAAATGCATGTCCTTCATAAAGTCAGTTATGTCATTTCAAAATAAAACTAAATACAAATAAAACTTTGTATGTTGTCAGATATAAAATAATATTTCTCCAGGCTGTGACATTGTACTCACCATCTGAGTATATTTAAAAAGACAACCTCTGTAGCATATGTTTTTCAAGGATTGAGGATAAGACTCAAATTTAGAACAAAGTCCTTGCTAGATGAACTATTAAAAGGTTGTTATGTTGAGTATAATTTTTTTCTTTAGATGCTTATCATCAAGTAAATAACCTAGTTTTTTCATAGTCCAATAAAACTTGGTACAGAAAATTCCTCTCCCATCTGTGGATTGCCTTTCCATGGTGTTCTGTCTTCCCAGGTATGGGAATGTCTGCTTAAAAACAGCAGATTCTGCTGTGTATTGGACTGTGCTTCCTCTCCAAAGACCTGAGTTTGAGGGTTGATTATTAGTACTTTGAGGTCAAAGCCCAATCTGGAAGTCAGGGTTTATGGTAAATAAACAAAGGGGAGAAAGTGAGAAGAGGTGTGTATCTAAGAGAATAAACATCAGGTCTTTCAGAACCTACCTAGATGCAACTGAGAGCCTTGCATTTTGTCTGTCTAGAAAGCCATTTATTTGCTAAAAAGATATGCTTTGCTAATTTCTTAACATATTGTAGGTATGAAAATGTATTCTAGAAATTAAATTAATCCATCATCTAAAATGCTTCTTTTTATTAAAACCTGATAAGATGAAATAGGCTTTGGGAACTTTACCGCCTCACTGACAACAGGATATTGAGTAGCAATTGATGTGATAAATATATTTGTTAACTTGGAATATGTAAAGGAAGTTAGCAGAGATGACTGAGGTTAGTGTTGTGTAGAACACTTTTTCAGGAACTCTCCAGTGCTGTCTGTAGGTGTAAATTGTACTTATATTAGCACTGGTCCACTCATGCCCTGTGTTTCTTCCCAGGTTCTCCAGCAGCTTTTAAATCATTTTAGGAAACACAGAGATAAGGTTCTTCTCTTCTCCTTTTCCACCAAGGTGAGTCCTGTCCAGAATATTCTTGCTTGATCAGCCTGCATCTCTAGGCATTAACCACAAGGAAGTAGCAGATTACTGTCACATTCTCCTCATCCACACAGCAAATTGTGGTGAGGGAAGCAACTTAGGCCTTCCCAGCACACTCAGTTACGTGTGGAAATTAGGTAGGGTGCCACCTTCTTAGCAAGATATATAAGATAAGGTTATATTTTCTGCTGACGTTCTTTTGAGATATTTAGAATATTTAAAGTTTAGAAAATGACACAAATAAATGTTTCCATAAATTATTTTACCAGTGTTTTTCTTTTTATTTGGTTTCAGTTTTGTTTTTGTTTTTTTAAATAAAAACTTATTTTAAAAAAAAAGATTGCCTCTTTCAGAATAATGGAAAGAAATACATGGGTTAAAAGTAAGAAAAGTATTTATTTTTTTGGTGATGGAAATAGAGTCTGACTGGGCCTGGCATATATGAGGAAATCACTCTCGCACAGAGTTACACCCAGGACCCCCATATCTATTGCTCATTAATCAGAAGAAAGAAATTGTGAGCACAGTGGTCAGTGATTGGACAGAGGCTGTGACTGACTGTGCTTCCCCTGCTTTCCTCCAGCTGCTGGACGTGCTGCAGCAGTACTGCATGGCTTCTGGGCTTGATTACCGGAGACTTGATGGAAGCACAAAATCAGAGGAAAGACTCAGGATTGTGAAAGAGTTCAACAGTACACAAGATGTGAACATTTGTCTTGTCTCCACAATGTAAGAAAATAAAACTTGATAGCTTGATTTCTATCTGGTTGTTTTTAAAACTATTTTGGGATTAATTTTCAACAAATAGGTTTATGTTGCTCTGTTTTATTTGACTTTAAGAAGCAGTAAAAATTTTATCAGTTGTAACTAGAATAGTAGTATTTTGAATTTTACCTAATCTTTTATTTCCTTATCATTCTGTAATTCCCCTTGTGAGGACTGGCTTAAAAGATAAGATCCCAGGACTTCCTGGGTAGTGTTGGTGTCTCAGCGTCAGTACCTGTGGGCTTTTTACTCAGAGCTTGGTACTGCTGCCTTCTCTGCCTTTGTCCCAACTGGAGCTTCTCCTGAAATTTTATAAGGAATAAATTTGTTCTAGCACCTACTTAATGAATCTCCTAGAAACACCTAAGGAAGATATTTGGGGGCATAATAAATACTTTATCTTTGGCATTCTGTGTGAGAATTTTTAGATTTGT
Source organism: Peromyscus eremicus (assembly GCF_949786415.1). Taxonomy (NCBI): domain Eukaryota; kingdom Metazoa; phylum Chordata; class Mammalia; order Rodentia; family Cricetidae; genus Peromyscus; species Peromyscus eremicus. The sequence goes on along the minus strand of NC_081420.1, from coordinate 1,095,539 downwards.
TCTCACAGTTTTTGAAAAAGATAACCAGAGGACTGTAGATGTAACCAACCGTCTTATTAAATAAGAAACGCAGAACCAATGCAAAGAAGAAAGCCAAGAGGTCAGAGCTAAGAGCTAAAACCTTACCCTTCCTCCTGTGGTGGTCCTACCTCTCCGAAAGAGAGCTACTTCCTATGTTAAAGTCTTTATAAAGACTCTTGATTCTGCCTTCTCATTGGTTGTAAACCCAACCACATGACCGCCTCATCACTGCCTGTTTGTACAGACCTCCAGGTCTTCTGTAGTTGGTATTGAGATTAAAGGCGTGTGTCTCCAATGCTGGCTGTATCCCTGAACACACAGAGATCTACCTAGCTCTGCCTACCAAGTGCTGGGATTAAAAGCGTGTGCCACCACCGCCCGGCTTTCCTATGGCTTGCTTAATAGCTCTGACCCCCGGGCAACTTTATTTATTAACATACAAATAACATTTTAGTACAAAATAAATTATCACCATAGAGGACTTTAGAAATAAAATGTGAAATGCAAAAGTAGAACTAAAACTGAGTACTTGAGATGAGGTGAGTAGTCAAGCTGCTGTGGCATGCCTGTGGCATGAGCAGTTCTGTTGAATTCCTGCAGCTGAGAAAAGGAGATGCTTTGAACTTCATTTGCTGTGGATGAAGTCAAACATTTCTCACTTCCGTCCTTACATACAAAGCATTAAATGACATAAGTACTGCCTTCAGTTAAGTTCTGTACCACACCTCAGCATTGTTAACTTCAGACATGTCTTAACACACTGAACAGAGGTTCCAGCAGTACAGAGAACTTCATGACCACCTCAGGTCCAGTTTTCTGAAAACAGCTAACAGCTCTGGTCTCACTATGTCTGTGAAAAATCCCTACATACCAGGTACATTGCATTCCTAATGTCCAAAGAAAAACTTTCATTTTTAGAAATCCTATTGGAGTTTTATAGAACCACTTTATTTTATTTGCATTTTGTTCTTTATAATTTCTATTCTTTTAATTCTTTAGTAATTTTAATCACATCGTTAAAAATCTTTGTTTGTTGTGTGATATTTTGTGTTCTGACAAATAAAGCTTGCCTGGAGATTAGAGGGCGGAGCTAGCCACCAGTTAACCATGGAGGCCAGGCAGTGGTGGCACACACCTTTGATCCCACTTGGGAGGCTCGAGCCTTTAATCCCAGCACTAGGGAGGTGGAGACAGGAATATAAGGTGGGTAGAGACAGGATCTTGGCCCACCCCATTCAGTGTGAGGATTCGTAGAGATAGGATTGCCCCCATTCAGTCTGAGATTTTGTAGAGGTAAGACGTCTTTGGTGGCTGGCTGCTCCTTTTTATCTCTGATCTTTCAGCTTTCATCCTCCATATCTGACTCAGGGTTTTCATTGATAAAACTTATTAGGATCACAATTTATTTGTTTGTTTGTTTGTTTGTTTATTAATTATTGGGCTTATGCCATAGTACACATGTGGAGGTAAAAGAATACCTTTGTAGAGTCAGTCCTTTCCTACTTTTATGTAGGATTAGAGCAGTGGTTCTCAACCTTCCTAATGCTGGGACCCCTTAATACATACCTCATGTTATGGTGACCCCTAGCCATGGAATTTTTGTTGCTACTTCATAACTGTAATTTTGCTACTGTTAGGAACTGTAATGTAAATATCTGTATTTTTTGTTGGTCTTAGGCAACCCCTGTGAAAGGGTCATTCTAACCTAAAGGGGTCTTGACCCACAGGTTGAAACCTCTGGATTAGGGAATCAGACTCAAGTTCCGAGGCTTAATTTTTTTTTAAGACTGGGATCTCACTCTGTAGCCCTGTCTGGCCTGATGTGGACCAGGTTGATCTTGAACCTGCTTCTACCTCCCACATGCTGGGATTAAAGGCATGCACCACCACACCCAGCCACTAAAATCCTTTTATTAGTGGTATTTTACTATATTTAGTTTTGTATTTGGAGATGCTAATCATCAGGCTGTTTTCTCAAGCTCTTGCTTCTGGTACATGGTTTCTTTACATATTTTATAGGTTTGCGTTTTGTTTTCCTGATGGAAATGCTTTGGAGACCAGTTGTTCCCCACTTGTGTGGTTTCCCTATGCCTTCTGTTCTGTTAACTGTCCTGACCAAGGCAAAAGTTCCGTGTGACTGAATTCAAGACGTTAATTCTTGGCATAAGCCGTTACATAAGGGACCATACCCACCCTTTCTTTGACTTTTGCCTCTTGTCTGTATCTATTAACTACTGCCTTTTACTTTGTTGGGGATATTACTGTTTTTAACTCCTGCAGAGCTAACTAGATTAGTATCCATAAGTTAGCTTTAAAATTTGGAGATCAAAACCCAACATTTGCATTATAATTTTCTGAACATTTTTTAGTGTTGGATTAAGTAGAACTAAGATAAGCTCTCTGTGTGTTACCTTTCAGCCAGCTCAAGGGATATAAGCAAACAGCAGCCAAACAGCTCTCTGTTCTAATACTTGGTCCATTGTTTTATGTTTACACAGTTGAGTTCACTTTGTATTTCAGTTATGACCCATTTGTACCATTTTTTTCCCTCTATCAATTTTTCCCTTTCACATTTTATCTTTTGTTGAGTCCTCTGTATTCTCAAGATTTTCTGCTAGCAGCCTTTGGTCACATCATCTCAAACACAGTGTATTGTTTTCTAGGCCTGGTAACGCTGTCATGTTAAGCCTTCTTCACTACTTTATTGCATTGAATCCTTTACCCATATCCCATGCCATCTTCATTCTTAATTTACCCCATTGTTATCTTGGAAAGTTTTCTCAAGTAACTTTGAAGCCAAGATGTACAGAAAGTAATATTCTGCACCCCTGAATACAGAAAATGTCATTTATTTGCCTTCCCCTTTGAATTCATACTTTAGCCAACTCTAGAAATCTAGATTGGAAATAATTCTCTTTCAAGTCTTTGAGGGCCTTACAGCATTGTTGTTGGGTATTTAGTGTCATTAAATGCCACTCTGATTATCCATCCTCTTTGGGGGCTCATAAGAGTTTTTCTTCCTCTGCAATCTGCTGAAATTTAGCAGTGATATTGAGTCTTACCTTGGGTCTTGGTTGTTTGTTGTGCCACAGCCTGAAAGCATGTCTTCTCCATCTCAGTGAAATGCTTTTTTATTATTTATTTTAAGTGGCTTCCTTTTCTTCTACTTTGTGGTTGCTGTTTTGTTTTAGACCAGTGGTTCTCAACATTACTAATGTTGTGACCCCTTAATACAGTTCCTCATATTGTGGTGACCCCCAGCCATAAAATTACTTCATTGATACTTCATAATTGTAATTTTGCTACTGTTATAAATCATAATGTAAATATCTGATATTTAGGATATCTGATATTCGACCTCCAAGGAAGATTGCAACCTACAGGTTGAAAACCAATTGTTTTAGACTGTGTGTGCTTTGTTGGCTGGTCTTAAGCTTGCTGTACTCTTGGTTTCCCAGTTTTGCAGTAGAACCTCATGTATTCTTTACATCAGATATTTCCTATTTTGTACTCCTTGTTCTGTGGTCTGTGAGAATGTCAGTTTTCAGTCTTGTAGATAATTTTATTCGAAACAACCACATTTTTAATCTAAAATTTTTTGTGCTTTCCAATCTCATTTTTCTCTAAATCTCTCTCCCTCTCTAGAATATCAGTAACTTAACTCTTAGATTTTCTTAAGTGTTCTTTAAATTTGTTTAAAGAAGACTCATCTACCATTTTTCTTGGAATTAATTTTTTTTGAGAATTTTATAGTTGAGTACTGTATTTACATCATCCTTCCTATCTGGGATTAGGTCTTTTTGTTTGTTGATTTTTTTTAATTAAAATCATTGAGTTTATAAATATCTTTGGGGGAAGTTGGCATCGTTATGATACTGCTCTTTCTACCCATTAGTTTTCTTGGAAGCACTGTTAAGTGGATACTTCATTTGACCCTTTATTATACTTAATACATAATAGTAAAATGCAGTTTGTTAAAGATATAGTTAAAGATGATGTATTCACTTAGTACAAGAGTAGAATGTGGAAGAAAGATATTCTTAGACACAAATAGCCTGCATGTGTGGTTTTTCCATCAAAAGCCTACCTGGAGCAATTGAAAAAGGCTTACTAGATATATACTATGCTCAGATGCTCATATATTGTCTATTGCTATGCATCAGGATCTCTCCCATGTTCACCCTAACTTTTCCATGGTGGGATTTTATTGTTGTTGTCTTCTTTTCCAAAACTCGTTCCCTATCCCACCTTTGCCCCCTAGGTTCAAGTCTCTCTGGAATTTGCTTGTTTTGTTTTGTTTTTTGAGACAGGGTTTCTCTGTGTAGTCCTGGCTGTCCTAGAACTAGCTCTGTAGACCCACTGGCCTCATACTCAACAGAGATCCACTTTGCTCTGCCTCCTGAGTGCTGGGATTAAAGGGGTAGGCCACCACTGTCCAGCTTCTCTGGAATCTTTTTGAATCAGCTCTGGAAAGTAATTCTAAAAGGACAGAAGTCAATTTCTCTTGAGCACTGAAATTTAACAGGATGCTTCAGTTTAAATACAGACTCAGGCTGCTTAGGAGACCTTTTGTCCCTACCTGAAAAATGTTTGGCTCTTAAACTTATCTTGAGGAAAGCCTGGCATAGTGATGTATACTTTTAATTCCAACACTTGTGAGGCAGAGGCAGGCAAATCTCTGAGTTGAAGTCCAGCCTGGTCTACATAGTGAGTTTCAGGACACCCAGAGCTACACAGTGAGACCTATATCGGGGAAAAATGTATCTTGAGGATTAAAGATATGAAAATATCTAGCATGACTCCTTGTAGAGTCATGCATAGTTGATGTAAATTTCTTTCCATTTAATACATGTTTTAAAGAAGAGGATATTACCAATTTTTGTCTTTGGATGATGAACTTCAGTGTGTGAATGGTCTCAGTATGGGATGATGTTCCTGACACAGTGGGAAACTGGTGAGCAAAAAGCCTAAGAGACAGAGTTAGGAAAACAGTGGAGGAAAACTAAAGACCAACTTTTTTCCTTGGACTTTAGGTTTTACTGTTTCTTTTATTTTTTTTAATTAGTTTTTAATTGTTTAAACTTCATTATAAAAAACTTATAAAAAATAAAAATCTCATACATTAAAATTAACCAGACCCAAAGTCTGTAAACCTAGTGAACTGCTGTATAGTTAGAATAGGCATTTCAAACAGAAGCTGTGGAGCTTTACATTAAATTTTTCACTTTAGTATCCAGTATATTTTATGCACTTATCCACTATCAAAACCCAAATATCCATGACAGGATTAGAACTAGAAGACTAATTCTCTTTACTATGGCTTGCTAATAGTAATAATAATAAATAAATAATAATAATAAGTAATAATAATAATAAGTAGTAATAATAATAATAAAAAAGGGGGAAGTGCTGTGGGATGTTCTGTATGGCAAATGTGTTGCTAATTAGTCAATAAATAAAACACTGATTGGCCATTGGCTAGGCAGGAAGTGTAGGCGGGACAAGGAGGGGAATAAAGCTGGGAAGTGGAAGGCTGAGTCAGAGAGACACTGCCAGCCTCCACGATGAGAAACAGCATGTGAAGATGCCAGTAAGCCACGAGCCATGTGGCAAGGTTTAGATTAATGGAAATGGATTAATTTAAGCTGTAAGAACAGTTAGCAAGAAGCCTGCCACTGCCATACAGTTTACAACCAATATAAGTCTCTGTGTTTACTTGGTCGGGTTTGAGGCTGTGGGACTGGCGGGTGAGAGAGATTTGTCCTGACTGTGGGCCAGGCAGGAAAACTCTAGCTACACTTTACATTATCTCTCATGACTCGTGTATATCACCTGTACTTGTCTTTCCTTATCTTCTTATCTTTAGCCTTTCTTGGTCTTTTTTTTTTTCATATTATACCCACAATTACATTGTTTACATATATTATTGGCTAGAGTCCATGTATGAGCGAGAGAATATGTGGGTTTTTTTTTTTTCACCTCTTTTTGTGACCTTCCTTAATAGTATAAGTCCATTTTCAAGTAAATTTCTAAGCTTCATTTTTCTTTGGAACTGAACAGTATTCCCTTTGTGTGTGTGTGTGTGTGTGTGTGTGTGTGTGTGTGTGTGTGTGTGTGTAACTGTTCCTTTTAAAATGCATACAATTTTATCACTGTTGTAAATTAGCTGTTACAAAGGGAATGCAAGACTAAAAATTTCACAACATGGAAAGGTCATAACCACTGTTACATAAGATTTACTCACATAAGTGTAATAAATGCACATCAGTCCTGGATTGAATTTTAAATTTATGAACCAAGGTCCTAGTAGGACCAATGGATTGGGTTTATTGGACAAATATTTCTGTAACTTCTACTTGTCGAAGTTATATACTAAAATTGAAGAATATACTAAAATTATTTTTAATTATATTTGAAAATATAGAAACGGTATTTGAATATATAAAAATGATAAAAACTAGCATATTGTCCATACAATATGCTAGTTCTATCAACCTGTCTGTATAGATTCAAATGGTCAATTTGTTTAGGGATTTTCTTTGAATGATAGGAAAAGAATATGTCATAGATATATAAACATATTTCTGTTTAAACCACCTACTTTTATATAAAAGAAGGCAATATAGTATTATATTGGCTGCAGAAAGTGGGCGTGGTTGAGTTATAGGACAGTGGTTTGTTCTATTCTGGATGGTGGGGGTTGCTTGAGAAAGGGTCTTATCATATAGCCTAAACTGACCTGGAACTTTTGACTCCTGCTTCTGCCTCCTGAGTGCCAAGATTACAGTATGCACTACCATCCTTCTTAATAGTTTATGCTGTTTTAATGTGTGGTTTCCTTTTCTTTCCAGGGCTGGTGGACTAGGTCTCAATTTTGTTGGTGCCAACGTTGTTATATTATTTGATCCAACTTGGAATCCAGCCAATGATCTTCAAGCTATTGACAGGTATGATACCGACAAAATGTAAATGATCTGTAAATTCTTGTCATCTAAAACCACTTCTGAACTAGATTGTTTCTAGTTAGGAATGGTGGTTACCTGGTAAAAATTTGTAAGTAGCAAACTGATAGTAGCCTTTTGTTTTCTACCTCCTAATAATGTGAATAAAACCATAATACCAAAGAAAAATAGGACAGTTTATTACTAGTAGTTCTGAAATTTTGAGAAAACTCTGAAGAGAGACTCACCAGAGAGAAAACACAGTCAGAGTCTGCAGAACAGAACAAACTGCCAACATGAATTGACACCTTGCAGGGTGTAGGGCAGACGAGGGTAACGTGAGACTGGTGCAGATTCTTTTCTACACCTCCTACTTACACGGGAGTTGTCTAGAATGAGTTCCTTAAAGAGCCATTTCATAAATTAAGTAGGAAACTAAGATTAGAAAAGTTCCTGGTATGTTAGAATTAGATCACAAAGTGGAGCCAATCAAGAATCCCAGACCTCTGGCCGGGCGGTGGTGGCGCATGCCTTTAATCCCAGCACTTGGGAGGCAGAGGCAGGCGGATCTCTGTGAGTTCGAGGCCAGCCTGGGCTACCAAGTGAGTTCCAGGAAAGGCGCAAAGCTACACAGAGAAACCCTGTCTCGAAACACCAAAAAAAAAAAAAAAAGAAAGAAAAAGAAAAAGAGTCCCAGACCTCCATAGTACACAATCAGGGAAGTAATTGAATAAACCTATTGCCTGCATAGGAATCCAGACCATCTTTCCACTGTAATCCGTGTGCTTTTTTTATTTTAATTACAAAAGAGAAATTAAGAATTATGAGACATTTTTATAAAAGTGGCAGCATGAAAGAAAAGAGCCATAGGAAAGTCAGGCATTGAAGGACTAAAATAAGGATAAGACAAAAGTAATATAGCACCCTAAGAAAAATACATATATAGTGAGCACAAAATGTCCCCAGAAATTAAAGCCTTTGCTGAGATAAAGCTCAGTAGCAGGTCTGAATAATAAAGCAGAGAGAGTGATGTGATATAAAGGATGCATATTTTAAAACAAAGTGAAATCAAATAGATGTAGAATATGAATAAAGAGAAAGGAAAATGGCCCCCGCGCGCGCGCGCCAGGAAAAAAATCATCTGTTTGTTCCAGAAATAAACATAGGAGACTGAAGGACAGGAGAGGAATCAGCAATGTATCTGAAGAACATTGTTAATTTTGAAGAGCTGCCAAATACTTAGTACAAATAGTGGCCAAGAGAGAGATGAAATCTATATCTTTGTTATATTTCTAATTCTGAAGATAAAGAGGAATAAAATACCCTAGAGTGAGAAATAAGAGGATTTATAAAAGCAAAACCCAAAAGAAAAATCAAGGTAGCAATAAATGGAAATCAGCTTCACTTCTTCAGGTCAGACTTTTTGTCTGTGGCTACAGTTATGACCTTATGAAAAAGAAAACTACTTTGACTTGTGATTGTGATCAGTGATTAAAAGCAACCTGACACCTGAGAATGCAGGAATGTACTGCTGCAGCCTGAGAGCAGTGCTCAAGCCAACAAACAGATCAGTGATAGCCAAAGAAGGTTCTATGTATAGAGTTAGAGCTAAAATTTATTGACAACAAAATAATTTTGTGGTTGGGGTCACCATGATGTGAGAAACTGTATTAAAGAGTATCAGCATTAGGAAGGTTGAGAACCACTATGGTTTCATTATTTATATGCACGTGTATATCTCTGTGAGTGTATGTACATGAGTGTGTGTGTATTTGAATAGGTTAGAACTCTCTAAAAAGAAAAAAAGGCATGGTGATGCAATGGAAAAGTTAGATTCAGGTATATACTTATTATGAGACGTGTGTAAAATAAGAAAGAGGTAGAAGGCTAAAAATAAGAGTTATGAAATATGAGAGTCTAGAGAGATAGCTTAGTGGTTAAGAGCATGTACTGCTATTTCAGGAAGCCAGGGTCAACAAAAGGCCATTTTTTTTCCTTTCATCTAGAAATATGCCTTGTGATTTCTATTAGAATGCTAAAATGTATGATCATTTTACTTTATTTTTTCCAGTTCTTGACATTGCAGGACTTTGCACATGCTAGGCAAGTGCTCCACCACTGAGCTACACCCCACACATGGAGGCTTAGTCTTAGTTATGAATGCCTGACCTCAGCTTGGCTTAATCTTAATCTTAAACTGTTCCATCTACCTTTTGCCTCTGGGCTTTTCCCGTTCTCTTCTGTAAATCTTACTCTTACTCCATGGCTTTCAGTGTAGCTGGGCGGCTGACCCCTAGAGTCCTCCTCCTTCTCTGGCTCCTAGCCATCTCCTCTCTATATTCTCTCTGCCTGCCAGCCCCGTCTATCCTTTCTCCTGCCTTGCCATTGGCCGTTCAGCTCATTTTTAACCCATCAGGTGTTTTAGACAAAGTAACACAGCTTCACAGAGTTAAACAGATGCAGCATAAACAAAAGTAACACACCTTAAAATAATATTCTACTACAGATAAATGAGGAAAGGAAAATGCTCAGTTATCTCAATTGATGCAGAAAAGGCACTTGGCAAATTTAACAGCCTTTTGTCATATAGAAATCACAACAAATTAAAGTGTAAGGAAATTATCTTCACATAAAAACCACTTATAAAAAATTAACATCATACTCAGTGGTGGAGAGCTGAATTTTTTTTTAATAGATTATCAGCAACAAAGAAAGGCTGCATTTTTTTTTGCCTGAAAACAAAAGACACACTGTATGGTTTTACTATTATACTGCAGAAAGAATAATCATATTTGTAGAGAAAGTTGAATGGTAGTGGTGGGGAAATAACCTCAGGAAAGTACTTGAGGACATGGCTTTGATTCTTCAGCCAGTGTAAAACAAAAAGCAAAAAAACTGAGCATGGGGGAGCTGGCCTGCAATCCCAGTACTAGGGACATGGAAACAGGTGGATCCCTGGGGCTTGCTAGCTAGTCAGCCCAGCTAAATTGGCAAACTTCAGGCCAGTGAAAGACTGTCTCCAAAAAAAAAAAAAAAAAAGATGTGATGTTCTCACCTGCACATACACTCTCACATGCATACACACCATGTAAAATGGTGGCTTCCAGGTACTGGGGGCAGAGACTAGGGAATTGCTGTTTGGATGGTAAGGAATTTCAGTTTGAAATGAGGAAGGTCTGTATATCATATTGGTTCCACAGCATTGAATCTACTTTCTGTGTTTCAACTCTATGCTCAAAATGACTAAATTTGATGTTGCATGTATTTTATATGAAAAAAAAAATCAAAAGAGGTGTGGGTTTTTTTTTAAGAAATAAGTACTAGTGAAATTACTGTAGATCACTAAGTTCTCACATTAATTATAATTTTAATTTCTTTTTTTAAGATTTATTTTATGTGTATTAAGTGTTTGCCTGTATGTGTATATGTGCACTGTGTGCATGTGATGTCCACTGAGGCTAGAACGGGACTTTGGATCCCCTAGAATTAGAGTTACAGGTGATTGTAGGCCAGTGCAATCACTGAGCCATCTCTCCAGACTCGATTTTTAAATTAATTCATTAGAAAAGATTTAAAATGAATGAAAAGGACGATATAACTTAGAAAACAAGCAAGCAAGCAGAAAAGGCAAGTAAGATGAAGCTATAGAAGAAATTATCATTATTAATGACATAAAATTTAAATTATTAATTAAAAGAATATAATAAATTCTTGAATGGTGGGAGAGGAAAAGACAAATATACAGAAGAGTGTAAGAGGCAGAAAGGTGCCTAGTATGATAGCATACACCTTCAGCACTCTGGAGGTAGAGGCTAGCCTGGTCTACGAAACAAGAGAGCCTGTCTTTAAAAAAAAAAAATCAGAAAGGCTTACTAACAAATAATGGTATTTTTTTTTCAATATTGAACCTTTTACATACAACTTTGTGCAGATACATTTAGAAGGACAAAGGAACAACAATTGCACTTACGTTTATTATGAGCCAAGTAATCCGTGGCCTGCATGAATTATATCTTTTAACTTAATACCCATACAGGACAGGTGTAGGTGGACTTTTCTGTCCCACCAGCCAGTCCCAAATAACCACACAGAGACTTATTAATTATGAATTCTTGGCCAATAGCTTAGGCTTGTCTCCAGCCAGCTCTTACACCTTAAATTAACCCATTTCTATTCATCTATGTGCTGCCCTGAGGCTCATTTACCTCATCTATGAACTTCCCAGGTTGCTGCTTCTGCGTCTGGCTCGAGATTCCCCAGACTCCACTCTTCTTCTTCCAGCATTCTCTCTGCCCCGAAAATCCTGCCTAGCTATTGACCAATCCACTTTTTATTAACAATGAGAGCAACACATTTTCACAGTGTAAAGAAGGATTATTCCACAGCAGACAGACACTGGCATCATCCTGTCTCACACTGCAGAAAGCTGAGACAAAGTGACCTTAGTTACTTTCTCAGGTTCACAGGATGACAGGTTCAGGATCTACTTCTATGTAGTCAGGTAGAATCCATAGAGAAACGAAACTACCCTTTGTTTATTTGGTCTTGGAACATTCGGTGTGACTTTAAACTTTTTATTTGTGTATGTGTTTGTATGTATGTGTGTGGTATGAGTACCAAGGGTTAGGATCACATGCACTTGCCACCACACCTGGTTTTTATGTAGGAGACTGGGGATCAACCTCAGGTCTTCATGTTTGCATGGTGAGTTATCTTTAGTGAGTTATCTCCCTAGCTCCGAATTTTGTACTTTTTCATATATATCCCTATGACTTACTATTTATCCCACTCTCCCTCAGAGCATAGTGCATTCCCCTCCCCGACCATCTTCTTCCACTGAGTTTTTAGAACAACAAAGAGAAATCAAGACATTGACCTGTGTGTCATAAAGCAGTTCCTTTATATTTGTCCCTACATAGTAGAAGACCCATCACTTGCAAGTCCTTGATTGATGGACCAAGAGCCTGATAAAGCATAGGTACAAAATAACATGTATTCAAGTTTCACCTGTGGAGATTAAAAAACAAGCATTCAAACACAAAACAGTGGGCTACACAGAGATGGGGCAGAGTGGGGGGAAGGAAAAAGAGAAGGGGGAGAGGATATTTTCTTGGATCCTTTTCGTTTTGTTTTTTGTTGTTTTTTTTTTTTTTTTAAAGTCCCCCTATTCCCTTCTGTAGAAACAAGGTTTGCAGGACTCAAAAGTCTTCTCTATGAGAGAATACCAAATATTAATATTATTTAAAGTGATCTCTCAAATTCAAAATAAATTTTCCCCAAATTATAACATTTTTCAAGTATTGTAAGTAATAGAGTCTTGTCCCATTTGCCTCAGGAACTCTACAGGTGTTTAGGGATATGACTTCAGTTAGAGCATCAATAAAGCCTGTTTGAGAATACAACCTGGGGTTTTAGGCCACTGAGTGATTCATTCAGTTCACTCAGTAGGTGTATGTCAGCTCTTAAACCTGCATTTGAGATTTTTCAATTATTTTTAACAAGATTAATTTTTATTTTGATTTTTATTCTTTGGGATGGGTACTTTTTTTTGTTTTTATTTTTAGACCATTTTATTAAGGCATAATTGGCATATATACAGTAAACAGTGTATATACAGTTGGTAAGTTGTGATGATTGTGTACATCTATGAAATCATCACCACAATCAGGATAATGAATGGATCCCCTCTTCCCCACAGGTTCCCTTGCACCTTTTGTAGTCTGTCCCTCCAGCACCTTACTGTCCTTCATCCCCAAGCAGTTACTAATCTTGCTTTCTACCTCTATGGATCAGTCTGCATTTGGAGGAATCTTATAGAAATTAAATCATTTGGGGATGATCCATAAGGGGGTCCCCCAAAAGAAAAAAACCAAATTTAGAGAAAGGTTTGGTGCAATGGGAGATGATATTTGTAACAGAAAGTTTTATATACTTTTTCTACAGTATTCTCAGTAACTAGTCTTTTATATGACTAGATATATTTACATTATTACTAAATAACATCACATAACCTAAACACAAAGTATTAAAAATGTTGTGATCTTCCACTTTTACATATAGAAACTGCCTCTTAAGCCTCAGGTTGTTTTAGTTGACTTACTGTTTTTAATTTTCAGGGCATATAGGATTGGGCAGTGTAGGGATGTGAAAGTGCTCAGGCTGATATCCTTGGGGACTGTGGAGGAGATCATGTACTTACGTCAGGTCTACAAGCAGGTAAGAATATGCCTCATTTAAAGAAGTAAACATTTGTCTATTTTCAGAAATTAGGAACAAATTTGTATAAAGAGGTTTTCAATTTTACTCTAGTATGAGTTTACTAAGATTATAAAATATACTCTTAAATACACTTGCATGAAATAGAGTAATTGTTAAGTTCATTGGATTTTACTACTGAAAGCTTTTTAAAGCAGTATTTCTTAAACCTTAATGTGCATTTAAATCACCTAGGGATTTTGTTGGCATACAGGTTCTGATTAAGTAGGTCTGAGGTACAGCCCAATTTTGTTTGTTTGGTATTTTTTGTTTGTTTTCTCCTGAGTGCTGGGATTTAAGCCATAGCCACCACTGCCTGGGTGACTGCATTTTTAATTAGCTCCCAGGAATGCCAGTACTCAGCTAGTACACTGATCACAATTTAAATAATGTGGTCACATCTCCCCACATAGTGAACCAAGGTGTGATATGTGTACCATAGGTGAGTTTCAGGTGCACCGAGACATTGATCTCACAACTCATGGCAGGAATGCCTGACCCATCTTCCAGCCTTAGGATTTAAGAAAAATCCTCTTTTTACTTCAGGTTGATGTTCATGGGTTACCATCTTCTGTATGTGCTGAGACATGGAAAAGATTGAGGAGCGCTGCCCTAGCGATATGGATACACCATAGGAAACTGACTGCAGAGATGCTCAATAAATGAGATTGTGCAGCTTGAACTTCAGCTGCTGCTACTTGGTGCTCTGAATGTTCATCTGAAATCTCATTGGCTCTTTAATATGTGTAGGATATTAATTTCTGTTGTTTTTATACCTATAAATAAACATTTATTCATTTAGAATTGCTCATTTAAGAAGGTCTGGACTGAGGTTCAATTTTAATTACAAGTATTAAATTTGAATTGCTCCTTGTATATTTGGCTGGCATCTATTTAAGGACAAACATCTTTCACATATGGTGGTAGTTAACCTAAAAATGATCCAGTCTTAGAACTCATGCTAACTTCTTCATTCTAAAAATAGAATTGTGCACAGCAGTTTATGTATTTTCTTAAATCATTTAGCTCTAAAGGAAATAGTTTGGAACTACTTGAGAGAATTTCTTTTCTAGTTTAACCACTTGTGAAAAAAAATGAAGCTGTTTCTTAGGACCTGTTGTTTTGAGTTCTGTCTTAGACTGGTTATCAGTATTGTTTCCTTAATCATGTGATTTTCAACCTATTATTATGTAAACTTTTACTTTTATCTAGAATGGCTTATTGTGTACTGTAAAATAATATATAATAGAAAATTTTCAGGAGACAGTGTGTTTAGAACCTTGTATGATACATACAAAGATCAGGTAGTGATCATATAAGGAAAAGGTATAACACATGGTTTAAAGATACTTTGGAATTTGAAACAAGGATGCACATCAGGCATACATACATTGAGCCTCACATTCTTTCGAAAAAAGAATAAAAAAACTAAGAACAAAAAACAACTATAAATATGTTGGAACACAGAAAGTTTCTCAAGGGCCCAGAAATTGTTTAAGGAATTCTTAAAGTCAGGAAAGAAAGAAACTCAGTGGAACTCAGCCAGGGGAAGACCACAGAAAATCAGACAGCCACTACTGCCGAAAAGGATTCCCGGGGACTCTGGAGCACCGTGTGTAGTAAGGTGGCTTCATAAGGTGTGCTCCTCTCATCTGCGCACTGTGAAGCCGGCAGCTGTCTGTTCCCAAGTGAGAACCACAGATAGAAATACTGAAAGAAGCCAGTAAGACAGCTGAAACATTTGCTGTTGTACACAAGAAAGTCACTCTCATCACCTGGAAGGCTAAATACTTGAACAGTCTCTACCCTACTTCAAATAACTATGGCAGTAGGCTGAGATGAGCATGTATTTAAACACACTATTGCCCAGTTGAAGAAAATGAAGAGCACAACAGTGGGCTGGATTTTGGTTAACAAATCTTAATCCCTGAACCATATTACTTCATATAAAAAAAATGTTTATACATGAAACTATTTATCCAGAAGGTTCCAAGGGAGAGCTCTTGTTCAAGAGGGACTTGAATTTGGGTGTGCATGCTACCATGCAGTAATTCAGATAATCTGTGCTTAAAAATAGCATTTATACAGTACCTGTGTTCCTTCCAATTTGAAGCACCATATGCAATCAAGTTTGGCATTTTGAAATTTGCCTCATCTATATCATGTACATAGGTATACATATACATGCAATTTATTTAGAAAACTTTACAGAAGAATTGGACGAACAGCTCAAAAAACTCCAGACTTGCCCAACTCCAAATTCCTGTTTGGTAACATTTTCCATGTTTGCCTTCTCCTTCCTGGAGCTATTACTTTTCTTCTTTTTCTGGACCATTTGAAACTCACAGACTTTTTATCAGTGTGTATTTCCCTAAAGATCATGTTTAAATTTTACATATTTATATTACATTATGAAATAGCAAATAGAGAGTACATCCTTATGGTAATGCTAAAATGGTATATATCCTTATGTATCCTTAGTGGCTCCATTGTTGATGTTTTCAAAACTCTTGACAGTGGTGTTTCTAGGGTTTTCCTGGTAGTTGTCAATGTATTAACTCTACATTTAGCTTAGCATCAGCATGTTTATTGTATAGTTACTTTAGATTGTAAGTGATATAACAATTCTACCAATATTAGTTTTTAATGTAATAATTTTAAAGAGGAAAAGTGTATTCAGATGTCAGCTTTCATTATTAAACATTTATAATAATAAGGTAATTTTAACTCAGTAATTAAAAAACAGATAAAATCAGAAATGTAAGATGCCTGCTCCAGTAGGGTGAACAGGTTATTATTATTTCACCATAATGGCAACATCTGCAGGGAAATTCAAACAGAATCTCCTCCTTAAGGCAGTTCAGCCAACCCGACTAAAATTGTGTATATGCAGGGAGTGCCAGGAAATTCTGACATACTGTTGGAGCAAACATTTCAAAAATATCTTGTATTTTTCTGTTATAGCAACTTCACTGTGTGGTGGTTGGAAGTGAAAACGCCAAGCGATACTTTGAAGCAGTACAAGGATCAAAAGAACATCGAGGAGAGCTCTTTGGTGTCCACAACCTCTTCAAACTAAGGTCCCAAGGGTCATGTCTTACAAGAGACATTCTGGAGGTATGGAGCTACTCTGGGACCTCTTCAGTGATGATTTAAGTATAGTTTTATCATTCAGGAGTTTTGAAATACAATTGGTGTTTCCTTTTCAGAGGAATTTTTGTTTTTTCTTAACAAAAATATCTGTTTAGAATTTCTACCTTTAAAGAGCTGGGAGATTAATTGTACCTCAAAGCCAAGGCTTTCTCATGGATACTTATAGATAATACACATGCATATACCCAATCCACATATGAGATAGTATGGCCTCCGTGGCCATTTTCAGACAGACAAAGTTGAGAGGAGTTTATTATTTTGAAAGTGGCTGTTGAAATTGAGAGCTAAAAAATTAAGATTTTCCTAAATAAACAAAACTGTAAAATATGTTTTGATTAGAAGTTACAAAATACTCCCTGAGATGTACTCTCATGTCTCTTAGAGATTTTTGTTTTCTGTTCCCAATAAAAATTCCACACCAATATTTCAAACTCTCAGCTATGTTCATGCTCAGCATACAGATGTTTCTTATTCTTCAAATGAGACACTTACATGGCTTTAAAAATTCCTTAAGTTCATTAATTTACCAGAACACTGAGAATATTGTCCTATTTTCCAACTGATATTAGTGTAGATATCATAAAGCCCTAGAATATCATCCTTTTCCATCTCCTTGTTATATAGATGAGGAAACAGCCAAGGAGAACTCCAGGTTGTTTACCTTGGCTTCTGGGACTTTGTAGTAATATTCTTGACTGTATTTTATTTAGTAAGCATCATAAATAAAGTTCAAGAAAATTACTTCCTGTCTTTGAGCAATTTTAGTCTGGATGGAAGTGGAGGACATTTACACAGATGGACATATACTGTCAGTGTTAAATGTAATGCTTCAGTTGTCATTCAGGATGAGCACTAGTGAAGCTAGAGGACCGTCATATAATGTACATGTGCTATCAGTATTATATGTAATGTCAGCATCTCAGTAATCATTCAAGATGAGCACTGATGAATGGGAAAGAAGGCCTGTATTGTCTGTGTCCTGCTCTGTAGTGTCTGGTGTGCTATAGTAACTACTGACTCCAAGTAGCTGAGTAGCCCAGTAATGTTCTCTAGTGGACTTGGATAGCAAATGCACTACTGACACCAACTAGAGTGGTTCAACACTCAGCATTGTGATGCTTGGATGCTGCAGTATGCTCTTTCTTTAAATATGTAAGAATAGCTGTTACAGACAGGAGTCTTGGGCAAGTGTGTGATACTTTTATGCCTCCCAGCAGTGCTTTCACTGGAGTTGAGCACAGACACTAGTTTTCTGTTCTGTGAAACTATAAGTTTCTTACTTAGCAAATGAGAAAACGTTATTAAGACTGCACAGCCACTTACACTTAGCCTGCCTTTGTTGTTGTTGTCTGGTTGCTTCACTCTCTATTTACAGCTGTTTATATTCTTCTTGTGGACATTATAGAGAGAAGGCCAAGTGGAAGCTGGCATCATGACAGCCACAACATGGTTGAAAGGGGGACCTTCAGCACAGGAACTAGAAACAGTGAGTAACCAGAAAACATGGACTGTGACAGTCTTTCTTTTTACTTCTTCCTTCATTTTTCAGAATGTAAAAATACAAAGTTTTCTTAAAACTCAAGAGACACAGAGTCATAGGATGAGTAAAATTAATTATTTATGGTCATCAGTATTCATAAAAACAAATCCAGGAGCAGTCAACCCCAATTTAAACAGACTTTCTTTTTAACTGAAGGACAAGTTAAATAGAGAAATGACCATCAATATGTATATAAGATTAAATCCAAGTATCAAAATCATTCTGTAAATCAAAGCAGGTATTGTATTGGTTTGAGTCTATGATCTTAGGATCTCATCACACAGCCTTGAAACCTATGTTGTTACCAGAGGCCATGTTAGGTGTAAGATACAAGAAACATGCAAAAGATTATGGTGATATTTTATTTGTACTGAAATGTGATTTTATTTGTATGTTAATAAATAAAGTTGCCTAGGGGTCAGAGCTAATAGCAAGCCATCGCAGAAGCTGGGCAGTGGTGGTACATGCCTTTAATCCCAGAACTTGGTAGGTAGAGCTAGGTAGATCTCTGTGTGTTCAAGGATACAGCCAGCATTGGAGACACACACCTTTAATCTCAGTACCAACCATAGAAGACCTGGAGGTCTGTACAGACAGGCAGTGATGAGGCGGTCATGTGGTTGGGTTTACAACCAATGAGAAGGCAGAACCAAAAGTCTTTATAAAGACTTTAACACAGGAAGTAGGTCTGTTTTGGAGGGTAAGGTTTTTAGCTCTTAGCTATTGCTTTGACCTCTTGGCTTTTATCTCTGTATTGGCTCTGTGTTTCTTATTTAATAAGATGGTTACTTCTACAAAAGATTCTTATGTTGCTATTCTTGATGGGTTTGTTGTTGTTGTTGTTTTGTTTGTTTTTTTGTCTCCTTTTGAGATTTAAGTTTATGTGAATGCAGTGACCTTCAACTCAGGGAACTTGTTTTTATTTACCTATTTTGTGTTCATACCAAGTTGGTTCCTGAGGATCAGGTTCAGCTTGTTAGGCTTGGTCAAAGGCGTCTCTGTCTCTGAACCATCTTGCTGGCCCAGATTAACCTTTTTTTTTAAATATAGATAAACACAAATATCAAATATTGGCAGAAGTACCAGATTACTTTCCAAAAATATTAACAAATTAAGCCTTAATTTTAGGGAACTGAAGGTTATCCTTAACTTGAGTTACTGTGAAAAGGGAACCGAATTTAAATTTGTAGCAAATTTTGTTCTTGAGACAGGGTCTTATATAGTCAAGTATGGCCTTGAATTCCAGGTGAAGTGGAGGATGGGTTTGAACCCCTGATCCTCCTGTCTGTTTCCCAAGTCCTTTGCTTTCCTTACTGCAGACATGCACCACTGCCCACAACCCTTCCCTCATGTTTTCTAATGTTTCTGTCTGCTTTTTCATGTAGTCTAGAGATCCTGACTGTCAAGAATCCACAGATGTTTGTGAGCTCTACAGTGACTTCAGTGATGACGAGTCAGGAAAGACTGCTAAACACAGTGTCTCTGACTCCAGTAAAACTCCAGGATCCTCAGCACAGCTCACTTTGCTACAATGTGGGTTCTCTAAATTGCTTGAAGCAAATTGTAAGTCTGTCCAGGATGGCGATGGAAACACTGCCTCCAGTGATGAAAGTTCTGATGAGCAGCCCACATGTCTATTAGCAGAAGCCAAACAGGCTGCTTGTCAGAAAACTCAGGACTCTGTTTGTACTTCAGGACTTCAGAAATCAGAGAACATCCAAAATCCTAATGAAAAATGTGGTTTTGATAAAAGTAAGAAGACTTCAGAACAGAATGTTTCTTCTCAATCTGATGATGAGAGAAAGTGTCACAGTACAGCTAGACATCATGGCATGGGACAGAGTGACACAGAGTCAGAAGACAGTGATGTCATCTTT
The DNA here is from genome assembly GCF_949786415.1 of Peromyscus eremicus. Taxonomy (NCBI): domain Eukaryota; kingdom Metazoa; phylum Chordata; class Mammalia; order Rodentia; family Cricetidae; genus Peromyscus; species Peromyscus eremicus. The sequence goes on along the minus strand of NC_081420.1, from coordinate 1,075,752 downwards.
CCCACACAGTATCCAGCTCAGAGAGTCCCTAATAACCGTATACGCTTTAAGCTGCTGTTTGGTGGATCTGAAGATAATTCTGAAACAGAAAACCCTGTGAAAATAAATTATATTGATTGTAGACAGAACAGTGGCAAAGGAAATGGACCAGTTTCAAAACCTTTGAGTCCTGAGAACATGACCTTGAAATCTGTTAGGAAAAGAAAAGGTACAGATGATATTAGCGATGAATCTGATGACATCGACATGTTCCCCAAGTCAAGAATAAGAAAGCAAAGAGCTACTACTTCCTTGAAGTTTAAGAGAAAGAAGGAAAACAAAAGGAAGCTTTATAAGTTTCCTACAACAGCAAAGGAACCAAAACAAGTGTGTGCAACAGATGGGGATTGTAGCTCTCAGGTTATTGATGATTTTTCATCCTCAGATGACAATTTATCTGTCAGCCACTTGAGTTTCTCTAAAATAAGTCACAGAGCAGAAACTGTAAAGGATAAAATCAGTTTGTTCCCCAAGCTGCCTGGCCCGGATAAGAAAAATAGCACTTTTATACCAAGGAAACCTGCAAGCTTTTTGAATGAAGGAGTTGTCAGTCAAGAGCAGATGTGTGACTCAATGGATAAAATATTAGGTAACTATAACTATCGACATTCTGCAAACCTTTCTCTGTTTTTCACTTATAAATTCCATGAGAGATTATTCAATTAGCTGTAAAATAATTCTAAAATCAAGATGCTGCATTGAGGCAGAAATAATTAAGTAAGGATAATTAAGTGGCAGGATAAAGGAAAGGCCTCCTACAGGAAGAGAGAGTTTTGCTGTCTCCCTGTAATGCCCCTCCATGTGTCACACCCTCATCACAGCTTTTCTGTGGCATATAACCAATAGTTTTGACTTGTAGAGTAATTCCTTACATATATTATTTTGGTTTGTCACATGGATGTGTATTCTGTGATAGCATAGTTTAGTCTTGTCCACTTCATTTTATGTAGTCTGTGTAATCTGTAAGAATCTTCCTCCATCCTTTCATTACCATATAATTTACTTACAGTTTCCCTCAATCTGCATTTTGTTTGCTATTCTCAGCAGTCAGACATATTCTCTGACCTCTGTATTATCTGCGAGTGAGTAGTATTTCTGAGAGTTTTCTGTAGTCATATTATTTGTATGCATGTATAGTTTATGTACTATATTTGTAATTATATATCTTAATTGTGTATATTACACATATACTCATTTGTGTATGAATATATTTGTACATATATTTTATGTAGTTGTATGTGATGAATATACCTCATGAACTGTATTTATACTTTCGTATTTATAGTAGTACTTAATTAGAAAGTTCTCTCTCATCTCCGTTATCTTTGAATACTGTTTCTTTTATCTTGATCATTCTGGTCACATACAGAGAATGATTTAGTTATAATGTTCCGTAACTGCTTATTTGCTTTGTTCCATATAACACAATAGTGAAAGAATGAGTTGGCATGATACCACAGTAAAGGTTGGAGATGTATCCCAGAAGTAGAGCACTTGCTTAGTATTATTACCAAAATAGCATCATTAGAAACATTCTTTCAGGTTTTTGTTTTTTGTTTTTTGTTTTTTGGGTTGTTTTTTTTTTTTTTTTTTGCCATACTATTCCTTTTCTTTCCATTTTTACAATGGATACTCTTTGTCTAAACTCCCAGAGACATTGGCAGGACTATTTATTCTTCCCCTTTGGTTTCACTCCCTCATGGTATATAGGTAACTAGAAATTTCATGGTCCCTTTCATCCTTGTGTCAGTGTCTCTAAATCATTTGGATCATCTAGACCTTGTTTTCTAGTAAATTTTTTAAGACATGTTGCTGAGGGATTTTTTTTTTTCTTCTGAGCTTCTTGTGATAATGGTGTATACCCTGAAAGCCAATTTTGCTGGACATGAAGTCTTTGGCTCACACTTTGTTGAGTATTTTCAATATGTAGCTTCATTTTCATCCTTCCTCCCAATACACAAGAAAATTATTTCCCTTTCATTTGTCCAGTGGTTTCACCAGCTTGTGTTTGGTGTTTATTCTGAGCCAGTATTCTGGTATGCAAGTATAGTTTCCACTCAGTCTTTCTTTCAGGAACATTTGTGCTGTTGTTAGTTACTTGTTCAAGTCTCCTGTCTTGTTCAGATGTTCAGTCTTTGTCACTGCTCTTGAGAATTCATCAATCTCTTAAATTATTTTTTATCTTTTCATTTGTTTAGTTTTTTTGTCATTATCTATTGTATTTATTTCCTCTTAGTGTTCTTCTAGATTAGTCTTCACTTACAAAGGACATTTTCTTAATGTCTAAGTCTTTTTGAGACATTCATCACTCATTTCTAAATTATTCTAATTCCAATTTATATTGTTTTGGGTTTGTTTTGTTTTGTTTTGTTTGTTTTTTTGTTTTTTTTGGGGTTTTTTGCGAGGTGGTGGGATTCAATACAGGGTTTCTCTGTGTAGCCTTGGCTGTCCTGGAACTCGCTCTATAGACCAAGCTGGCCTTGAACTCAGAGATCTTCTTGCCTCTGCCTCCTGAATGCTGGGATTAAAGGCGTGCGCCGCCGCCACCGCCGCCGCCGCCGCCGCCGCCGCTGCCGCCACCACCACCTGACCTGATATGTATTGTTAATTTGTGTTTTCTTCATGGTCTGAAAGTGTCTTGCTTTGTTTTGACATCGGTTCTGGTTTTCGTCTGTTTTTTGAGCCCTTGTTTCTGACAGGGGTATTACTCTGCTGCTTGTTCTTTCTTTTTTTCTCACAATTTTTGGGATTTGACCCAGATAATTCTCTCTTGACCCTTTTTTTAGGCGGAATTATTCCCCTACGTAGTGCTGAATCCTGCTATCCTGCTCACTCTGATTACTTACCCATTTTGCTTCTCTTTGCTGGGCTCACAGCACCAGTAGGTGGGCCAGGGTAGAAATTTATATTATATAGTTAGCTTGTTGCATTCTCCTGAGGCCTTCTTACTGTAAGACCCCTGATCCCTTCAGCCCTGGTGAGCAGAACACCTTCTCTCTGAGTGGCCTTTTGTGCCTCCCAACAAATGCCTGTTGGCTATCCTGGGGTCTTCTGTTCTTAGGTCTCTCACATGCCACACTTTCTTCCTTCGTCCATAATACAGATATGAATACTATATAGCAATGGTTCTCAACCTTCCTAACACTGCAGCCCTTTAATACAGTTCCTCATGTTGTGATGACCTCCAACCATAAAATTATTTTCATTGCTACTTCACAACTGTAATCTTCCTCTCTTATCAACTAGATTTCTGGAGCTCGGCCTGGTGCCTGGCCGTGGATCTCTGTATCTACTTCCATCAGTCACTGGATGAAGGCTCTATGATGACTGTTAGGGTATTCACTAATCTGGTTACTGGAGTAGGCCAGTTCAGGCACCCTCTCAACTATTGCTAGTAGTCTAAGGTGGGGTCATCCTTATGGATTCCTGGGAACTTCCCCAGCACCCTGTTTCTCCCTATTCCCATGATGTCTTCGTTTATCATGGTATCTCTTTCCTTGCTCTCCCACTGTCCCTGTTCCAGCTCAAACCTCCCATTTCCTTACGTTCTCATACCCCATTGCTTGCCCTCCATTCCCCCCCTCCCCCACTCCCAGTTTGCTCATGTAGATCTCATCTATTTCTCCTTAGGTGGGCTATCTACGTGTCTCTCTTAGGACCCCTCCTTGTTAACTAGCTTCTCTGGAGCTGTGGGTTGTAGTCTGGTTATCCTTTGCCTTACATCTAGTATCTACTTATGAGTGAGTACATACTGTGTTTGTCCTTCTGAGTCTGGGTTACCTCACTCAGGAGGGATTCTATAAGCAAGGGACATCAAGATCATGATGGGGAAAATGTACAGAGACGGCCAGCCAAACTAGTGGAAACCCATGAACTATGGACCAATAGCTGTAGACCCCCTGTGGGACTGGACTAAGCACTCTGGATATGTGAGACAGTTATTTAACTCGAACTGTTTGGGGGACCTGCAGGCAGGGGAATGGAGATCTGTCCCTGGTGCATGAGCAGGCTTTTTGGAGCCCTGTGCCTAAGGTGTAACACCTTACACAGCCTTGGTACAGGGGGAAGGGGCTTGGACCTGCCTCAACTGATGTACCAGGCTCTTCTGACTCCCCATGTGAGACCTTGACTTGGAGGAGGTGGGAATGGGGATTGGGTCTGGGGTGCAGGAAGAGGGAAGAGGTGGGGATCTGTGGTTGGTATGTAAAATGAATAGAAAATTTCTTAATAAAAATTAAAAAAACTCTTAATTCTGTTACTGTTATGAATCATAATGTAAATATCTGTGTTTTCTGATGGTCTTAGGTGACCCCTGTGGAAGGGTCATTTGACAAACCCCCAAAGGGTCTCGACCCCATAGGTTGAGAACCACTGCATATAGTTTTGCTCTTAGCAGATTGCCTCCACTTGATTGCAATTTAGGGCTCATGGGGCTGTCTTGTCATCCAATTTTGTTTTCATGTGGTCCATAAGTGTCTGCTTTTGTTGTCTAATTGCTGTTTGATTTCACCTGGTGATTCAGAGGGACTGACAACCCCTGTTCAGAATCTGCGTAGTGATTATGAGTTAGCATTGCTTTATGAGTGTCTTAACTTATTCCCCATAAATCATATGAAGATGAAATAAGTGCAACATGAACCTTAATTGTTAACTTTTATTTACTTATACATTAGGCTTTCTCTTATAGATAATACTCTTTTAAAATTTTCCTGTTATGTATGTATATTTTGGTACCATTATTAACTTAGTACAAGATTATCAATTGGTTTGCTTACTATGGTAAAATTAGAGGGTTAAGGAATTATTACACTTTCAAAAATAATCATATGAGGTTTTTAACTGCAGGTCTCAGCAGTTGGAGTTAGTGGTATTTTATGTCGCATGTAGATGTTTTCCTGGTAACTTTTAATTATATGATGTAGCAGTGTTTTGTGCTTGGTGATTGTTGGAGTGGTCAGGGCTAAAACAGCAGAGTGTTGAGGTCACAGTTGAGGTTCATTGCCAGGGTTGTTTGAGGGAAATTTTACAGGCCTTAGTTCTAGCCTCCTCTTTTATGACCACAATTTCAAAATAAATTATTAGAGCCTAGAAGCAAAGCAGTAAAAAATACAGCCACTTTTAAAACCTCTTTCAGATAAAAAGCTATGAGTTATTTTTTTTTTTTCATTTCCTAAAAAGCTCTCACCGTGACATTCTCTGGGCATGTGTACAAAAAAAAAAGACAAAATACAAACAGTAAAGCTGAGCACCGCCAACTCCCTGATCATAAACCCCATGCTCCCTTCCATCACTGCCATCAAGTACTTTTTTAAAGGAGCAGATAAGCCTAGAGCACCTCCTTAAATGTACAAACAACAATTTGAAATTAACAAAGAAGAAAATCTATGGTGGACCATCAACCATGATTCTCAGGGACAAAAATCTCCATTTCAGATTTAAATTTAAAAATAGTTATTTAATCTCAGCAGTTCTCATATTGATGAAAGTAGAAAGTTATTTCCAAGCTAGCCTGGACAAACATTTGAACTCCTTTTCAGTTTACTTTTTTAAAATATTGTAATAGTAACATAATTAAAAGATTAAAAATAAAGCAAGAAGTTAGGCATAGTTGCTTATACCTGTAATTTCAACAATACTCAGGAGGCTGAGATAGGAGAATTGCCATGAGTTCTAGGCCTTCCTGGGCTACAGAGTGAGCTCTTGTCTCAAGAAAACAACAAAGATACTAATTTTAAAATGAGCATAGCTAGGTATGATGGTGCACACCTTTAATCCTAGCACGGGGAAGTCAAGAGCAGGATTGACTGTGAAACCAGTCTGGTGTACACAGTGAGTTCTAGGCCAGCCAGGGCTACAAAATAAGGCACTGTCTCAAAAAGAAAGAAAGGAAGGAAGGAAGGAAGGAAGGAAGGAAGGAAGGAAGGGAGGGAGAGAGAGAAAGAAAAAGAAAGAAAGAAAGAAAGAAAGAAAGAAAGAAAGAAAGAAAGAGGAGAGATGAAAGGAAGGAAGAAAGAAAAAGAAAGAAAGGGGAGAGATGGAAGGAAGGAAGGGAGGGAGGGAGGGAGGGAGGGAGGGAGGAAGGAAACAAGCATAGCTAGGAGGCTAAGGCAGAAGAATCACAGGTTTGAAACTAACCTGGGCTCCATAGCAACAAGACTGTCTCAAAAAATAGAGGAAATAAAAAAAGCAGGTATATCCTATTCTTAGTGTGCTGTTGATAATTAGAACCGTATTGCTTCATAGTGATGAATCATGTAATAAACATTGTTGCTTCCTAGATGGTGTTCAGGAAGTGGCGTATATCCATTCAAATCAAAATGTGATCGGATCAAGCAGAGCTGAAAACCACATGAGCCGATGGGCAACCCGTGATGTATTTGAGTTGAAACAGTTTTCCCAGCTCCCTGCTAATGTAGCTGTTTGCAGTTCTAAGGTAAGAAAATGTGGTTTTTATCTCACTTTTCACAAAAGTTTCTCAATAGGGTCCTTTTTACATCCTCAAAAGTAGCTGTTGATTCTATTAAGAGGCATACAACTAAGTGTGGAAAAGCCATATAGCATTATAATAGTTATAATCACAGAAGATGTTTGGGATTTGTTGTGGCTTGAATGAAAATGGCCCCCATAGTTTCATATGTTTAAATATTTGGTCCCCAGTTGATGGAATCTGGGAATGATTAGGGGGTGTAGGCTTGTTGCAGGAGGTGTGTCACTATGGGCAGACTTTGAAGTTTCAAAAGACTCTAACCATTCCCAGAGTGCTCTCTCTGCCTCCTGCTTATGGATCAAGATATAAGTTCTCAGCTACTGCTCTAGCACATTCCTGTCTGCCTTCCTGCCTGCTACTAGGCTCCTTGACATGATGGTCACGGATTCTAGCCCTCTGAAATTCTAAGCTCCAAATAAACTCTTTTTCTTTTATAAGTTGCCTTCATCATGGTATTTTATCACAGCTGTAGAAAAGTAACTAAGACAAATTAAATGACAAATCTAAATTAAAATGCCCAGTAATACTGAGTTGATTAATAGTTTCCCTTTTTTAAAAATGTTCCTATGTCTCCAAATTCAAAACAATCTCAAAGAGTTACACAAATTAAATCATAACACAAACTACTTCTGCTCCTGTGTAAGAAGAAAAATAAATGGCTAAGTTTCTTCACTTTCTTTTTTTTATCTAAAAGCTTCATATAGGCTTTTATGAAGGGTTTTCATAATGTTAAAGTAATAAATCCTATGGATTTTTCCTGCTTAAGATTGCTGCTGAATGGAAATAAAGCCTTATATAAATAATTTTTTTGTTTATACATGATCATTTTCATCAAAGGTTTTTCAAAATGTTTTCATTGGTGTATTCATCTAAAAGCTTAATGTTTATTGTTTTATGGATTGAAGCTAAAAGTACATGTTGCATATAACAGTGATATAATGTAGTGTTGCTTTTAAGAATGAAGCTGGTGGAAATCCCTCTGAACTTTCCAACTATCTTCATTTGGATTCAGATTGTCTTAAAAATAAAACCAGAATGTAAAGTAAAACTCAAGACCAGAGAAATGTAAATTAAAAAGTTGATGACTGAAAGGAAGGGTAGACTGCAGATAGCTAGGTCAATATAGTCTACTTAGACATCTTTCTGACATGACAGTTGCGAGCTTTCCAGTGGGCAAAACAAAGGAAATAACCAATAATGTCTCAGCTAGAGTTTGGATGATCACTTTGACCAGATGCTGAACAGGCACAAATGACTGTGTTGGGCTGAGTGGAATGGAGGGAATTCACATGAAAAAAAACCCATTCTACTCCAAATGCTGCAACACCCTGCTGAGAATCACTGAGCATGGACAGAGGGAAGACTACAGAAACAAAAAAAAATACGAGTTTTAGGAGAATCAAAGCTTCTCCTAGCATGTAATTTGAAGGAAATTTGTAATCTGAGATTTGTGTGCATGTGTGTATAGAGGCTAGAGGTCTATGTGAAGTGCCTTCTTCAGTCTCTCTCCATCTTATATTTTGAGACAGGGTCTCTGAGCCTGGAGCTTATGGATCCTGTTAGACTGGGTGGCCACTCATTTCTGTCTCCTTCCCTTTTCCCCCAAGCACTGGAATTGCAGACACAAGTCACAGGGCCTGGCTCCTAGTGGACTCTGGTGATCCCATGCAAATCCCTGTGCTTGTACAGCAGGCACTTTACTGCCCATCCCCCCCCCCCCCGCTCCTCTCCTGGAATTTTTTAATGGGGTGGGGGATAAATGATCTAGGAAAGAGTCCATCATCCTATAATATCCTTAGGGTAAATGTAATAATAGATTTTAAAAGGACACATTTTAATGTACAAGTTTAGGTTTTTCTTACGAGGGGAAGTATGAGATACTATTTCTTTGCCCTCCCATTAGCCTCTTGTGTTTTTTTTCTCCTCTCTTCTTTTTAGACAAATTCCTCTACTTGCATAATCACTTTCCTACTTCCATGTTATTTATTTATATTTTTATTTTATTTAGAATCTCCATACAAGAGAAAACATGTAGTATTTGTCTCTTAAGTAGGCTTATTTTGCTTCACACGGTAATGATCCTCTTCCATCCATTTTCCTGCAGTGAACATAATTTCATTCTTCTTTGTGATAGAATTTAAAAATTCCCTTGTGTATATACTTTATTTTCTTTACCCATTCATCTGTGCTGGTTCATATCTTGGCTATTGTAGATAGTACTGCAGTAAACATGGGTAGTCAAATATCTCTTTAGTATACTAACAATGGTAGGAGTTAATGAGATAATTTACCTGATTATTGGTCACAAGGAGGAAGTCACAGTTAACACAGTTCACCTAGATGTGAGCTTGAAAGGCATCTCCCACATTTAGAGACAGTAAGCAGCCTCTTTGGAGCCATCTTTAAGAAAGGCATGAAAAGAAAAATACACTTCCCCTCTAACCTGTTTTGGCCTCAACATTTTAGAGTGAACAGCACAATCTCCTCTGAAATCTTGCCTCTTCATACAATTTTCGTAATGAGGTACATCTCTTACCATGAAAGAGGCAGGATATCTATCCCCTGAGGTTTCTTTTTTTTATTATTTTTAAAACTTTTCATGCAATATATTTTGGTCACATACTTTCCCCTCTCCCAACTCACCCCAGGCCCCTCCCTCTTTATTTACCCCACTTCATATTACTTTTCTCTCTTAAAAAAGAGGTTATAATGAACACACACACACACACACACTTAATAGACCATGGAGTTTGTTTTGTGTTGGCTAACTATTCCTGAGCATGTGGCTTCCCTGGGATGTGGTCAATACACCCAGTGTCATTCCTTTGAAGAAAACTGATTTTCATTCTCCGAGCAGCTATCAATGACAAATTGCTTCTTGGTTGGAGGTTGTGGTGGTTTGAATAGTAATAGCCCCCATAGGCTCATATATATGAATGCTTGGTCATTAGGGAGTAGCACTACTTGACGGGGATTAGGAGGTATGGTCTTGTTGGAGAAAGTGTGTCACTGGAGTTGGGCTTTGAGGTTTCAGAAGCCTAAGCTGGGCCGAATATCTTGCTCTTTACCTACTGCCTACAGACTGGGATGTAGAACTCTCAGCTTCTCCAGCGCCATTCTGCCTATGTGCCACCATGCTGATAATTGGCTAAACCTATGAAACTGTAAGCCAGTCCCAGTTAAATGCTTTCCGTGGTCATGCCATGTCTCTTCACAGCAATAGAACATTGACTAAGACGGGTGGGACATGGTGCCCACTTCCCTTCTCAGTGCTGAGTCTTCCAGGCTTGAGTATCTTCTCATACCACATTCAGTTTAGAGGACATTTTCCAGAGAATATGATTAAATTTGCTATTTAATGGCTAACCTATGGTGTGTATGAAGATTGGAAGAAGTTTTAAAACAGTTGATCAGGGCCTTGGGGAGATGACTAAGTAAGTAAGAAAGCCTGCTGCAAAGCATGAGAATCTGAGTTTCAATCCCCAGCACCCATGTAAAAAGCTGGACATGGACACTTAGCCTGTAACTCCAGTACTGTGGCCAGTGGAGACAAAATAGCTGAGACTTGCTAGCCTGCCAGCCTCGCTAAAAAACAGACAGCTCCAGATTCATTGATAATCCCTCCCTAAGGGTATAAGGCAAGAGAGCAGTAGGGTACCCAGTGTCGTCTTCTGGCCTCTGCCATCCACATATGTGTACCTACACACGCACTCCAAACCACTGGTCAGGAGGATCCACCCATGCCACCAATGCTAGTGGGCCAGGAACAGTCATTTCTATAACTGACTTCTTTACATCAATACTCAATACAGTAAAATTCCATCCAGCTTTGCAAAAGCCATCTCAAGAATGTGTGTGAAAAGAGTGATTACAGTCACTGATTTCATCATACTGGGCAGTATTGCTTCAAGATCTTTAATGAGAAAGTTATTAAAACTCACATTTTTGGTGAGATACTTCTATCACTCACTTGTGTAGAGGTGAGTGGCAACAGTAAATTTGAAGTTTTGAAAAACAAGTTGAGTAGTTATTGGGGGAAAAGAGAGTGAACAAGAAGAAAGGACATAGGCCAAGTGGTAGTGGTGCATGCCTTTAATCACAGCATTTGGAAGGCAGAAGCAGGCAGATAACTGAGTTGGAGACCAGGCTGTTCTAAAAAGCAAGTGCCAAGACAACCAGGACTACACAGAGAGAACCTGTCTCAAAAAAAAAAAAAAGAAGAAGAAGAAAGGAAATGAAGGAAGAACAAAGGAGATTGCCATCACAGTCTCAGGAAATACCTGGAGCCAAGCATATTGGTGCATGCCTTTAATCCTAGCACTTGGGAGTCAGGGACAGGTGAGAACTCTGAGTTTGAGGCCAACCTGGTCTACATAGTGAGCTCTAGGACAGCCAAGGCTATGTAGAAAGACCTTGCCCCCCCTCCAAAAAAAAAAAGACAGAAAGAAAGAAAAAAGAAAGAAGAAATACCTGGAAACCTCTTACTCCTGAAATCTTAAAAATAAAACAGACTTCCCACCTACAAGACTAGTATCTTTTATCTAGAGCTCAAATCCAGAATCTTCTTGATTAATGAGATTTCTTCTAAGTACTTCATATTTATCATCAATGTTCTATTTAAAAATTTACATGTTTCAAAAGATTATATGTCTGCAGCTAGATGCAAAACAAAGCAAACCTGTATGTTTATAAGTAATTAATAGGTGAACAACAGTGGTTACAATATTCCAGTGTTTTGCTGTGTGGGGAATTGTAGATGTAACCAACCTTCTTATTTAAATAAGAAACACAGAACCAATGCAAAGAAGAAAGCCAAGAGGTCAGAGCTAAGAGCTAAAACCTTACCCTTCCTCCTGCAGTGGTCCTACCTCTCAGAACCCACTACCCCTGTGTTAATGTCTTTATATAGTGTTCCTGTTCTGCCTTCTCATTGGTTGTAAACCCAACCACATGACTGCCTCGTCACGGCCTGTCTGTATAGGCCTCCAGGTTTTCCTTGCTTGGTATTGAGATTAAAGGCATGTGTGTCCAATAATGGCTGTATCCCTGAACACACAGAGACTTACCCAGCTCTGCATACCAAGTCCTGGGATTACAAGTATACGCCACCACTGCCCTGATTTCCTATGGCTTGCTAATAGCTCTGACCCCCGGGCAACTTTATTTATTAACATACAAATAACATTTTAATACAAATAAAATATCACCATATTTCCCCTTTTCTATTTTAATAAAAAGGAAAAAAGAAAAAGCTTATAACATCAGAAAAACTATATACAAAAGTACAATAACTATATACAATATATACAAATAATAAATGTCTAAACAATGTCTAGTCCATTTGTATTTGACAAATTCAGAGATGATAATCTCATTATCCTATTTTGTTAAGTCCAAAATGTATCTAATTCACTTTCTATCCTAATTAATCTTCAACTAACTAATCTTCAACTATAACTAACTAATCTTCAACTCCTTCAGAGACCCAAGAAGGAAATAATATTAGCTAACAAAAATAAAAACAGAAAGTGCATGCAAGCAACTTCCAAAAAATTTGTGAGTTGACAGAAACAGCCAACTGCCTGGACAGTCACCTGAGGTTTCTCCACAATGCTGGGGCATCATCTTCAGCCTATATAGGCTTAGCATATCTGACAGACTCATTTGTGAAGTAGGATGTACACAAGGTCAACAGTTCAACCTCACATTGGGTGAGAGCAGTCCATGCACCAGAAACACCTGAATTCCACTAATGTCATGTCATGATTCAGGATTTTAAATTCTGGAAAATGTTGATGGTTTTTTAGTTCAGCTCTCCATTCTTCTTGGCTGTGTACATATGGCTTCATCTCAGCATCCCGTTCTTCTCCACATCTCTCTATCAAATGCCAGTCTACTATTGAGAGGCGTGAGCTTAGTTACTCTTCAAGAATAACTGTTTCAGCTGCTGTTCCATAGCACATCAGAAGCCATCGGCCCACTGCCTGTTCAGCTGCCTTCGAAGAAAAGGGCACTGTACCTTTCCCGGATTGCGAAGGCCACTTCAGGGATGGTGCCATATTGTCCTGGCCTCAGAAGATGCCTTTTGATAAAGCCATAACCACGCTTGTTTAGGCAAGAATCAGTAGTCCTTTGTTTCATGTCCTGTCTGTCCATTTTGTCATCAGTTGATTCGAGGATACTTTGTTGTCCAGTGGCTAACTCTTGCCACAATGAAAGCTAACTCCATACGCAGTTTCTTCAATGCCCATATTTTCTCTGAAGTAGATTGGTACTGCCAGGAGCTGACATGTCTCATAGTCATAACAAAAAAGAAAATTTTTCTAAGTTATTAAAACATTTTAAATGCCATATTCTGTAGATCTCTGAAGGGTTTGAAGATAACCTGTCTATCTAAAATATATCTACTCAATCTTGAAAACATACCTAATATAACTACAAGTTCTATTATAATGTCTAACTACTAACTTTTATTTCTTTATATCCTAATAGTTGGTAATAACAACATTCAAGGATTAGAAAATTGCATTGTTAAATGAACGATATAAGTACAATTAGAAATATACATATAGCATTTTCTAACAATATCAATTTCAATATATATAATTTGTATACAATATAAAACAATCCAATCCAATGTAAAGTATTTAAAACTAGTAATTGTCTTTTTCTTCTTCTTTCTTTCTCTCTTTTTTTTTTAAAATAAGAACCTTAAATCTAATCTGCTTAGTCTTTTTCCTAACCCTTGACAACAACTTGTAACCAACCTTCTTATTTAAATAAGAAACACAGAACCAATGCAAAGAAGAAAGCCAAGAGGTCAGAGCTAAGAGCTAAAACCTTACCCTTCCTCCTGCAGTGGTCCTACCTCTCAGAACCCACTACCCCTGTGTTAATGTCTTTATATAGTGTTCCTGTTCTGCCTTCTCATTGGTTGTAAACCCAACCACATGACTGCCTCGTCACGGCCTGTCTGTATAGGCCTCCAGGTTTTCCTTGCTTGGTATTGAGATTAAAGGCATGTGTGTCCAATAGGGAATATTATAATTGAGGCTCACTTACAGCCTTTGGCTAACTTACAAAGAAATATAAATACCAAATGGAACACTTGTAAGAGAATTAATGGACACCACAGTACTAGATAACTCCTGTGACCTCTCAGAGTTCCTCAATATTTTTAAGCTAATAATTGTTAAACAAAATAACAAAAACTGCGAATCTACTTTAAAAATTCACCAATGTCTTTAGGAAAGGCCTAAAATGTACTAGCTTTTTCATGTTTCTTTTTGGTTCTTATAGTTTATATATATTTTTATTTGTAGAACATTTTATAGATGTCCTAAAACCTCTCACTCTCAAAATAAATTTATAATTATACTTTTGTTATTTGATAATACAAATATGAAATAGTGTGCACAATAAGAACATGTTTTACCTTTAATTGTACTTGTTTCTTATTTTTATTTTTTAAAATTATTTTTAAATTAAAATATAATTATATTACTTCCCTTCTTCCCTTTCCTCCCTCCAACACCCACCATGCCTACCCCACTCCCTGTCAAATTGATGACTTCTTTGATTGTTGTTGCATACACATTTATATATGTGTGTGTATGTATGTATATCCATATGCATAAATATTATAAATATAACCTGTTGTATTTGTTTTTGTTGTTTGTATTATATATATGATTTCAGAGCTGACCACCTTGTATTTGATAACCAACTTAGAGGGTTCATCCCTGGGAGAGAGTTCTCCTTGTCTCAGCAGTCATTAGTTGCCTGTAGTTCTTTGTATAGTGGACCCCATGATACTTCCCTTTCAATAGAAGGGAATAGTCATATTGATGTTATTTTGAGTCTTGTTTAGGCAGCCATATTGTTGAGGTATCATGGGTATAGCTTCCCTGTCATGGAAATCAGTATGGAGAATCATCACAAAGCAAAAAATAATCTATCATATGATCTATTCATCTATACTACTCCTTGGCATATGCCCAAAGGACTTGACATCCTACTCCATAATACCTCTCCACAATATTCATTGCTGTTCTAAAATGGAAATAACCTAAATGTCCTTCAGGAGATAAATGGATAATGAAAATGTGATACATATTCACTATTGAATACTATTCAACCATAACAAAAAGAAAATTTTTATTTTGATAAAGCCATCTTTGTAAAGAGCTCCTTTTAAAAGATAGGATATCTGGAATGAAAACCCATGTGTCTTGTGTTTCAGTTCAGACCAGAAAGAAAGGTTTTAAGTGTCTAAAGGAGTGATGATGTCTTTATTAAAGTCATTGTGTAGCTAGAGTTTTCCTGCCTGACCCACAGTCAGGACAAATCTCTCTCACCCGCCAGTCCCACAGCCGCTCAGACCCGACCAAGTAAACACAGAGACTTATATAGGCTTCTTGCTAACTGTTCTTATATCTTAAATTAACCCATATCTATTTATCTATACCTTGCCACATGGCTTGTGGCTTACCGGCATCTTCACATGCTGCTTGTTGTGGCACGGCTGACAGCATCTCTCTGCCTCGGACTTCCACTTGCCAGAATTCTCTTCTCTGTTTGTCCCGCCTATACTTCCTGCCTGGCTACTGGCCAATCAGTGTTTTATTTATTAACCAATCAGAGCAACACATTTGACATACAGATCATCCCACAGCATCATTGTGTTCTTTTATTATATGGAAATGTGTCACAGACTTCACTGCACCTGTGGTGCCGTGGGTCACAGAACTCTGCACCTGTGGTGCCGTGGGTCACAGAGCTCTGCACCTGTGGTGCTGTGTGTCACAGACTTCACTGCACCTGTGGTGCTGTGTGTCACAGACTTCACTGCACCTGTGGTGCTGTGGGTCACAGAACTCTGCACCTGTGGTGATGTGTGTCACTGACTTCACTGCACCTGTGGTGCCGTGGGTCACAGAGCTCTGCACCTGTGGTGCTGTGTGTCACAGACTTCACTGCACCTGTGGTGCTGTGTGTCACAGACTTCACTGCACCTGTGGTGCTGTGGGTCACAGAACTCTGCACCTGTGGTGATGTGTGTCACTGACTTCACTGCACCTGTGGTGCCGTGGGTCACAGAGCTCTGCACCTGTGGTGCTGTGTGTCACAGACTTCACTGCACCTGTGGTGCTGTGGGTCACAGAACTCTGCACCTGTGGTGATGTGGGTCACAGAACTCTGCACCTGTGGTGCTGTGTGTCACAGACTTCACTGCACCTGTGGTGCTGTGGGTCACAGAACTCTGCACCTGTGGTGCTGTGTGTCACAGAACTCTGTACCTGTGGTGATGTGTGTCACAGAACTCTGCACCTGTGGTGCTGTGTGTCACAGACTTCACTGCACCTGTGGTGCTGTGTGTCACAGAACTCTGCACCTGTGGTGATGTGTGTCACACGATTTTGTTAAACCTGTGGTGCTGTGTGTCACAGAACTCTGCACCTGTGGTGCTGTGTGTCACAGAACTCTGTACCTGTGGTGCTGTGTGTCACAGAACTCTGCACCTGTGGTGCTGTGTGTCACAGACTTCACTGCACCTGTGGTGCTGTGGGTCACAGAACTCTGCACCTGTGGTGCTGTGTGTCACAGAACTCTGTACCTGTGGTGATGTGTGTCACAGAACTCTGCACCTGTGGTGCTGTGTGTCACAGACTTCACTGCACCTGTGGTGCTGTGTGTCACAGAACTCTGCACCTGTGGTGATGTGTGTCACACGATTTTGTTAAACCTGTGGTGCTGTGTGTCACAGAACTCTGCACCTGTGGTGATATGTGTCACAGAACTCTGTACCTGTGGTGCTGTGTGTCACAGAACTCTGCACCTGTGGTGCTGTGTGTCACAGAACTCTGCACCTGTGGTGCTGTGTGTCACAGAACTCTGTACCTGTGGTGCTGTGTGTCACAGAACTCTGCACCTGTGGTGATATGTGTCACAGAACTCTGTACCTGTGGTGATGTGTGTCACAGAACTCTGCACCTGTGGTGCTGTGTGTCACAGAACTCTGTACCTGTGGTGCTGTGTGTCACAGAACTCTGCACCTGTGGTGATATGTGTCACAGAACTCTGTACCTGTGGTGATGTGTGTCACAGAACTCTGTACCTGTGGTGCTGTGTGTCACAGAACTCTGCACCTGTGGTGCTGTGTGTCACAGAACTCTGCACCTGTGGTGCTGTGTGTCACAGAACTCTGCACCTGTGGTGCTGTGTGTCACAGAACTCTGCACCTGTGGTGATATGTGTCACAGAACTCTGTACCTGTGGTGATGTGTGTCACAGAACTCTGCACCTGTGGTGCTGTGTGTCACAGAACTCTGTACCTGTGGTGATGTGTGTCACAGAACTCTGCACCTGTGGTGCTGTGTGTCACAGAACTCTGTACCTGTGGTGATGTGTGTCACAGAACTCTGCACCTGTGGTGCTGTGTGTCACAGACTTCACTGCACCTGTGGTGATGTGTGTCACAGAACTCTGCACCTGTGGTGATGTGTGTCACAGACTTCACTGCACCTGTGGTGATGTGTGTCACAGAACTCTGCACCTGTGGTGCTGTGTGTCACAGACTTCACTGCACCTGTGGTGCCGTGGGTCACAGAACTCTGCACCTGTGGTGCTGTGGGTCACAGAACTCTGCACCTGTGGTGATGTGTGTCACAGAACTCTGCACCTGTGGTGCTGTGTGTCACACGATTTTGTTAAACCTGTGGTGCTGTGTGTCACAGAACTCTGCACCTGTGGTGATATGTGTCACAGAACTCTGCACCTGTGGTGCTGTGTGTCACAGAACTCTGCACCTGTTGTGATGTGTGTCACATGATTTTGTTAAACCTGTGGTGACACACTGCCTCCTTTCTCAGTCAACTGCATGTCTTCAACTGAAGTTTGCTTAAAGTTTTCTGAAAAGAACGTACAAAGACAGCATTCAATTAAGGATTAATCACTATGGCAACTGAGATATGGTGACTAAAAGGGGAGGATGTATGCTCCCCTGAGTTTCCTGCCAGCTGTCATAGTCCACCTCTGCTGCCTGAATCCAAGCCAAAGTATAGACTGTGACCAACTCTAAGAAACTATATCTGTATTTTTATAAATTGGTACAAGTATCAGATGATAAAAGAAGACTTAATCCCCTGAATTGGATGACAGACACTTGGCACTCCTGCCAGTGTTTGACAGAAAAATAATGGGTCGCTTCATAGTAAAACCTGGATTAATAGTAAACCCTTCTTTATGTTATTGCAGTGTGCTGTAAATGAGAGAACTAAGCGAGCTGTCAGGCTGAGGTGGGAGTGTCTTTTTATAACTAACACAGATTTAAGTATTGTTGAGAATACTGTAAACTCAAAACGTTGTGTTAGCAGGAACTTCTCCTGTACATATATTAGATTGACATTTTGTAGATTACTTAAAGCAAGGATTTCTGTGAGCTTTGGTGGATTGATTGCAGCATGTTTATACAGCCTTTGGAGTCAGCAAGGAGGAATAGACTGTTTATAATGAGCAGACTTTGGGGAAAGAAAGCATCCTATTATTCTATTTTTATCAGGATAATTGTCAATGGTATAAAGTAATTGATTGGTTTATGAGGTAGTCCAGTAAGTATAGCATATGGTTTCAGAATTAACTCTCAGTGGGATTTTTCTTAAGTCTATTAATTTTTCGTCTTTATCTCAATATAAACTTTATGTAGTTTTATCATATAGATTTTTGTTTTCATGTAACAAGTAGGATTAAGATTTCTGGGATTGCTGTGTATAGAAGCATGAGGCTATGGTACTACTATTGGCATGAAAGGGGCTTTGTGTTTTTATTCCTAGAAGGAAAATTGATTGTAGGTGACATTCTGTTCCACAAAAACAATGTATCATCTGAGTGAAGAGTACTCGTTTATTAAACAGGAGAAGGACAAGCCAGTGCTCTTGTACACATAGGCCTGTTCATTCTTACAGCTAGGTTCCAAGAAAACCTGTGGCATCCTGCCTCATAGGATCCAAAACACACTCAACCCCTTGCAAAAAAAAAAAAAAAGTACTGAAATTACTCAAAATAGAACATAGATTTTTGTTATTATAATTATGGTAATGGCTAAAGGGTCACGTGAGGGTTAAACTCTTCTGTGGATCTGTGTAATTATCTATTACTACTTTTTGCTCATTGTACCAATAAAGCTTTTAGAATACCTTATTAGCTACCTGGTAAGTCCTCTAATTTTATTAAGAACCTGCTCTGAACTATGGCTGATTTCCCATGAAAAGGGATAGAGAAAACATACACACATGCATGCATACATATATTTTTTAAGAAGTTAAAAACTTGGCTAACATTGGATTGGATTGGATTAACAAAAGTAATTTTTTCTTATTAGGAAGTGGTATAATTCTAACTCTTTTCCTAGCTGGTGATCCTTCTGATTGCACAGAGGAATGGACTTTGAAAAACTTCATGGTTTAGACAGTTGTAATATTTTAATAATTAACAAAATGTCATTTCTTCAGATGATGCCTTCTGGTAACAGGATAGAAGTTCAGAGGTAAAAAGCCTCATTGACCTTTTATTGATTCTGCCTAATGAACTAAGGGATAGTAAGAAATCAACAATGCTTTTCAAATTATATTTTATCCCTTTATGAAAACCATGGTTATCAATCAGACATGGTCACTTAATAGAAACACTTAGGCCTTGTCATCTGAGAACATTGCCTCCGCACATGGAATTCTGAGTTTTTATATAAACATGAAATTGGGGGAATCATTGTATTTCAGTTTGAAGAATTTAGGGGAAGTATATCCACACATTTCATTTTACTTATTTTTAAAATGGGAAGTGAAGGGTCTCCTCCAGGCCTCAGGAATGGCTGTCAGCTCCCATCCTGGTGGCCTTTCTCACCATTTGTCTTTTCATGTGCTTTCCTTTCACTTCTTTGATCTCTACTTAAAGATTTCAGATTTGATTTTCTAATATGTGACATATGAATCTTTTCATATTCTAAGATACCTAGTTTTTGAAAAATTTATTTCAATTACACCTAAAAAACAACCAACAACTAGATTGAATTCATCCTTCCTTAAAAAAAAAGTAATTCAAAGAGTTAAACTCTGTCTGGACCCAAGAAGTGCAGCAAGGGTTGAAGATGTAGCTCAGTGGATAAAGTACTAATTGGTGCATAAGCATGAAACCTGAGTTTGAATCCCCAGAACTCAAGAGAAAGCCCCCTGCAGTAGCACATGTCTGTAATCCTAGTGCTCCCATAGAGAGATGGGAAGTAGAGACAGGAGAGTCCCTAGAAACTCATGGCCAATTATCCTGGGCATAGACATATCCAGAAGTATACACAGTAGGTAACACAAAGACACACTGCTTCAGTGTCAAAAGTAATTGACCCACATTCAAGGTTGTACGCTGACCTCCACATACACAGTGTGGTATATGCATGCCCTCACTAACACACACACAAACAGGCACACACACACAGATAATACATACACATACACAAGAAGCATGACAAGATATGAGGAATATCAACTCTACCAAAGATATTTTGGCAAAGACATGATTTTTTACTTTTTCTAAATATTGTGTTGGTTAATCTTAGCTGTCAACATGACTGGATTGAGAGATGCCAAGAAAATTGGCAGTCAGCCTCTGGGTATTGTGTCTTTGATGATTTTCTAGACAATTAATATGAAGATTGGTAACCTGAGTGGGGAGATCTGTCCTCAACATGATCTGAGCTCTGGCTAGATGAGAACTCCTTCATGTACTGACTTGATCCTTCCTGAGTGGGTACATTGCTGTTGTTGTTGCTGGTGGCCATCAGACATTGGCAGTTCTTTAATCTTTGAATGCCAGCTCACATCAGCAGCTCTCCAAGGAGCTTCCAGACCTTCAGCCCCTGATTGGAGATACGTCATTGGTTCTCTGGCTCTCAGCTTCTTGGACTGAGCAACTACTGAGTTCTCTGGTTCCTCACCTATGGATAGCCATTGTGGGATTATTCAACCTCTATTCAGACAAGCCAATGTACTAAATCCTTTCATGTGTCTGTCTGTCTGTCTATGTGTGTCTTTGTGTGTTAAGTCTCCTTTGGACAACCCTGATTTGTACTTTTCCTTTACTTAGAATAACATTCAGCTTTGCGTTTATATCTCCCAAATCTCTCTGCCTTTCAAGTATGTACCACCACAAATGTGTTATCTCCTCCCTAGGTCTCCACTAGTTTCTCTTTCATCTGGAAACAAACTGCCCTTCCTCTTAGGCTTTTTCTTCTTCACTCAGCAGAAGAACTTTGTGTGGCCAGTTCTTGCTCTAAAATGGGTATTTGAGAGTTATATTCCAGTTGTGTTAAGACTTCTCTCTTCTTTTTTAATTAAATTTTAATTATATAATTTTCTTCTCTTTGTTCCTTCCAATCTCTCCCATATATACTCCACCCTGTTTGCTCCCTCTCCAGATTATGGCCTCTCTTTCTTTAGTTGCTACTGTTTCACACACACACACACACACACACACGCACACGCACACGCATGCACGCACGCATGTCCACCTACAGATAAAAATACAACCTTCTCAGTCTATGTAATGTTAATCATATGTATATGGTTTCAGGGCTTACTGCTTGGTTTTAGGTAACCTATGAGGGGGTTCATCTTTGGGGAGCACAATTTTTCCTATTCTCAGCATAACTCTTCAAATAAGCCTGAAGTATAGATTTTCCTAAGTAGGATGTATCTCTGACTCACTTTTGATAACCTAAAATGAGTTTATATTTGAATAAGTACTTTTTCAGAAGATGTAAGTGTTTAGTTTTGTCAAGGTCCAATGGATTCAGTCACTGTTTTGGTCTTGGGGAGTTTGTTTTATTGTTGGATATGATTGGTTTGGTTTAGTTTGGTTTTTAGTGATGGGGATGAACACTGGGCCTTTGTACTTGTTAGGCACACTACCACAGAGCTTTACCCCAGCCTGTGTTCTAAATACTTTAGGTGATTTGAATCATCTTTTCTATGAACAACTTTATAATTTTCTTGGAAATTACCTTACTCATGGATAGTACTGAGTGTATCCAGACTGGAGTCCTCTATATGGATAAGAAATAGTGATATTCTGACACACGTTTTGGTTTTGGCCACTGTTTGGCTTATAATGCCCTCTCCAAAGTGGGTCCTAGATACCCGTCTTCCACCAATACTGCCGTTTTGTTTTAGGGCCAACCTTATAGAACTTCCCTGACTTAAGATCCTCACCCCAGAAGGGTCCTGTCCCATTCCTAGAGGGAGGAGGCTAAGAAGAACAATGGGGCAGACAGGCCTTGCTGGGTTTCCCCATCCAGCCTGCTAGCAATTATGCCTGTGTAGTAAAATATCCATAAAACCCAAGGAGGATGGGTTTTGATCTTCTGAATAGCTGAGCATGTGGAGGTCACTATAGTGTGGCATACCCAGGGTGGGCATGGGAGCTCCATACCACACCCCCAACTTTGCCTCTGTATGTTGCTTCAGTATGTGGAGTATCCTGAGTACTAAACTAATGACCAGAGGCCAATGTTAAGTTCTGTGAACTGCTCTAACAGGCACAGCTGAGCTAAACTGAGGCTTGCAATTGGCATCTGGAGTCAGGGAAATGTTAGTCTTAGAGAGATGGTGCCAAAATTAAATTAAAGGATACCAAGTGCATGGCCACTGCTGCTAGTGCAGAAAACCCTTACACACTGAAAGCAGAAGCCTTTTGTGTGGATTGTAGTGTGAGAGCAGAGGGAAAATACTTTGTTTTCCTTAAACATAGAAATACTCGCAGGTTTGTGAGGAACCCTACACCTCCAACCATACCTAATCTGCTGACTGACCTTCTAATACATATTTCTTGATGCCAGTCATCATTGCTGATGGGATATGAACTTACTGTAACTTAACCTCATGTGTATCTGTTCTTTATTTATGTATGTTACAAGTGACTTGAGGATCAAGACCATAACATATGCTTCTAAATATGACAACCACTACTTAGCAATGGCAACAGGAGTGGGCATTCACCAAATGCTTGTTACTGAAATCCCTTCTTAAAATATAGCATAAAGTAGATCCCTACCATCATTTTTACAATAAAACTTCAACTCAGCTTCTCAAATTAAAGTAGTCACACTGGCATGTACTGCAGAAGGATTAGTCAGGTTTGAGCAGCATGCCTGTTGGTTATTCATCACTGTTGGTCATAGTGCTGGCAAAGGAAGCTACTTAATAAAGGAGCATATAGAGAATGGAGTAAGGAAGATGCCCTGTCCCACGCCTGAAGTCAAATTGTGACTTTTATGTTCTGTCTCCCACAGTTCTGTGAAACTCCCACAGTTTCTTCATTTTGTTTAAACATTTATTTAGTGTGTGTGTGTGTGTGTGTGTGTGTGTGTGTGTGTGTGTGTGTGTAGTTTGTAGAAATCAGTGCTCCACTTCTACCACATGTGGTCTGGGGATTGAACTCAGGTTGTCTGCTGGGCCATCTACCAGCCAAGTTTTGTGAAATTTCATACTAGAGACTGGGCATGGAGGTACACATTTATATAGTGCCAGCACTCCAGAGCCTGAAGCAAAATTGTAAGTTCAGTACCATCCTATGCTACATACTGAGTTTTAGGCTAGTCTAGAACACAAAGTGATCCTGTCAAAACCAAGAAAACCACCACAAAATAAAGTTGCTTTAGATGCAGTTGTTAAACCTTCTGGGAAGAAAGGAGCTAGAGTTGCCAACTTCAGTCTCCTCTTCTTCCCACAACATATTCTGGATTTGAATCTGCTTGTGTTTTCAGGCCTGTCATTTTTATAACAGGCAGAAAATGTGACGTGTATATTTGGGTGAGCCTTCTAACCAGTTGGGTTTTCCTCCCAGACAATGGCTTAAGGTTTAAGAGTAACTTTTAGATGTACATTTTTGTTGAGTACAGGACCTGCATTATGATAACCTTGCATAATTAATTTGAATATTTTCACCCTTGTAAAAAGATCCTTAAATAGTTTTGTCACTTTAGACCCAGCTGCCATTTGAATGAATTTACTTACACTGTGCTGTCTGTTTTGATAGTATTCCCCATTCCTTGTATTACAAAGATAAGCAGATTTATGCCTTTGTGTGTGCTTACGGTTTGGCCCTTAACCAAAGAGATCTGTTTTTAAGTCTTTTTGTTTAAACAGATGTGTAAACAAAACATTGCAGCCTCAGACTTCACTGTTTAAGGCTTGATGAAGACAGAAACTGAAAGGACACTTGATTTGTAGTCTTCATGGCATATGTGATGTGATCAGGATGATGGAAGAGTATGGCCACACATGATGATGACCTTAGAGTGTCTTCAGAGCTCTGTGCTAGTCTTAGGAACAAGCTGTAGGCTCCAAACTTTCCTGGGATAGGCAGGTCATCCTCTGTTTATCTTAGAACTAGCCTTCTGAGTTGAGCCTTCCTCCATCATGACTTTCCACTGCCTTTAAAATCTCCTCTTAGTTCCAATTTCCTATTACTGATCAAGCCTTTTGGAGACTTCAGCATTGCCGGTACATACACACTGTTCTTTTCTGGTGTGCTGTAAAAGGAACCAGCTCCATAGCTAGATCCGTTCCATATCTGCCCAGTGGAAGATTTCACTAGTTCCTGTTAGCCTGCCACATATAGGCTATCCTGCCTATGCACCACTCTGAGCATCCTTCCTCTGCAATGTGCAGGGAAAGGTGAGCTGGGGTGGTACTATATGCTGGTGATGGATGCAGCCCCAGAATTAGCCCCAAGAGAGATTATCCATAATACCGTCATACCTTTTCTGTAAAATAGGAGCTAAAGGCTTTTCTTGGAGTTTTATGGCTGTGAAGAGACATCATGACCATAGTAACTCTTATAAAGGGAAACATTTAGTTGGGGCTAGTTTACAATTCAGAGGTTTAGTCCAGTATCATCATGTAGGGAAGCTTGGCAGCATCCAGGCAGACATGGTACTAGAGAGATAGCTGAGAGTTCTACATCCCGATCTGTAGGCAGCAGGAAGAAAGCGAGCCACTGGGCCTGGCTTGGGCTTCTGAAATGCCAAAGCCCATCCCCAGTGACACACTTTATCCAACAAGGCCCCATCTACTCCAACAAGGCCACACCTCCCAATAGTGCCACTCCCTGTGAGGCTATAAGGCCCATTTTCGTTCAAGCCACAACAGGCTCATGATTGTCTTCAAAAGTTAGCCTCATAGTGGGCATTGTGGCAAGCTTGTATAACCACAACATTCTGAAGGCTGAGGCAGAAGTACTCAAGTTCAAGGCTAGCTTGGGCTACATGATTGGTTTTAAGGCCGCCTGCAACTACATTGAAAAACCTGTGTCAAAAATAAGTAAATTCCTCACTTTCCTGGATTTTCATCTCTTGACCCATTTGTTACAGGAGGTGGTTATGAGGGCCTTTTCCCATCAAATTCTCGTTCCCTTATTATTCCTATGTAAGTGCCCTCTATGGTTCTTTAGCAGTTTACTTCCAAATTTATTTTTCACTTCAATCAATGTTAATAAAAAGAGGTTTTTGTTTTTTAAACATTCTCTGAACTATATAGTGCTATTTCCTGGTATATACAATCCATATGTGACTGAATAAACAGAAAAATTAAAATGTAAGCATATAACTGTGAGGTAGAAGGAACCTTCCTTTTGAAAGTATACTGACATTAAGGATTGCTATCTATAGTTTTTCTTCTTCTTCTTCTTCTTCTTCTTCTTCTTCTTCTTCTTCTTCTTCTTCTTCTTTTCTTTCTTTCTTTTTTTTTTTTTCCCCGAGACAGGGTTTCTCTGTGTAGCTTTGTGCCTTTCCTGGAACTCACTTTGTAGACCAGGCTGGCCTCGAACTCACAGAGATCCACCTGGCTCTGCCTCCCAAGTGCTGGGATTAAAGGCGTGTGCCACCACCGCCTAGCAGTTTTTTCTTCTTAACCCTTTCATATTGAAAAATCTGTAGCTTTCCTATGTCTCAGGGAGCCACTGAGATGGGGGGTGATAGGTGGGTTTGGGGGAGGGAGTAGGTCTTGTAGATTTCAGGGTCCAATGGGAGGTGTTGGTGAGGAGGCCTGCCTGCAGGACTCTTCCCTGCTGGCCTGCAACTGGGGCAGTGATGAGTGGGGGTGGGGATGGGGTACAACTTGTGCCCCAGGGCATAGGTCCTAGAGATAGAACTCTCTAGGTGGGAGAAGCGTCTCTCACCTTTTGGTCCAGTCAGAGCTGGTGGATTCTGTGTCTCAGGGAGCCACTGAGGTCTCAGGAGGATGAGCTTTTCTTTTTTTTTAGTTGCATCTGAAATCAAATCCATTGCTTGAATGAAAATATGGCACCTTGGCTTAGGCCTTTTTTAATTATAGCACATGCATTTCACTAAAGGAATAAGAAAGAGAGCTATGGAGATGGCTTAGCAGGTAAAGGCCAGCAACCCTGGGACCCACGTGATAGAAGAAAATAACTGACTTTTGAAAGTTGTTCTCTGACCTCCACACACATGCTTTTGCATGTGAGTACAAAATAAATAATGAATAAATAAATAAATAAATAAATAAATAAATAAAGATAAGATCTTTAATCCAGGCATGGTAGCACATGCCTTTAATCATAGCACTCGGGAGGCAGAGGCAGGCAGATTTCTGTGAGTTTGAGGCC
The DNA here is from genome assembly GCF_949786415.1 of Peromyscus eremicus. Classification (NCBI taxonomy): domain Eukaryota; kingdom Metazoa; phylum Chordata; class Mammalia; order Rodentia; family Cricetidae; genus Peromyscus; species Peromyscus eremicus. The sequence continues at coordinate 1,049,555 of NC_081420.1, read as the reverse complement.
AGCCTGGTCTACAGAGTGAGTTCCAGGACTACTATGGCTACTCTGAGAAACCTGTCTCAAAAAACCAAAAAAATAAAAAATAAAAGATTCAGTATTGTTTGTCCAAGGCCGTTTGACCATTTCATACTGTTGCAGGATGGATAACCAATTAGTATGGCTGATAAGACCTAGTGTGGATTTATTTGTTTTCTCAAGTTTTGCTTTGGAAATTTATTTTTATACTTTTTTTCCTATCTTGTCTTCTAAGTAGAAAAGGGTTGATTTAGATTACCTTGAATTTCAGATTTGCAGACTATATATAATGCATAAGAATCAACTGGGCATGCTGTATGTAAAGCGAGAGGGAAGGGATGGTGCACAGTAAACACATCCCTAACATTCTTCCTACATAAGTGCCCTCTTAGTTATTAACCTCACACATGTCTTTTATAAAATCATAAATCATGAGGAATATATGCATTATCCAGCTTTAAATAGCAGTTTTATATTTTGAAGCACACTTTACAGGTAAACCAGAAAAATCAACAGTGATTTGATAGCTTTATCAAAGTTAATGCAAAGCAATTATTTATGGAGTTTTTGAGGTGGACAATTTCCAAATTTAGTGTTTAATTATTGGTAGATAGACTATTTTAGCCAACCTGTGTCAGAACAATTGTCGTTTGTAGAAGTGTTTTATATAGATTAACTTTTATATACTAAAATGTAATAACAATTTTTTGTAAAAGCAACATACTATATTTAAAGTTTCAGTGCCATAAGATTAGGTTCCACATAATTAGCTTAGCCTATTTTTGTCTTTATCTAAAGCTCTGAAAGGACAGCAGGGGTGTTCCCTTGTTTTCTCATTTTCAGCTGACTGTTCCATGTAGACTCTGCATGTCCAAAGAAGAAAGAGATGTTACTTACTGCTTATTAATTAGAATTATTACTTTATTGTCCTCTGATAAGTTCAACTTTATGAATAACTTCCTGGTTTCTGTTCAGTGCATCTTATCATCAGATGGATGCATTTAACTTTGTTTATATTATTGAGGAATGATTGCTGCATTTCTTCTGTTTGTACAGTAATGTGGTGATATGTTGTGTACCCTAATAAAATTTACCTGAAGATCAGAGAGGCAAAGGAACAAGCCACCTCTTACCTCTAGGACTCCTCAGCCTGAAAAGCTTTCCTCAGCCAAAAGACTTCTAGCTGAATGAGCTTCCTCAACTGAAAAAGCTTTAGTTCCTGTCTTCATGCCTTATATACCTTCTCTCTGCCCGCGATATCACTTCCTTTTTTGTGCTGGGATTAAAGGCAAGTGACTTCCCAAGCAAAGACATGACTTCCCAAGCAAAGCATCTCAAGTGCTGGGATTAAAGATGTGTGCCACCACTGCCTGATTTTCACTTCTAGACTGAGTCAATCTCATGTAGTCCAGGGTGGCTTTGAACTCACAGAGATCCAGACAGATCTCTGCCTCCCTAGTGCTAGGATTAAAGGTGTGTGCCACCACTGCCTGGCCTCTATGTTTAATCTAGTTGCTTGTTCTGTTCTCTGATCTTCAGGCAAGCCTTACTAGAGTACACAATATATCACCACACAGTAAGTTTTATATTTTAACAAAGTTTCTAAAAGTTAGGTTTGATTTTTTTTTTCTTCATACAAATACTATAGTGGACTGAAGCATAAATCTAATTAATCTTACCAGTAAAAACCAGGAGTCAGATATTGGGGTGAAAACTTGAAAGAAGCAGGGGAGCAGCCACCAGTGACTCCATTCCTCCTATCTAAAAGGGCCGAGATCCTGTCTTAGCCCCGCCTTACCACTTCCTGTTCCTCTCTCTACAATCCTCCAAACCTCTATGGTTAACTGGTGGCTAGCTCCGCCTTCTAACTCCAAGCAAGCTTTATTTGTCAGAACACAAAATATCACACAACAGTGAATATACCTAACTAACAGTGCTGCATAGCTAATGCGATTGGTCCTCAACATAGTGGTTACTGAGTGATAGGCTGTTGAAAGTATGATGTTTTCTAGAGTAAGTGTTAGCATAAATACTTGTACTCAATGAACAGTACACAAGATTCTTTTATAACTCCTTTCTTATTTTTACTGCAACCATACTTACATTTATGTCTAATGGTAGCTTCAGAACCATTAGTATATCAGTACCTTCACCTTGAGAAAGTACTTCAATAATGAAAATACTTTTATTAGTTTTTTTCTCTTGAGATGATTTAATTTCCTTTTTCTTTTGAGACATGCTTTTGTTGTATAACTCAGATTGGCCTCAAATTCACAATCTTCCTATCTCTACTCCTGAGTGCTAGGACTACAGATGCCCCACACCATACCCAGATTCAAGACTAATTTTAATTTTTTTAAGATTTATTTATTTTATGTGTATGAGTGTTTTGCCTGCATGATGAGGTCAGAAGATGGCATTACATCTCTTAGAACTGGAGTTGTGGATAGTTGTAAGCCACATTGTGGGTGCTGAGAACCAAACCTAGGTCCTCTGCAAGAGCAGCAAGTGCTCTCACTGCTGAGTCGTCTCTCCAGCCCCCTAATCTTGGTATTTTTAAGCAGCTGCATTAGTTTCTTTTATTGTCAATGTGACAAAATATATGACAGAAACAACTTAACAGAAGACTTACTTTGGCTCAGAGCTTCAGTTTGTCATGGTGGGGAAGGCGTGTTAGAGTCTGTGACAGCAGAAGCGTGTGGCAGAGACTCCACACGTTTCGGCAAGTTAGGAAGAGGGGGATCAAAAGCAGGGCCATGCTGTAACCCTCAATACTAACCCTAATGGTCTATGTCTGTCAGCAAAGCCTACATTCCTAAGGTTCCACAGCTTCCTCAGACAGTGCCACCAGCTGGGGACCAAATGTTCAAATACATGAGCCTGTAGGAGCATTTCATATATAAACTGTAACAAATTTTTACAGAAAATACTAGAGATGCCAGGTTCATGTTTGTAATTCTAGCACACAGGAGACAGGCAAGAATTGTGAGCTTAAGGCCAATGTGGGACTTACATAGTGAGTTAAAGGCCAACCTGGGATATATACTGAAACACTGTCTTGACCAATTCACCAGTCAGTAGAAAGGAGGATAATTGTGGCTGTGCAGAAACAGGGTTTTTCCCTGATTCAACACCATCTCCATTGTGTTGGTCCCCCCTGCAAAAAAAAAAAAAAAGAAAAAAGAACAGACTTCCCATGGGTATCCACTGAACATGGCCTAAGATACAATAAGACTGGGCGTATAAAAACTTCAGCGAAAGGTTTTGCTTTCTTCCTTCACCTTGTAATTGTAAAGCTTTTCACCCAGTTCTAACCTAGCTATCCAGTTGCTGCCTGTCCTACTCTCTAGAGAAGAAAGGTGTTTTTAGCTTGATGCCTTGAGTCACAAGAGCAGCTTTACCCCTGTCCTAATGTTAAAGGAGACAGTATTACTTTTTAAACCTCCTCTGTAACAAGAGCACCAAGATGGTTATAAATTAATATGGATATTATTTTTCAAAAAGAATAGGATTTTTAAAAACTACATAAATAGAGCTGCCACGTAAACCAGCAGTTCATAATTCTTTCTGCTCACATATACCTTAATACATTGTGAAAAAGTCCTAGGTTTTTCTGTCTGAGAGATATGTGGATGCTCACATACATGTCCTGTAAATGCAGCTTCAGAAGGTTCAAGGGGATCAGTGGACTCCAGCAAAGGACCCTTAGTAAGAAAAGTTCCGTAGTCCCTAAGATTCTTACCCATGGCTAATCTCTGGAATTTGTTAGCGTGTTACCTTACCTGACTAACAGAGAATTAAGATTGAAGGTGCAGTTGAAGTTGAATCAAGCTGACCTTGTTGCCTGGATGGATACTATTAAAGGATACTACCCAGCTGACCAGAATCCTTTGCCCTGAGTATCTGGCTGGACTTAGTCATATCCATTCTCACCAGCAGAATCCTCCCTGACTGTCCTCACAGGGTGGAGTGACCCTGAAAGAAGTGTTACAGGAAGACAAGACTGTTCTGCATCTGGGAGTTGGAAAAGTATGGAAATGAATTGTCCCCTAGAGCCTCAGCAAGGAACATAACTCTGCCAGCACTTTGATTTTAGCCCAGTGAGACCTGTGTCAGACATACCTACAGAAATGTAAGGTCGGGAGTTTATGTTGTTTCAAGCCAGTAGTACCATGGTAACTTGTTATACAGCAATCAGAACATAATCCACTACCTCCATTCCATACTTATAATTCAGTATAAATGTGACAGCACAGACATTCCTGAAATCTTAATACAGTTGAGCTAAATACAGATTTATGTCTTACTGAAAGACCCCCAGCCTCCCCGCCTAACATAGCTTAGCTCAGCTGTTTTTGAAGAAAGCCTGAGAGACACTGAGGAGTTCAGTTAACGGGCATGGAATAAACAGAACATTTGTGGTTAGCCACCTGGCCCCAGAGCGAGGAACTAAAAGGTCAGAAGAACACCCTGTACCCTAGACAAGAGCTAGGCGTGGCGAGCTCGGGGAGAAACCACGAGCTGACCTGGGTTTGAACCTGGCCTCATTTGAATCATCCAATCAGAACCTGGCCTCATTTGCATCATCCAATCAAAACCCTGTAACCAGGCTTCTTGCTTCTGTACCCGAGCTTCGGCTGCCCGACCCTATAAAAACCCTCTGCTCCAGCCCGTGGGCGCGCCAGTCCCTTGAGCTTCTTGAGAGACTGTGTCGCCCCGGGTACCCGTGTTCCTGAATAAAGCCTCTTGCTGTTTGCATCTGATTCGTGGTTTCGGTGTGTTCCTTGGGCGAGGGTCTCTCCTGAGGGAAGACTGCCTTTAGGGGGTCTTTCATTTGGGGGCTCGTCCGGGATTTGAGACCCCCTGCCTCGGGACCACCGACCCACTGTCAGGAGGTAAGTTGGCCGGCCACTATTTGTCTTGTCTCAGTCTGTCTATTTGTCTTCCGTTTTCGTCGGGCGCCCTAGGTCAGGTCTGAGTCGGTGGGGGCTGAAGGAGCTGACGGGCTCGGACTTCGCCCACCGCGACCCTGGAAGACGTTCCACGGGTCACTGAAGTCCCCTCTGGGGCACAGTTTTTCGGGGCCACTCCCGTATCAGAGGGATACGTGGTGCTGGTAGGGGACGGAGATCGAGGTTCCTCCGCTTCCCCGTCTGAGTTTCTGCTTTCGGTTTTACACCGAAGCCGCGCAGCGCGAATTTCTGTCGTCTGTCTTGTCTTTTTGTTTATCGTTACTTGTCTAACACTTCTTTATCCAGAGACCACCATGGGACAGACCATCACCACCCCACTGAGCCTAACCACGGACCACTGGTCCGATGTTAAGGCCCGAGGAAACAATGAAGGTGTCATTGTCAAAAAGAAAAAATGGATCACCCTCTGCGAGGCCGAATGGGTCATGATGAATGTTGGCTGGCCACGAGAAGGATCCTTTAACCTCTCTCTTATTTTACAGGTGGAGGGCAAGGTTTTTGCCCCTAATCCTTATGGACACCCCGACCAGGTCCCATACATCGCCATCTGGAGATCTCTGGTCGAAAATCCATTTCCATGGGTCAAGCCTTTCCTTCCACAGCCCCCTCCAGTCTCTGGGCCCTCTGCACCCCTCAACCCGGACTCTTCCCTTTACCCTGTACTCCCTCACAAGGAGACTCCCAAGCCCCCTGTCCTCCCCCTGGACCCTAACTCCCCTCTCATAGATCTCCTGGTAGGGGAGCCCCCTCCCTATCAGGCTGGACCCGCTCGGCGACCTGGCGGAAGCGTCTCCCGCCGCCGCGGAGGAGGCGGCGGCGGCGGCCGCATTAGCGGCCGCGATCCGGCCATTGGCAGATGCTAAGGTTTTCTCAACCAGCAGGACCTCAGATGAAGACAAGGAAGATGAGGCCGACTTGGGACGATTGTCAGCAGCTCCTGCAGACCCTCTTAACAGTAGAGGAAAAGCAGAGAGTTTTCCTGGAGGCCCGGAAGCAGGTTCCGGGCGATGACGGGAGGCCATCCCAACTCCCGAATGTCATCGATGCGGCTTTTCCCTTGACTCGCCCTAACTGGGATTTCAATACGCCTGAAGGTAGGGAGCATCTACGTCTCTATCGCCAGTTGCTCTTAGCGGGTCTCCGAGCGGCCGCTAGAAGGCCTACCAATTTGGCTCAGGTAAGGAATATGATACAGGGAAAGGAAGAGACACCCGCTGCATTTCTAGAAAGATTAAAGAAAGCTTATAGGATGTATACTCCGTATGATCCGGAAGATCCAGGTCAGGCTCCAGGTATTATCCTATCATTTATCTATCAGTCTAGTTCAGACATCAGAGCCAAATTGCAGCGGTTGGAGGGTTTACAGGCGTTAGGGTTGCCAGACCTAGTGAAGGAAGCAGAGAAAGTATTCAATAAGAGAGAAACTCCTGAAGAGCGTGAGGAAAAGAGATGGCAGAAACAAGAGGAAAGGGATAGGAAACAGCATAGGGAGATAAAGAAAGTTCTGGCCGCCGTTGTATCTCAGGGACAGCAGAGAGAGGGAGACAGGTCGGGAGAACGAAGGAGGCCACCCCTAGATAAAGATCAATGTGCTTACTGCAAGGAGAAGGGACACTGGGCCCGAGAATGCCCCAAGAAGCCACAAGGACCCCGCCGGCCCAAGCCCAAGACCGTGGACCTCCTTAGTCTGGAGGACTAGGGGGGTCGAGGCCAGGAGCCCCCCCCCCGAGCCTAGGATAACCCTCAAGATCGGGGGGCAGCCCGTGACCTTCCTGGTTGATACTGGTGCCGAACATTCAGTCCTAACTCATGCCGGAATGCCTCTTAGCCGGCATTCTGTACTGGTGCAGGGGGCAACTGGAAACAAGAGATATTATTGGACTATCGAGAGAAAAGTCCAACTGGCTTCAGGGCAAGTAACTCACTCCTTTCTGCACATACCTGAATGCCCCCATCCGCTGTTAGGACGGGACCTACTAACCAAATTAAAAGCGCAAATCTATTTTGATGAGAAGGGACCGAGGGTCACGGGTCCTAAAGGAGACCCTCTACAAATCCTTGTCCTCAATTTAGAGGAAGAATACCGTTTGTTTGAGTCAGAACCCCCGGAGAAATCACCTGAGGAGCTACAGAACTGGTTGAGAGAGTTTCCTCGCGCCTGGGCAGAGACTGGGGGCCTGGGGTTGGCACGCGATCAGCCACCGCTGATGATCTCATTAAAGGCCTCCGCGACTCCCGTTTCAATCAGACAATACCCAATGTCACGGGAAGCTCATGAGGGAATCAAACCCCATATGCCCTATAGCCCAGAAGACCATGAGCTAGCAAAGAAAATGGGGGCGGGCTGGGAACAACGGAGGCAAGCCTATATATTAGGGGATCGGGTGGTCATGCCAACCTCCCATACCCGATATATGCTGAGGTTCCTTCATGCGCTGACCCATTTGAGCAAGAATAAAATGAAGACCCTACTGGACAATGAAAATACTGGGACTGTGCTATTAAACCAGGACCGGGTGCTTCAGCAGGTATCTTCCACCTGCCCAGCCTGTGCTCAGGTCAATGCAGGAAAGATGCATCTAAACAAAGGGGCTCGTCAACGAGGGCATCGCCCAGGTGTACATTGGGAAATAGACTTTACAGAAATAAAACCCGGACTCTACGGGTACCGGTACCTCCTGGTCTTCGTGGACACCTTTTCAGGATGGATTGAGGCATTTCCAACCAAGAATGAAACGGCTAACGTGGTAACAAAGAAACTGTTGGAAGAGATCTTCCCCAGGTATGGGATGCCTCATATATTGGGGTCGGACAACAGGCCTGCCTTCGTCTCTCTGGTAAGTCAGAAAGTGGCCAAATTATTGGGGATTAATTGGAAACTCCATTGCGCATACCGCCCCTAGAGTTCAGGACAGGTAGAGCGAGCTAATAGGACAATTAAGGAGACTTTAACCAAATTAACGCTTGCAACTGGCACTAGAGATTGGGTGCTCCTACTTCCCTTGGCTCTTTACCGAGCCCGGAATACTCCTGGGCCGCACGGCCTAACCCCTTTTGAAATTCTATATGGGGCCCCACCTCCAGTCATGAAATTTCCCCATCCTGATATCTCATCTTTTGCCACCAGCCCCACTTTAGAGGCACATCTACAGGCCCTCCAGCTGGTGCAGAAGGAGATCTGGAAACCCTTGGCTAAAGCCTACCGAGAGCAGCTGGACAAGCCGGTGGTCCCCCACCCTTTCCAGATTGGGGACTCCGTTTGGGTCCGGCGCCACCAGACTAAGAATCTAGAGTCACGGTGGAAGGGGCCCTACACTGTCTTGCTGACCACCCCCACTGCACTCAAGGTCGATTGCTGCATGGATCTACGCCTCTCATGTGAAGGCTGCCGGGGAGACCGACCCAGCAGGAAAATAAGGTCATCTCACAAACTGGGGAAACGGTCTGGCAGATGCCTTAAACTCCTCCACCCACCCGGGGGGGGGGGGTGCATTGGCCGGATCCGGGATGCCGTCACCCTCAAGCAAGATGTAGATTTGCCCAGTCGGACTTTTATGTCTGTCCGGGGGATGGGAGGGGCTGGGCCCTCGCCAAGAAATGCGGGGGGGGGGGGGGGGGGAGATTTCTTCTGCGCCCAATGGGGCTGCGAGACCACTGGCGCAGCATATTGGAGTCCTAGCTCCAGCTGGGACCTGATCCAGACCAATAGAGGTTTCAGGAAGGCTACAGGCGGGGGGTCTTGCTCAGCTGGGTCCACCGAGGTCAGCCGATTCGAGCCTGGGCTCTCACTTCCCCTAAATATAACTTTCACTGGCCCGGGGAAGGCTGATAGAAACTGGCAACGGGGGCGCACTTGGGGGCTCAGGTTATATGAAACCGGATATGATCGGGGCGTAAGATTCACTATCAAACTTAAGATTGAGGAGGCCTCCGCCCCTATAGGCCCCAATCAGGTTCTCTCTGACCAGAAGCGCCCCTCCTTACCTGTTCCAGCACCCCCGAAGATTACCCCTCCACCCGGTTCGATTACCAGCCCAGGTATAACTCCGGCCACTACCAAACCGCCCCGGCCAGGAACCGGAGACCGGCTCTTGGGTCTGCTAGCAGGGGCTTACCAGGCCTTGAATATAACCTACCCAAATAGAACGCAAGAATGTTGGCTATGTCTGGTTTCCCAACCTCCCTACTACGAGGGGATAGCAACCCAGGGTAATTATACTAACACTCATAGTCCCCCTCCGAGCCAATGTCTAGGGACAGCCCAACATAAACTCACAATCTCAGAGGTGTCAGGACAAGGACTATGTCTAGGGAGCGTCCCCCACACCCACCAACACCTATGTAACTGCACCCTATCCATAAGCGCTGTCTCTGGTTATGTCACCAGCCCTAATGGTACCTATTGGGCATGTAATACTGGGCTCACCCCCTGCGTTTCAGCCTCAGCCCTCAATGATACCTCTGATTTTTGTGTACTCATTGAGTTATACCCAAAGATTATTTACCATACACCAGAGGAAATTTACCCCCACTTTGAAATGAGACCCTACCGGAATAAGAGAGAACCGGTATCCCTCACCCTGGCATTATTACTAGGAGGGTTGACTATGGGAGGAATAGCAGCCGGGGTAGGGACAGGCACCACCGCCCTAATGGAAACCCAACAATTCAGACAGCTCCAAGCGGCCATGAATCAGGACATTCGGGACCTAGAGGAATCAATAAGCGCCTTAGAAAAATCCCTGACCTCCCTCTCTGAAGTAGTGCTCCAGAACAGAAGGGGACTCGACATTTTATTCTTACAGGAGGGAGGGTTATGTGCCGCCCTTAAAGAGGAATGTTGCTTCTATGCGGATCATACTGGGGTGGTAAGAGATAGCATGGCTAAATTGAGAAAACGATTAGAACAGAGACAAAAATTCTTTGAAGAGCAACAGGGATGGTTTGAAGGATGGTTCAGAAGGTCCCCCTGGCTCACCACCCTCATTTCCACCCTTCTGGGACCCCTTCTAATTCTATTACTCCTCCTGACGTTTGGGCCCTGTATCCTAAGTAGACTTGTCCAATTTATCAGGGAACGCGTCTCTATTGTTCAGACTTTGGTATTAACCCAGCAATACCAAAGGCTCAACCAGATGGAACTTGAGTCACGTCACCAATCTTCCCCATGAATGGAGGATTCCATTCCTGAGATAAGAAAATGGGGGAATGAAAGACCCCCAGCCTCCCCGCCTAACATAGCTTAGCTCAGCTGTTTTTGAAGAAAGCCTGAGAGGCACTGAGGAGTTCAGTTAATGGGCATGGAATAAACAGAACATTTGTGGTTAGCCACCTGGCCCCAGAGCGAGGAACTAAAAGGTCAGAAGAACACCCTGTACCCTAGACAAGAGCTAGGCGTGGCGAGCTCGGGGAGAAACCACGAGCTGACCTGGGTTTGAACCTGGCCTCATTTGAATCATCCAATCAGAACCTGGCCTCATTTGCATCATCCAATCAAAACCCTGTAACCAGGCTTCTTGCTTCTGTACCCGAGCTTCGGCTGCCCGACCCTATAAAAACCCTCTGCTCCAGCCCGTGGGCGCGCCAGTCCCTTGAGCTTCTTGAGAGACTGTGTCGCCCCGGGTACCCGTGTTCCTGAATAAAGCCTCTTGCTGTTTGCATCTGATTCGTGGTTTCGGTGTGTTCCTTGGGCGAGGGTCTCTCCTGAGGGAAGACTGCCTTTAGAGGGTCTTTCATTACAACCTAATTTCAATAAAATAGTAAAATTATCTACTAAAATAGCAATTTGAAGTCATGTCTTTTTAAAAAAAAAATAATAAAATGTAGGATGTAGAATTCGTGTGAGGGGGAAAATGATTTGTATCCTTTTAAGAATCTGGTTTTAAATTGTGAAATATATCAGAAAATCTAATGACCCATTTATCCAGTATCTTTGGTCGCAAAGGCTGAGTTCTTGAAGGGTTTATAAAACCAATTCTTTAAATGTATATAAAATGTGAGCTTTTTATGTCAGAAAGAACAATCACATAAACAACTGAAAAGAGCCATTGGCCAGCACCATCTCTGCATGGGTTCAGAAATCACAGTGTAAGAGGAAGGAGAGTTCTTGGTTGGCTCAGTTGCTCTTCTGTTTATTCTCTTTATGTTCATATTAGCATTCCTGTCTCTTAAAATAATGAACAGTAATTTCTGGAGATTTAGAAGCTGTTAGTAACTTGTAGTCCTCATCTTGTTTCTGATGGAAATAAATACGTAACAACCTCTTTTGGATTTATCTTAAAGATCAGTATTTTCTTCTCTTCATTGATAATGTTTATGTTGTTTCAAGCCAGTAATACCATGGTAACTTGTTATACAGCAGACAATTTATTTATTCAGACAATTTAAAAACATGATGACCTTAACAAAGGAGCTTTCAGTATTACTGACGGCTATCAGCAGAGCTTCAATAGCACCTGTCTGCCTGGCACTGTTTGTGCGTGGGCACCATCATAGATTCTGAAGATGTCTGTTTATCTTCATTAGAAATGGTTTGCATACAGTCGCTTTAAAGTGGGGGGGATGTGAAAGTAAGTTAATATATACATGTTGTTTTAGAAAAAGGAGGGGCTAAATGTACATAGTTTTTAAGTGGTTTTACCTCCTATATCCCTGGGAGATATGGCTTCAGTGTGTACCTAAGTGTGTTTGTGTCTCAGATGTATAGTAACAGGAGTATAATAGGTACTTAGAATATCCATGGGATCACAATGTACTCTCTACCTGTCTTGTGAACGTGGGCCATTTTGTTTCCATTTGATTCCCATCTGTCTCAGGGTTTCTATTGCTGCGATGAAACACCATGACCAAAATACAAGTTGGGGAGTAACGGGTTTATTTGGCTTACAATTCCACATTGTAGTTTATTGTTGAAAAAAACCAGGACAGGAAACTCAAACAGCACAGGAACCTTGAGGCAGGAGCTAATGCAGAAGCCATGAAAGGGTGCTGCTTATTTGCTTGCTCCCCATGGCTTGCTCAGCCTGCCTTATTATAGAACCCACAACCACATGCCAGGTGGTGGTCCCACCCATAATGGGCTCTCCCACATCAATCACTAATTAAGAAAATGCCTTATAGCCTGTCTGTAGCCTGATCTTATTGAAGAATTTTTCTCAATTGAGGCTTCCTCCTCTCCAGTGACTAGCTTGTATCAAGTTGACATAAAACTAGCCAGCTCACACCATCAAAGAGAAAAAATTACTTTATTATCAACAACGTGTAGCCAATGAATTCTTGTAGTCTTTTTATACATGAAATTTCCCTTCTGTTTTTTTGAGATCAGCTCTCTTTATGTTATACAGACGGACCTTGACCAGACAGTCCTGCTTCAGCTTCTAGGAGAGTACAGGCGTGCCATTCAGTGCCTGCCTTGAGCAGTTGTCCAGCTGTAGTCTGACTGGTGTGGGATTGTAGGTGGCATCGCCTTGTGTGCATGCTGAATGTTTACCCTGTTCCGTTCTGAAGTCTTACGTTTGCCATTTCTTTTCTACCTTCTCTCCTGCCAATAGTTTTTAGACTATTCCCTTATCTGTAACCTAAAGGAAGACATTTAGTTTCATTGTTCCTAGTGAAAATAGTCTCTCCTTTTTTAGTGTGAAGTTTTGTCGTCTTTAATTCTTTGCCCTATGGTTGTATTATCTTTCCTGTTTCCTGAATTCTGTCCTTGTACTTCTCAGTATGTTTCCCATCTCTTCTTCCTTCAATACATATACTACATTCTGAGTTATTTCATTATCCTAGTTTATCAGCTTATCATTGCAGATCTGTTTGTCTGCTGTCTAACCCATATGCTGTTTCTCTTTTATTTAAATTTAGTTCTTAAAGCTGGTATTTGGCACTGTCTCAGGTGTGCTTATAAATGCCTTTCTGGGATTTTCTTTTTCTTTTTTTTTTTTTTTCATCTTTCACATAAGGTAATTGAAAGTGGCCTCCAGATTGCCTGATTCCCTGTCATCCTGCAATAGAGTTCTCATCTTGGCTGCACCTGTGACTTAACAATGGTGGGTCTTTAGTGTTCTTTATGACTTTCTGAATGCTTTTCCCCTCTGATTACAAGCCTTCTTTTGATTATGGAAGCCTTCCTGTATTGTTGGTATTTGCACCTCATTGGACTCTGGTTTTCACTGTTCTTGGCCAGTTGTTTAGTGTTGATTTTCAGCGTAGCTTTTCATACCAACCAGGATGTACAAAATCAGATTCTCCAGTTGCCACCAGCTGGCCATTCTGTTTTGTCTCTAGTGGTTCTTTCTGTGTAGAGTAAGAAGGTAACGCCTACTTTTGTTCTGTATGCCAGTTTAGACTTGTCTAACTTTATTTTGTACATCAGCTATCCTTCTTGTGGGGAGGGACACACACTTTACCACTGAGCTGCATCTCCAGCATTGCTGTTGCTGCTGCGTGTATTTCTAGTGTGCAGGTGGGTCTGTGTATGTGCACAGATGTGCCTTGTCTTCTTGGGATCCTCCTGCCTCTTCCCCAGCATCAGGATCACAAGTGTGCACCACTGCACCCAGCTTTGATGAGTTCTAAGGTTAAACTCAGATCTTTTATTAGTAGTAGAAGTATTAATACTCTTTAGTTAGTGTACATACGTCCGTATGTGCTAGTGCCACGGTGGTCAGAGGGCGATTTTCAGAAGTTGGTTCTCTCCATCCACATGTGGTTTCTGGGAATCAAAGTTAGGTGGTCAGGCTTTGCAGCAATCCTTTCTCCATCAAGCCATCTAGCCAACCCCAAATACAGATCTCCATGCTTGTGCAGTAAGCGTTTGTTTTTTATTTCATGGAATTAAATCATTTCCATCCCCCAGCTCCATACAGGTCCTGCAGGCCATGTTCTAAAGTACTAACCTATGGCCAGCTGGGCTCCCACTCATTGCTATCTCGTTTCTTTGGTTTTGGAACCTAGAAAGTTTGATTTTCTTACTTTTGAACTTAAATATGTTTTTGTTATTGTGAATTTGTTTCTATTATTTTTATTATTGGAATGGAATATAACTTACAACCTGGCCACACTTGCCTTTGAGATTAGAAGCATATAATATTTTTTCCTGACCCACTATTTTAGATCAATTCACACTAAACAAAATTATTGTAAAGTAAGTTTGGTTTTATTTATAACTTACAAACTGTACACAATGTGTCTGTGGAGTGTGTGTGTGTGTGTGTGTGTGTGTGTGTGTGTGTGTGTGTGTGTAGTTTGGTTTTGTTTGTTTATTTTTTTTTGAGATGGGGTTTCTCTGTGTATCCCTGGCTATCCTATAGACCGGGCTGGCCTTGAACTCACAGAGATGCGCCTGCCTCTGCCTCCTGAGTGCTGGGATTAAAGGTGTGTGCCACCACTGTCAGGCTGATGATATTTTTAAAATACTGAATATTCTTCAGCCTAACAGAGGACTTATGAAATTGGTTTCCCTTTTTGTTACATAATGATTCAGTTTTCTAGGTTATGTGCTTGTATAAAATTAAACAAAAACTGCTTCATAACATTTACAAGAAACACAAATAAGGTAGACTTTTTGGGTTTATTTTTTAATGTTATTTATTTACAGGGGCACATGTGTATGCTGTAACATGCATATGTAGCTCAGGGGACAACTCTCTGGTGTTGGTTCTCTCCTGCCTCCTTGTGGGATGTGGTTATCAGTTCTGCATGCAAGTATCTCTTCTTACTGATTGATCTCTAGTCCTGTTTTATTTTTTGAGGTTGGGTCTCATTAGCTCAGGTTGGCCTGGTAGTCCTTTATTTTTCTAAATGACCTTGAATGCCTGATCCACTTACCTCTACCTCCAAATTGCTGAGATTACAGGTGTGGACAACCACACACATCTTGCCTAGACAGACCAGTTCTGAGCCTTTATTCATTTAATCGTTGGTTATTATCCTTAAGATAGTAGATTAGCCCATGTGTCAGAACATTCACATCCTTGACAGTAGACAATAGACAATACCACATTTTCCCATATCCTGTCCTTTTAAAGGTCTAGACTAACATCCTCCAATAGTTGCTTCAGTTGAATAATGTGATCTGCTTTACTATAAAGAGTATCTGGGAAATAAGTGTAATGTTCTTTGTATTATTGATCTGAAACTGTTTTTCCAGGCTTAGTTTTTACATCCTTTTTTACAGACATACAAAAATGAGGTGAATGCACACATAGTGATACCTACAGAGAAAGATCAGCCACCAAGTGATGGAAGCATTTCCTCTCCTCTTTGTGTATCCCACCCTGTAAGCCAGAAAAAGAAAGATGTCTACTGTACTAACCAGACCACCTTCATCATTGGAGAAACACCAAAAGGAATCCGCAGGTATGTTGTCTGTGGTAACTCTAGACTTTAGTCTAATTCTCAGAAGAAGTATAGCTTCATAGTAAAATATATAATGTATAACCATACCTCACATCCAAATTTCATAAAATTATAACTTTTCTATGTAAAAAATATAATTAAAAAATGCTTTTGAGACAGGATCTCACTAAGCAGCTCAAACTTGCCTGGAATTTGCTATCTATAGTTCAGGCTGGTATTATGAATCTCATGCCTTACCTTGCTAAGTTCTGGGATTACAGAGATGTAGGTGACTAACATGGAAATGGAGCAGTCTCCAGGGTTAGGTGAAGAAATGATCTTCCAAATTCAGAGATTCCACACCTGATCAATAGTCATAGCTAGGGATCTCCACACACAGGTATTCATGTTACCAAGAATGGCATCAAGAGATGGTGAGGTGGACTCATAACCCTGGTCCATGTGGCCTCTGGACAGTGGAAAAGATACCAGCTCTTATTCACAGTTGATCTCTGAGCTGCCAGAAAAGGAGCAGCAAGCCCCACAGTAACCAATAGAGCTAGCATGTGGCAGCACCTCGTCCTGCCTGGCAAGCTTGCAACAGTGATTTCTGCAGGGCATGCATTTTCATTGTGGCCAGTTACTCTTCTAGAAGGCTGACTGTATTTCCCTGGTCATTAAAGAAACTTGGGTCTTGGTTCCTATAGCAGTATGTGTTCAAAAGGAAGTATAATAGTGATTCCTTCTGGCTTCCTTTCGTTGTTTACCCAGCCCACGAGGAAATGTCTCATGCTAGGTAGAAAGGTAAAGAGTAATGTTAGAATGCCAGGACCTGCTTGGGCACCCCACCTCTCCTGCTGCCATCATAGTCAGGAGGAGTCAAGGCAGTATCTTGTAGCAGCCACATGGTGGACTTCTTTGGGCTTTCAGCATCTCTAGCCCTCAGAAAGCAAAGGCAGTGGCATGGTGATGTCAGATGTGGTTCAGCTCCTTCCCAAGAGGAGAAATGCTTTGGAACTTTAGCCATCATAACTTCTGATAGACATGCTAATGGACTTCTAATTTGGTTTTTCCTTTTCCCTTTTCCTAAAGCTACTCTACAAATTTTTTTCTTACAAAAGTGGTCAGCTTGGCTGGGCAGTGGTGGCACACGCCTTTAATCCCAGCACTCGGGAGGCAGAGCCAGGCAAATCTCTGTGAGTTCAAGGCCAGCCTGGTCTACAGAGCGAGATCAGGACAGTCAAGACTACACAGAGAAACCCTGTCTCAGAAAAAAAAAAAAAAAAAAAAAGAAAGAAAGAAAAAAAAAGAAAATAAAACAAACAAAAAAAAGAAAACAAAAGTGGCCAGCTTATGTTCCTAATTATACCTTACTTTTTCTTGAATTCTTAGAGAAAATTCTATTGAAGTTGTAGAATTAAGAAAATGAGTTGGAAGGCAAAAAATATAATCATTCTCTGCAACCATGGGCATAATTCACTCAAAGGTCCCTTGGGTTAAATAGTGTTGAAGCAGCACTCCTCTCAGGGATGACCTGCCCCAGGGTCACAGGTGAGGTCATATATCATCTCAGCATAGCAGAGATAAAGTTATTTTGGCATCTGCTGAGACATCACCAAGTCTTGGATAAATAAAAAAAAAAAAATTAAAAATCTTAAAACCCTCTTGGTCACTAAATCTTTGTAAATAAGCACAAACATTTATTAGGTCCTAGAAATGGATTTGGAGATGAGTAACAGGCAGAATAATAATGTCCTGTTACTTCATGTGATGTGAAAGTAGAGCCCTTTAAGAGCGTGCTTGTGTTCACAAGAACATGGGCAGTTTCCAGGACAGAAATTGGGGAGTTTTTACTTGTGCAATGAAATACACTGGGTAAGTATGACTATTGATCAGGTGTGGAATCTCTGAATTTGGAAGATGTGACAAGACACTAGTGAGCTCCAGAAGCCATGGCATTCATCTCAGCCACAAAAAAACGTGGGCACTCATCTTAGGCCACCACTACAACCACAAGAAACTGTAACCTGGCCTGGGAGGCAGAAACAAATGAACAGGAAACCACAAAGAGCAGTAGTGTTTAATGCTCCTACTTACATACATTTAAAAAAACATTGTTTTACCCTAAGAATGTTGTATGTAGGAGAAAATTGAGGCAGTATGGGTGACATAGGGGGACTCTGTCTCAAAACCAAAAAAAAACCAAATAAATAAGAAAAAAAGTAAGATGTTATTTGAAGAAGTGAACTGCCTTCCTAGAGTAAGATACTAACAAACACTTCTATGTGTACAAACACAAATGGGCCTTCTGGAACCCTGGTAAAGTGGAGGTAGAAAAATTATTTAGGTTCCTTGAGCCACAGATTGCTGCTTTCCAGAGTGATGGCCATGCAGACCCACGATGCTAGCCACTTTGCATTTTCATCTGTTCTGCGGTGTTCTAGATCCCCTAAGAACTAGCCTTGAGGGTTCCTGGCTCATCCGTACCTGGGCAGAGGTGACAGTAGAGAACCCCTCCTGCCCTTCTAAGCACATAGGTACCCACTGTGGGTGCCAGTAAGAGCTGATTTTACCCTTTCACCAGGAGACTGCCTTGATTGTTTTGCTTTGACTCCCTTAGCTAGACCAAGCTGCCTGAAGCAGGGGACTGGGTCTTTTTTTGCTATTGTATAATTTGTACAGTGCACATATGTACACTTAGCATATAACAGGGCTCTGTTAAAAACTAGTGGAACTGTTATGTAAAGTGAAATACAACTCTAAAATTGTGGTCCTTTAACATGCTGCAGAACTGGCATTGGTTTTTATCTGAAAACAAATTTACAGATACTGAGGTCTCCCAACTTACGTCCCAAACACAACATCAGCAAAGTGATACACTGTATCTTATTTTTGAGTGGGAGGGGTACAAGGCAGGGTCTCATGATACCCAGACTGGCCCCAAACTTACCATATAGCTGAGGATGATCAAGAACTCAATCCTCCTGCCTCCACATCCAGAGTGTTGGGATGACAATCATATGCTACCAAGCCTGGCTCAAAACTGGGATGTTTTGAAAACACTCTTGTGCTAGTTCACTGTTCTCTCGCCTTATGAAGACATTAGCCATGTGGGGTCCATGCCTTACCCGTGACCTTACTTTAATCCTGTAGGTCATTTTGCTGATGCTGTCACATTGGACTTCAGTGTGGTTTAGGGGATAGGCACAATTCAGACTTCAGATCCTTCACTCTGGAAAGCAGTAATCTGTGGCTCAAGGAACCTAAATAATTTTTCTACCTCCACTTTACCAGGGTTCCAGAAGGCCCATTTGTGTTTGTACACATAGAAGTGTTTGTTAGTATCTTACTCTAGGAAGACAGTTCACTTCTTCAAATAACATCTTACTTTTTTTCTTATTTATTTGGGTTTTTTTGGTTTTGAGACAGAGTCCCCCTATGTCGCCCATACTGCCTCAGACTTTCTGTCCGCTTGAGTACTAGGCTTGTAGGTATGCACCAACATGCCCAGTAAAATAGTGTCTGCTTTCCAAGATTAGTTGTCTACACTAAAGTTGAATCAATTGAGAAAAAAAAAAAAAAAACTACACTTAGAGAGCTTTCTTTTAGGCTCAATAAAAAGCCATGTGAAATTCTATACTGTGAAAGAAGGGGAAAGAGAAACTTTATTTTTTTCAGAATTTTCTATTTATCAAAGCCATTCTTTAACAATATTATTCTATGGGACTTGAATGCAATATAGATTCTCAAATACAGATTATATAAATGATGATTCTCATGTTAGTCATAAATTGACTGACTGGAGGAGTAGCCTGCTAGGCTCTCATAATTGCTAGAAAATACATAATAGTATAAATCAGAGTCACCTAAAAAGCTGATGATTTAATAAGCTAAGAGATCATAGGGAAGAGGCACATTCTCCTAGGCTGGAATTAAAGGACAAGGTGCATTGCTTTGCCTTTATGTTTCCTGTGACTGCTAATAAGCACATTGGAAGTTCTTAACTCCACTGTAGTGTGTGCGTGCCACAGAGCATGTGTAGAGGCCGGAGGACAACTTCTGGAGGTGGCTTTCTCTTTCCACCCTTACATGGGTTGCAATTGGATGCACGTCCTCACTTGTACTTGCTGAGCCATCTCAACAGTTTCCTGATTACATTTAAAAATAAAATGTAAATGTAATAAAAATAATAACTACTGACTTTATCCAATCTTTAGAAAGCAGTTTGAAGAAATGGCCTCTTACTACAAGTCATCTGTGCAGGAGTTTGCTAGACAGGTAACCAGCACCACATCTGAAGAACGACAGAGGATGCTCAGGGACTTCTACAGTCCTCAGCACCCAGAGGTAAAGGAGTTCTTTGTGAGTTCTGCTTCAGAGTTGATCAGATCTGTACACAAGGAAGAAGAGAGGATCAAGAATAAATCCAGAGAAAAAGAATCTCTTTCAAAAGAAAGGCCCTCGAATTATACTTTGTCATGCAATGAGCCCACCAACAAAATGTCTCAAGTTCAAAACCCAGCACTATGTAAAGGAAAGTCAATCACATTTCAGAATCATGGTTCCCATAGAGAAGAGACATTTTCTAGTGATGCAAAAATTAAGAAATCGTCTGTCAGCTTTACTCAAGAGATTGACAGTGAGCGTAATGACCACACACCCAAGAACACCATGACACTCTTCTATCCAAACAGCAAGTCTGAAACCCCAGAGATAGAGCTAGAAGATTCCTCAGGACATCAGCAGGACCTCACAAGAGCATGCAGTTCAAGAAACAGACCACTTTTCAAGTTGGGAAACAAAAGGGTAGAAAACCCAGTGTCAGAAAACACTCCTGTGGAAGGCTTACTTGGTGACACCTCTATTCTTCATGACCTCTTTAAAAGCCATGGGGAAGGTCCTGTGCAGCTGCCAAAGAATGTTCTTTCAGGACCTGTGACAAAAACAAAGCAGAGACCAAAAGATTTCTGGGACATCTTGAGTGAGCAGAATGATGACAGTCTTAGCAAACTCACTGACTTGGCAGTGATAGAGACTCTGTGTACAAAAGTGCCCTGCTCCACAGCCTCCGAAAGGAAAGATGAACTGGAAGCTTCCCTTTGGAAAGCAAATGAGAAGTTTTTGTGGAAGACATTTAACTCAGATGATGAGGAAAGCACAGCCAATACACAGAGAGAGTAGAGCCTGGATGTGCCGTTAAACTAGTGTACCGGTGAATACACAGAGAGAGTAGAGCCTGGATGTGCCGTTAAACTAGTGTACCGGTGAATACACAGAGAGAGTAGAGCCTGGATGTGCCGTTAAACTGGTGTACTGGTGAATACACAGAGAGAGTAGAGCCTGGATGTGCCGTTAAACTGGTGTACCGGTGAATACACAGAGAGAGTAGAGCCTGGATGTGCTGTTAAACTGGTGTACTGGTGAATACACAGAGAGAGTAGAGCCTGGATGTGCCGTTAAACTGGTGTACTGGTGAATACACAGAGAGAGTAGAGCCTGGATGTGCCGTTAAACTGGTGTACCGGTGAATACACAGAGAGAGTAGAGCCTGGATGTGCCATTAAACTGGTGAACTGCCAGCCCTGTTTATGATACTATAGATAGGTAGCATCCTGAACAGTTGTTTGCAGACTTGCTTATTAAATTATTGCTTTAGGCTTATTTTAACATCCTAAAATTTTATCATGGGTTTTCTTTCCCTAATATATGTTTTAATCACTAATGCCCAATTTATACAGTGCTGGGGATCAAGCCCAGGACTTCTTATACACCAGAAAGCACTCTGGCCAACTCAGCTACATCTCCTGCCCCTGATTCCATCTTTGGAACAAATGTGATTGTATCATATTATAAACCCCTATTATTTAATGAAGCCCTGGGCATCTCCCCTCCTGTGTGATTCTGTAACCTCACATGAATGACTTGCCCTGTGTTTGCCCACTCCTCATATGAAAGATAACAGGATTGAGCCAGATTAACATAGCCTTCCACTTTTAAACTTTGCCAGACTGTCCCAAATCAGGTGGCAGCCACTGCACTCTTCTCGCTGGCATTGGGAAGTTATTGTTTTCCTTCTTCCTTGGAATTATGATCTAGTACTATTGAATTGTTTTAGACAAAAATTAGTAATAAATGTGTGGTATTATGTTAAAACGGTAATTTTATAACTGCTCAGAGTAATGTATAAATTTGTGAGCTGTGATGTTAAAGTAATGGGATTGTTATCATTGGCCAGAGTACCAACGCCTTAACTTTTCATATTACTATGACTTAGTAAATATAAATAAAGCTTTGTATTTTAACTTTGTAATTCTTAAATGGAAGGAAATGAATAGACATTTGATTTTTAATTGAAACCTCTTTCATTGAATTTAATATGTGTGGTTTACACGCTCTGAAATGTGCTCATTGTTGGATTTATTTACTTACAGCATTTTCTTAGCTGTTGTGGTCTGTGATAGGTGCTTGACTATATAGGTGACAGCTATAGGTGAAGGCAAGGAGGTCCTTCTGTAAAGCATCATGTCTGTATAGCCCCTGGCATTGTGACTGGCACATCAAGGGTGTCAGACTGGTACCTGCCCACATTCAGCTAAGCTTGCAGGACTGATGCAGGAACTATCCATCCAGAAAATAGTAGGCTCTCCAGATTCCCCCCACACTGGAGTATTTTAAACTTCTCTTACTACTTTGTTCTGTTACTGTAAGAACCTCATGAACCTGTTACAATGTGGAACACAGTATTTGAGGTAACTTGAATTTGTATTCCAGGCCTATGGTCATTCATACTTGGCTGGGGGGCGGGTGGGGCGGGCAGTGAGCTAAGAGTTGTGTTTGAGTGGGCAGAAACCAGCCCCCAGTGAAGGTTGCACTCCCACTGACATAAACAAGAAGAAACAGGCTCCCCAAGGCTTCTCCAGTCCCTGATGGCCTCTAGCTCCCACTCCACTCCCCAGGAAGCAGGAAAGGGGCCTTTTAGTAGGGGAAGCAGGCTTTGGATCAAACTAAGAGCTGTTGACAGTTTAACTTCGTGGGTACTTGGGGACACACCCAGGTTGCCCGGTAAATCAGGATCCTCCAGGGATAGGCATGTGACTCAGAAGGTGACTGTTCTCCCCAGGCTGGGCATAGCACAGCTCCTGGGCTTTTCCTTTAACGACTGCAGCAGGATGGAACACAGCCAACTGAGCTTGGCCTCACCCTTTGGGCAAACTGCAGACCCTGTGGACCCCAAATGAGGACTTCAGTGTACTTCCGATGTCTGGCAACTCCAGCCAAGGGGCCACAAAGCCTAAGCTGCGGCCTCTGCAGACACGCGAGCCGGAAAAGAAACTGCACTAAGAGAAGAAAGGGTAATGGAATTAAGCTCTGGAGGCAGCGGTGGAAAACTCCGGAGCTCAAGCCAGTGGGGAGTGCGCGTTATCTACCACCCCAACCACAAGCATCCCGCATCCCTCACAGCTTGAAGCCATGGATGGTCCAGCTTTGGGGGTGCAGCGAGCTTGAAGAGCCCGATCCCCAAAGCGGGGGGGGGGGGGGGGGGGGGAGGGCTGCATGTCTGCGATCCTGTGAGGTCCCCATAGTATCCTGGCAGGAGGGTGGGGATGGTCGCAGGTGGCCAGTCGAGGGTCCAAGCGGGGATATAGACAGGAATTAGGCGGGAACAGGTGGGGACCCCCGCGGGGCACAGCTTGGTGCAGTGGGTTGGGTGAGTGAACCTCAGGCGGAGAGGTCCCGCCCCCTGGAGGCCCGAGGCGGTGGTTTCCGCGGTTTGAATCACTCAACTGATGCCCGAGCGTGGAGTCTTGGGAAGCCGCAGGGAGGAGGCGCCCACCCTCCCTGCAAGCACCTAGACGGAGCTGCAGAGCGAGGAAGGAAATGGGAAGCTGGCAGGAGGGATCTGGCCGATTCCAGGCGTAGTGTTAGAGAGCACACTGGGGATTCGGCCAGGCACGCCGGGCAGACACACTGCCGGCCCGCCCGGGAGGAAGTCAGACTTAGCACCTTGGCGTACTCTACCTAGATTCCCAGGCCAGCTGCCCCGGGAAGCGACCCCCCAAGTCCAGAAGCACTCCCCAGCCTGTGCACGCCCTGCGCTGGCTGGGCTTCCAGTCCTCGGCCACACACACCCCAGGACAAGCCGGGCTCCTCCTGCCTTCCCCGCCCTCCCACCTTCATGCTTCCCCCAAAGCCAGCGCCTTCTGCCAAGCTTCCATTCCCAACCTGTTATCACGTCCTGGAGAGAATGTCTCTGAAATATTTCCTGAATCTCACTGCCAAGAACCTCGAGTTTCCGTCTCTCCACCTCCCATCTGGATGCCTGCAGACTTCTCCCTGGGTTCCCAGGCTTCAGCCCTTCCCTCTCTAATCCATTTTCCACACTGCATCCCCAAAGCCTGTTGAAACACAGGGACCTTGGCTGTAGTAAACCTCGTTTCCTCTGTTAGGGAGGGTTAAAGGGATTGAGCTGAGGAATAACTACATCAGTTCACATTTATTGAGCATTTACTGTGTCGTTTGTTTAACATTTCAAGTGGTTTTCACGTTTAATCTGCCCAGCAGCTCTCCTGGGCAGGTGTTACCTGTTTTATTGAGGAAGAAACTGAGGCACGGAAGTCACACAGCCCTGAATCGGCAACAGCTGCTCCACTACCTGAAATTTTGAAAGCCACCACCATCCTGAGTGGAAGGACCTGCCGCAGTAAGCTGTGCCCTGGGAGCAAATAGTCACTAAGTGGATCAGGCAGGTGATGTCAGGTCGGATTTGCTTTGTCACCCCACAGCGTCCCCCCCCCGACACACCCCACCCCACCCCTCCCGTGTTTACACCTGCCTTTAATGGATTAGAAGTCTGAGTCGTCGCAGGGCTAGCACCGCCCCCATATTTGGCCTCTGAGCCTTGGAGGCCATTACATTGTTCTTGATTGGCAGTGTCTAGGAGATACAAGACAGACTGAGGCACTCTTCCTCTGTCCCTCCTTCCAACACAAGCTCTTCAGAACCCCCATAACCCCTTGTGCTCTTGTATCCCTACCTGCCAATCTCTGACCATGCCCTTTGCTTGTGCAAGAGTCCTGGTTCCCTTTGTTCTGGGAGGAGTGGGATTCCTGTCTTTAAATTATGGCTGGGAAATCAAGAATCAACAATGGGCCCTTTCTAGCCCTCCCTTCTACTCCTCCCCCCAAAAAAATAATATTACAGGGTCCCTGGCCCTGTTTTTCTGCCTAGGAGTTAACAAGGACTCTATAGTCAGTCTGACCCCACCCCTCTCCTGTGGCCTGGAGCAAAGACTCGGGGATAGCAGTGAGCAGGAGACCTTGATTTGCTAGCTGAAGATGTGTTTCTACCTCTCTGCACCTACCTATTACATGTACTGCTTTGCGCTTGGGTTTTCATATGTGACTATTAGCAGCATTCTGAAATTTTAATTCCTTTTCCTGTATAGATCCATAGTAGGACAAAGATTTAGTATCCTTCAGGGGTCAAATACTATATCATCCTGTCATTCCTCACCATTCTGGTAGTTTTTATTTATTTATTTTGAGAGGATCTTCATGTGTCCCAGGTTGGCCTCAAACTCACTATGTAAGTGAGAATGACCTTGAATACTTGGTCCTCCTGTCATTAGAGATTACAGGACTAAGTCACCATGTCCAGCTACTCAGTAGGGCTCTCTCTGGAATGGCCACATGGTTATAAACCGGCTGTCCTGTCAGCCTTGTTTTCAGTGCTCTCTATGTTAAACCTCAGATCAATACCAAAAATACAGTGCTGTTTCAGAGTGGAGCACTGAGCCTCACCCCACCCCGGCACTGTTACCGCTTCCCCCATGTGGGGACTAGAAAGACACTGGTGGCAGCTAGCTATAACTCAAGGCTACCTTGATCTGGGCAATAGTGGGAGGACAAACAGGCCTGTGGTCTTGATGGGAGAAGAGAGAACTTAGCTTTGAGAGCTGCAAGGTTGCAGGATGCCTGCTTACAACTCTATCCAGGGAGAGAGCCAGCAGGGCTGTGTGCCTGGGAAAGAGAGAGTTGCTGCAAAGTCTGTGATCTAACATGTCTATGGGCTTTCCTGTCCATTGATACCTGTTATCAGCATGTGCCTGTGGGAAATGGTTTGAACCTCAGGCCCACTTCGTCACTTGACCTTAGTCCCTTATCTGATCTCAGGGTGCCTCATGCTCAGTGTGTTTGGAACAGATGTCTTCATCATCAAGTCAACACTCCTCCTTCTCCTGTCCTTGACTCCTGACTCAGGGACAGCAGCATCTATCCTTGGTCAGATTACCAAATCGAGCACCATAGTTTTTTATTTGGGTGTATCCATTTTTCTCACCAGTGACTCATCTCAGGAAGCTAGTCAGTCCTTTGACTTTCATGGCTTAAGTGCCCTTTAACCTGACCCCTGCCTGTCCAGAGTTCCACCACTGTCCACTGCAGCTCTTTTCTTTTGTTAGGCTTCCTAGAGACGTTTATTCTCTTGATTTTTTTCCTTTAAAATTTTTAATCTATTCTTTGATAATTTCACACATGAATACAATGTATTTAGGTGATAACACACCCCACCCCACTCTTTCTGGAGCTTCTCCTTTGCCCTTTCAACCGGAATATATTATTTCTAAAAGAATTAACTTGTTGCAAATATCACAAACTGAAAATCACTGGTGTAACTTGGCTTCAGGTGGAGCTTGGTAGAGTAGAGACCACCAGGTCTGAGGTTCACAGCACTCGTAAGAAGTGTTGCCCTCCAAAGGCTGCCTTCATTTCTCAGTGCTAAAACATTTCAAGTTCTCTTTTGTAGCTATGTGGTTTAGATAGGGTCTCATGAAGCACACACTGGCCTCTAACTCTGTGTAGCTGAGGATGGCCTTGAACTGATACCACAGCAAATTTATGCAGTGCTGGGCACTGAATCCAGGCTTCATGCAAGCTATGCAAGTACTTTATCAACTGACCTATGTCCCCAGCCCTTAGTCACTCTACTGTTCGGTTGATCGCCAGAACTAACTTTGATATCAATCGGTATCAGAGCTCAGTGGACACCAATTAGGAGTTCCACATTCTTGTTCCTAGAGCAGAGATGGGCACAGGAACTCTACCAAGCAAAGCAAAAGACTAGGAAAAGGTACATTCCAAGGCCAGAGCAGGAGTTTTAGCAGCTTGGGGGCCTACTGTGCACAGCTGGGGTTTTTATACCACACAAATCAGCCTTTCTGGTTCATTTGCACAGCATTCTGTGCATGCTCTCTCTGTAGCATGTAGGTCTACATACAGACTTCATTCAGCGCATGTCTGACTAGCATCTTAAATGTCCAGCTGGGTGTGTGTGCTTCAGTTTTGGTGGTAGCAGCTGAGGGAGTGAAGGGCTTCCAGCCTTCATCTCTGACAGCTTTCTTTTTTACTTTGTAGTCACTGTGTAGTAAGCCTCTGGACCTTTTATATTATGTGTATGAGTGTTTGACTACACATCTGTGTGCACCACCTGTGTGCCTAGTCCCTGCAGAGACCAGGGGAAGGCATCCAATTCCCCTCAATCTGGATTACAGATGATTATTGTTAACTGCCATGTGGGTGCTGGGAATTGAACCCAGGTTGTCTTGCAAACACAGCCAGTTTTCTTAACTGTTGAGCCATCTGTCCAGCCCTACTCCTTCCTAACTTTAACTTCATACCCACTGTCCCTGTACTCCCTTATAACCACCATTCTCTCAGCTTGAGATCAGCTCTTCAGATTGCACCTCAGAGTGGGCGCACATGGTATCTGGACTTCTGTAACTGGCTTACCTCACTTAGCATAGCATCCTCTGGGTTAATCCACATTGTCACAGTGTGTTTGAGGTGAGTGAGAGAGATACACTGCTTACCCAGATTTGATGGTTACAGAATATCCCCTTCTCTATTCATTTGTACAATTACAAGTCCGGCCTTTTAAACCAAGTGCAGCCCTGTCTTGGTCTGGAGAGGTGTAAACTGCTGCTCACCTGACCCTTGCTGCTCCTGCAGAAAATTGTGGTGATATTCTACTTGTGCTCTAACAAATAAAGCTTGCCTGGAGATCAAAGGAAAAAGCCAGCCACTATATTAAACACAGAAGTTAGGCAGTGGTAGCACAGGCCTTTAATCCTAGCATTTGGGGGAGGTGGAGATTCATCCGGATCTCTGTGAGTTCAAGACCACACTGGGAACAGAGCCAGGCATGGTGGCACACACCTTTAATCTCAGCACTAGTTAACCATAGAGATCTGGAGGTCTGTATAGACAGACAGGAAGTGATGGAGCTGGGTGGAGAGAGGAAGTAAGATGGCGGGGCACAGAAAGGTATATAGGCATGAGTATACAGGAAGTAGCTGAGGATTTCCTAGCCGTAAGAACTTGTGGTTGACTTGTTTTATCCCTCAGATCTTTCAGCTTTCACCCCAAGATCTGGCTCCAGGTTTTTTATTAATAAGACCTTTTAAGATTCACGGTACAGAAAATGCCTCAAGACAAATGTTGCCAGTTGAGATTTTATTAGGATGATTTGATTCTTCAGTAAGTATATAAGTTATCTATGTTGAGGTTTTGTTTGCATTGGTATTTCTATCAGTAAAATTCAGTAAGAATAACTTTTTAAAACTCTTACTACAGTTGTAAGTCAGAGGACAACTTTCAGGAGTCCCTCTGAAAGGAGGCAGTCCTGTGGTTAAGAGTCTAGAGATGCCTCAGCGGTTAAGAGCACTAGCTACTCTTCCAGAGGTCCTTAGTTCAACTCCCAGCAACCACATGGTGGCTCCCAACCATCTGTAATGAGATCTGGCGCCCTCTTCTGGCCTGCAGGCAGAACACTGTATACATAATAAATCTTTAAAAAAAAAAAAAAGAGTCTAGTGGGAGGGGCCAGGTGGTGGTGGGAGGTGGGTGGTGGTGGTGGTGGTGGTGGTGGTGGTGGCCTTTAATCCCAGTACTCAAGAGGCAGAGCCAGGCAGATCTCTGTGAGTTCAAGGCCAGCCTGGTCTACAGAGTGAGATCCAGGACAGGTGCCAATCTACACAGAGAAACCAAAAAAAAAAAATCTAGTGGGAGGGGCCGGGTGGTGGTGGGTGGTGGTAGTGGTGGTGGCCTTTAATCCCAGTACTCAGGAGGCAGAGCCAGGCAGATCTCTGTGAGTTCAAGGCCAGCCTGGTCTACAGATCCAGGACAGGGACCAATCTACACAGAGAAACAAAAAACAAAACAAAAAAAAAAAAGAATCTAGTGGGAGGGGCCTGGTGTGGTGGTAAAACACCTGCCTTCCAGCACTTGGGAGGCAGAAGCAGGCAGATCTCTGTGAGTTTGAGACCACCCTGATCTACATAGACAGTTCCAGGCCAGCCACAACTACATAGCGAAACTCTGTTTAAAAAAAAAAAAAAAAGAGTCTAGTGGTGTGGTGGTTTGAAAGAAAATGCCCCCCAAGGGGAGTAGCACTATTAGGAGGTGTGGCTTTGTTGAAGTAGTTGTGGCCTTGTTGGACGAAGTGTGTCACTGTAGGGGCAGGCTTTGAAATCTCTTGCTCCAGCATTGCTCAGTGTGACATACAGACCAATTCCTGTTGCCTACGAGATGTAGGACTCTCAGCTACTTCTCCAGTACTGTGTCTGGCTACATGCTGCCATATCCTACCATGATGATAATGGACTGAACCTCTGAACTATAAGTGAGCCACCCCAATTAAATGTTTTCCTTATAAGAATTACCATGGTCATGGTGTCTCTTCACAGCAGTAGAAACCCTAACTGAGACAAGTGGAGAAGACAGGCCACATGAGAACATAGCACAGCAAAGGGATTCAGATACAGTGCTCTGTAGTAACAGCCACCATGGCCAAGGAGCAGCCACTCAAAGCAATTGAAGTGACCACAGGGTGACCCTGGCCCTGGAACCTGGCACAGAGAACAGCTCTCCAGACAGTTTGTGCTGGCTGGTTGTAGCAGTTGCTTCTGGAGTTCATCAGACAAACTAGATTATCAGAAGCCACCTGTAGTGTGGGGTTGCTCTGGGGGAAGTGGCAACAACTGTGAGGAGCAAGTTCCTTCCTGCCACCTGCTCAGCCAACAGCTCAGGCCCAGTTGGCAGAGCCCCTGCCCAGGAGCAAGTCTGGGTTGAGTGCCAACGGCACAGTGCTGAGCAGGAGGTGAATGAAACCTTGTTAACTGGCATAAGAGACTGCAGCAGGAGAATGGGTTGTGGGAAGGCCAGCCTGGTGGGCGCTGTTCTGGATATTCTCTGCACAGAAGGACACCTACCACCACCAGCAAGTGGGGAGCTACTGCTCAGCCTCAACTAATTCCTTGACACCCTACAAGTGTGCTTTCATTTGCTAGTAGCATACACAGCATATGTATACACCAAACAGCATACCATATACCACGTGTACACATACTATATTCCTTTCACCATACCTGCCATACACGCCACACACCAGGTGTGTATACCTCACACCAAGTACACATATTATACACCAGGTACATACATCATATATCAGGTACATACATCACACATCAGGTATACACACCAAGCACCAGGAATACATATCACACACCAGGTATACACACCACACACCAGGTACACATACCACACACCAGGTATATACACCACGCACCAAGTATACACACCACACACCAGGTATACATACCACACACCAAGTATACACACCACACACCAGGTATACACACCACACACCAGGTATACATATCACACAACAGGTATACACACCACGCACCAAGTATACATATCACACACCAGGTATACATACCACATACCAGGTATACACAACACACACCAGGTATACACAACACACACCAGGTATACACAACACACACCAGGTACACATACCACACACCAGGTACACATACCACACACCAGGTATACATACCACACACTAGGGACACACACCATACACTACATATACTATACACTAGGTACACATATATCATATGCCTTTAACCACGCCAAATACACAAATGCCACACACACCCTACACCAATGTAGGGAGCCTAGGAAGTCTTGAGTGAAGTGTAAAGAGCAGATGAAGCCATGAGTAAATGTATATTGTTGACATTATACAGCATGTCAAGGACCCAATAGGAAGGGCAAAGCCTTCCCCATACAGGTCAGGCTTGGAATAGGCAAAGCCTTCTTCTGGTCCGAGTGTGGATGTTGACAGAGTGTGAAAAAAACAACTGAAGCTTTCCCCTCGGAAATGACCAAGGGTGGCTAACTCTTCCCCCGTGCCGTACACAGTAAACACACTGGGGTTTGGGTTATTATGGTGTTGGTGCAGCTCCATCAGCGTGCACCATTCCCTTGCCACCTGTGATGGCTATTGGACGTCAACTTAACTGCTTCTGGAATTAGCTAAAATTCAGATAATTGGGCACACTTGTGAGGGATTTTTTTC
Source organism: Peromyscus eremicus (assembly GCF_949786415.1). Taxonomy (NCBI): domain Eukaryota; kingdom Metazoa; phylum Chordata; class Mammalia; order Rodentia; family Cricetidae; genus Peromyscus; species Peromyscus eremicus. The sequence goes on along the minus strand of NC_081420.1, from coordinate 1,018,818 downwards.
TTAATTAAATCATTTAAAGTGGGAAGACCCACTTTTAATCCAGGTCTTTGAAGTGAGAAGATACACCTTTAATCTGGACCACAGCTTCTGCTAGCAAACAGAAAATTGCTAAACAGAAACAGAAAATTGCTAAAATAGATAAATTAAAGGGCATGCCTCATATTCTGTAAAACCAGGAAGAATGTGTCCCTGCATACAACAGAACATGAACAGTGCTGTTGCCTGCTGAGGTTCAGATAGCAGTTGCCAGCTTGTTTGGGTTTTTTGGTAGTTTATTTGCTTGCTTGCTTGCTTGCTTGCTTGCTTGCTTGCTTGCTTGCTTGTTTATGTTGTGGATATAGAGTGTGTTTGCAGTGGTAATTTTATTGAGCTATTACAGGGCAGGCTAGAGACACTTTTATGGATTTGAGGGATGATATGTGCTATAATTCTTTGGTTAGGACAGTGGACACTCTAGCCAATGCTTTAAAAATAAAGAGAACACGAACATACAAGACAAAGGTGAATGAAACTTCTCTCTGTCTCAGCAACACCTTGATGGCATCAAATGGAAAAGCAGTCCACTTGGCTTTGATGCAGCTTTGTTCTGCTCCCAGATCTCAGCTGTCTGACACTAAGATAAGAAAAACCAACCTCTGCCCTTAGAAGCAGGAGAAATGTCTGAGGCCTCCTATGACTGAGGCCATCAGCCACTTGTTCCATGTATGTGTTCCCTGAGCAGAGAGGTCATCAGAAGCAATTATCCCCACTGCAGAGCCCATCTGAAAAACTATCCAAAGGAAGAGTCTGATTTCAGGATCAACAGAAATGGACTCCTCCCCACCCACCCACACCCACCCACACCCACCCACCCTCACTCCGGCCCTCCAGTTGTCTTAGTTCACTTCCAGTACTTTGTCTCCACTTTGGAAACACTTGCACCACCACTCTGCATCTCTGCCCCTCAGAGAAATTCACCGTCAATCATGTTTGTTTGTTTTACAAATTTTACAATGCTGTAAGTTGGAGGCGGCCTTGTAGGGACTGCCCTCTTCAGTGTTAGCCAGTTCCTGCAGACAGCCAACAAGTTGCCCAAGAACATCTCATGCAGACTATCCAGTCTAGTGCTCACACTTCATCACTGTTTGGTGCTCACAATTGCCCTGCCCTAACCACCAGGTTCTAAACAACTAAGAACTGCAGTCAGCCAGAGCTCTCCACATCATCGAACTACTCAGTTGGAAGCCTACTGAAATGTGGTATCCATTCCTTCCCATGAAATCACAGTTATGTTTTTTAAAAACGTGATTTGTGCATGTGTTGTGTGCATGCATGTGTGGTATGTGTGAATGATGTGTGTTCATATGTGCATGTGTGCACACTTGAACAGAGGCCAAAAGAGGTTATCCAGTGTCCTTGCTCTGTCATTCCTGCCTTATTCCCTTGAGACAGAGTCTATCACTGAACCTAGAACTAGGCTGGTGGCCAGCAAGCCCCAGTGATCCTCCTGGATTCTCTGTCTCTGCCCTCCAGGGCACTGGAGTTACAAGCAAAGGCTACACCTGGCTTTTTACATGGGTGCTGTGGATTCGAACTCAGGTCCTCATGCTTGCATAGGAAATGCTCTTACTGCTGAGCTATCTCCCCAGCCCCAATGCAGTAAAGGTTTTTACTCATACTTTCTGCTCCCCTTGTTCTTCCTAGCTAGCTCTGATCCTTTCCCATATGATTCTGCATGGCCTGTGGCCTTGTTTCTAGGGATCTGTGAATATAGACTTCTTCATTTGCACAGTGAGTGTGAGCACATGTGTGTGTGTGGTGGTGGTGGTGGTGGGGTACTGGGGTTTGAACCCAGGGCCTTACACATGCTGAGCAGTGTTCTACCACTGAGCTATATCCCTAGTCCTTGTTTTTCTGAGTCAGGGACTCACTCTGTTAACTCAGGCTGGTCTAAAGTCACTGTTTAGTTCAGGCTGGCCTCTAATTCTTGATCCTTCTGCCTCCATCCCTCAAATGCTGGTATCATAGGCATGTACCACTATGCTTGGTGAATTCTGTCTTTTTATTACATTCATTTATTATTTATTTTGTGTGTTTTGAGGGGGTACACATGTGCCACAGCGCATGTAGCAATCAGAAAACAACCTTGGGTGTTGTTCCTCAGGTGTCTACCACCTGTATTGTTTGAGGCAGCGTTTCTCACACTTTGCCAACTGTACTAGGTTAGCTACCCAGCTTCCAGGGATCTGTCCGTCTCTCCTTGGCCCTGTCATCTATCTATCTATCTATCTATCTATCTATCTATCTATCTATCTATCTATCTCCCTTGATATATGATATCTTACACTCACTATCTAGCTGAGGATGGCCTTGAAGTTCTGATCTCCTGCCTCCACCTCCTGCATGCTGGGATTACAGGCATGCACCACCATGTGGTGTTACAGATGGAGCCCACAGCTTTATGATAAGTATGGTAGGTAAGCATTCTACCAACTGAGCTACATCCCCAGCCCCAGGCATAGTTTTAAATAACTGAGACAGAACAACAGTCATTCAAACAAGGCCCCTGAGCTCACCGAGCCCACAGTCTTGTGGAAAGAGACCATTCACAAGCAAAGAGACAGACATAGATATGGCATATCCAGATAGAATTACATGCTCTGAATGCACTAGGCTGAGGCTGGTAGATTGCTGTTCACACACCAAGGCACCCAGAGGTCTGTGCTGAGTGCCTGGCAGCTTCGAGAGGAAGCAAAATGTTTCATCTGTTGTTGATGCTCAGCCAGGATAAATGCTGTCTCTTTCCCAATAAGCAAATGAGGGCTTGAATCCAGGAGAAAATAATTTCCCAGCATCAACATCAGCCTACCCCAATCAAGTGGCTTTCCAAATGCTATAAAGCTGAAGCACTCAAGCTCAAGGATCCAAGAGATGGGCAGGCCTCCTGCCAGACCCCGAGGCCTGGATCCAGCTTGCTTGTGTGTTCACAATGTGTAAGTTAAAAGTCACTGTGAAGACCTCTGGACCCTTTTATTTCTGTCATATCTGGAGACCTACTGCTTACCTCCACTTCACAGTGGCCCTAGCCAGGCCTGATGTAGGTGCCCTTCTGTGGGGCTCTTACCAGGAAAGGAAAGCTGACCACTTAGAGTCCATGTTATCAGCATACAATCTGTCTGTCTCTGTCTCTTTCTCTCTTCCCCCTGCCCTTTTCTCCTCTCATCCCAGGCTGGCCTGGAACTCACAGTGACCTTTCTATGACCTTGAACTTCTGATCCTCCTGCCTTCACTTCCTGAGTGCTGGGATCACAGGCCTGCACCACCATGCCAGGTTTATGTGGTGCTGGGGATAAAACCAGGATTTTGTTCATATTAGGCAAGCACACTACTAACTGAGCAACATCCCTTGTGTGGCTCTCCTTTCTCTCTCTCTCTCTCTCTCTCTCTCTCTCTCTCTCTCTCTCTCTCTCATAAAATTAGATCCTATTTTGGGGAACTATCAGAATACAATATGAGGAGAAAAGTTTAAATCACAGGCTTGTTGCACGAATCTTAAAATTCTTATTAATAAAAACAAACCTGGAGCCAGGTATTGGGGTGAATTCTGGAAGATCAGAAAAGCAGAAGCCGCCACAGCTACCTCACCTTGCCAATTCCTCAGCTGACCCTGTTTCTTCAGACTGGATGCCTCTCAGCTGAACTGTGCTGCTCAAAAGCCTAAAAGCTTAATCAGCTAGTTCCTGGTTTTCACGCCTTATATACCTTTCTGCTTTCTGTCCTCACTTCCTGGAATTAAAGGCTCACTTCTTGGGATTAAAGGCGTGAGTCACCATTCCTGGCTGTTTCCAGTGTGGTCTTGAACTCACAGAGATCCATGCCTCCAGAAGGCTAGGATTAAAGGTGTGAGTCCCACCATTTTCTAGCCTCTGTATCTAGTGGCTGTTCTGTTCTCTGACCCCAGATAAGTTTATTAGGATGCACAATATTTTGGGGAACACAATATCACCACACAGGCTCCCATCCAGTTACTGAGCACTACACACACACACACACACACACACACACACACACACACACACACAGTGAGAGAGAGAGACAGACAGAGACAGAGAGAGCCTGGTGACCAGCACTCTACATAGCTAGGTCTCTTCACCAAGGAAAGGCCATGGCCCCCAGATCTGTAGATCACTTGGGGGCAATGAGCATACAGGGCTGGGGGACTGAGTGACTATCATAAAAGCTGCTGCTTGTGCCTGGTCCTAGCTGCTGGCTGCTGGCTGCAGCCTGCTCTCTCCTTACAGCATCTGTGCCAGTGACAGCCTCTCTTCAGACCATCTCCTGTGAACTCTAGGAAGACCTGGCTGTCTCATGGCTTATTTATCTTTGCCTGGAATTCTAAGAGTTTATCTCCCACCATTGATCTCCCCGGTAGGTTTGTTTGTGTGTTTATACAAACACAGCCCCTCTGCTTTGATAGTTGTCCTCTGGGAGTCTTTGTCTGTCACTAATGTCACACTCCAGAGCTAGCTAAATGCAGAAGGACTGATCCTTGCAGCAATTTAAAACCAACAGACATCTCCCCAGGAGCCTGTGGATGGCAGAGCCAGAGGGACCCTCTGTGTGGCCAGAACATAATTCTGCTCCTCTCTAACATGCTGTTGTCTTCCCCTAACTCTGGGTCCCTCCAACTCTGCCATTCACTTAATAGCCTGGGAACAGCTCCATTCCTCTATGTAGGTCAGAGCTTCAGTTCTCAAGGCTCCCAGCTGACTTAAGGATGTCAACAGTGAATCTTTCTACTTGTCAAGTATCTTCAGTGTGTGTGTGTGTGTGTGTGTGTGTGTGTGTGTGTGTGTGTGTGTGTTCACATGTACAGGCAGGTGCACATGTGCATGTGTGCATATGGGTGTGGGGGCCAGAGGTCGATGTCAAGTATCTTTCTTTAATAGGCTCCACCATGTTTTTTAGACAGATCTCTCACTGAACCTACAGTTCACTGTCTGGCCCAGGAGCTCCAGGATGTTTTAAATTAACACAGTCTGTTCCAGGTTAGATAGATAGGCACTGATGTATTTCAGGTTTAAAAAAAAAAAAGTCTTTTAACATGGAATTATCACAGGGATTCAGTTCTGAATCTCAACTGAAAGAACATCCTGGGAAGCAAAGGAGATTTAGTTTCTATAAGGGGTGAGTGTTCTGAGGAAATACATGGCATTGCTACAGGCTTGTGTGTGGTTTGGGTAGCTGTAGTCTAGTCGTTACATGCCAGAAGGCATTGTCACATGGAGGGAGTGGACACAATTCAACATTGCCACCTCCGCAGCCTAAGCTTTTAGGGCCTCAACTCAGACAAATAGGGATTTGCAGCTTTCATGCTGAAAAGAACTTCAAGACTCAAAAAGCCGAGTTGGAGGTTTTGTTAAAGATACTTTAATAGTTGCTGGAGGGAGAATCATTCTTTTCTGAGGATGTAGCAACTGGTAGGTTTCCCATGGTCCATTGGATGCCCACCCCCACCTCATTCGCATTTAGGCAGCAGTAACTAAACTGAACCTAATGGGTTATTTAGAGAGAAAAAAAAAGACACTATGTTGGGAAGGATTGCGATGGGAGATATGAAGAAATTGGAGGGTAAATGGAGGATAGGAGGGATCACATTTCATTGTATACATGTGTGAAATACTCCAAAGTAAATGGATTTTTTTCTTTTGCAATAGAAAGATTAATGTAAAGACTCAGTGATTAAATCTAGCTCTTTCTACCTAGTACACCCTGCTTCACCCTACACCACAAACGGCTTGCTGTGAGTTTCTGACTGTGCACCAATCAGGAGCCTCTTGATACTGGGTCTCCTTTTTTTTAAAATTAAAATATAATTATACCATTTCCCCATGCTGTGTGACAGACTTTTCCTGGAGAAATGCAACACACACCTCCACTCCCCCAGCAATTGAGCCCAAAACAGACCAAAGTAGCCATTGCACCAATGTCCAGCATGGTGAACCAGTGGTTTTTCCTGGGGTCACTTACAGGAGTAGAAATGACTCAAGACAGCTGCATCACTGCAGCCCACCCCAGCATGACCAGCAGCTCACAAAGCTGGAGACTGGTAGCACACTGCACAGCCTGCAGGTTGGTAAGTGCCCCTTGTCAGTCGCCCAGGATGTATGGCTGATTCCTGCTTCTTCCAGGTGACTGGGCTTGTCTGAGAGTGATTTAGTCTTTAGTGCTTGTATACTCTCTTGGGGAAGCAGGGGCCTAGAGAATCTGGTCAGTTTCAGAAATGGAGCATCCAGCAGGATGAGGGTCTCACCCCTGACCATGCCCCTGCTTCCCCCCCCCCCCCAGTCCTGCTGTTTCATCGCCATGTAACTGTCTGGACCTAAAATCTATTTCACTTTCCCTTTATAGCCTGTGTCTTCAGATGTCTCCCTCTTTGACCTCAGGGGAACTGCTACACAACAAGCACCTCCCTTCTCCCTCCAACCCCTCCCATGTGGTCCCTTTGCTCCTCTCAAATTCATGGCCTCTTTTTCTTTCATTGTTTTATATCCCTCAATATATAAATACAGCCTGCTGAAGGAAGAAGGGTTCACTCTGGCTCATGGTGTATGAAGGACTACAGCCCATCAGAGCCTTTGGTGGGAAGTCTGGAGGCTGGAGCATGACACAGCTGATCACATTGAATCATGGTGAGAAGCAGAAAAGTGAATGCTAGTGCTCATCTTGTCCCATCTTGCCCTTTTATCCAGTCTGGGACTTTAGCCTGTGGAAAGGTGCCACCCGCATTCCCTTCTCAGCTAACCTCTCTGGAAATACCCTTACAGACATTTCACAGGAGTGTCCAGTGGGTGACTAAATGTAGTGAAGTTGACAAGGAAGATTAGCCATCACACCTTTTTTTTCTTTTATTAAAAACAGATTCTTTTCTCACATAATATATCCTGATTACAGTTTACCTCTCTTTATTCCTCCCATTTTCTCTCTGTCTCCCCTCCCATCCAAATTCAATCCCTTTCTGTCTTTCATTAGGAAACAAACAGGAGCCGGGCAGCGGTGGCATACATCTTTAATCCCAGCACTTGGGAGGCAGAGCCAGGCAGATCTCTGTGAGTTCGAGGCCAGCCTGGGCTACAGAGGGAGATCCAGGACAGGCACCAAAACAACACAGAGAAACCCTGTCTCAGAAAAACCAAAAAACAACAACAACAACAACAACAACAACAAAAACCAAACAGGCTTCTAAAGGGTAATAATAGAATAGAATAATATAATACAATATAATAAACAAAAACTAGCACATCATAATGGAACAAATTTTTTTAAAAAACAGAAGGAAAAGATCCGCCTCCCCCCAAAGGCACTTGAAATAGATATAGACACAGAGACCCACACATTGCACACTTAGGAATCCCTTTAAAACATTAAACTGGAAGTCATCAAATATGTGCAAAAGACCTGTAGGGTAAAAAGAGAGTAGATAGATAGATAGATAGATAGATAGATAGATAGATAGATAGATAGATCGATAGATAGATAGAAAATAAAAATAATGTAAAATTTTAAAAAGAGAAAGAAAGAAAGCCCTGCCATGACATTATGAGACAAGAAACCTCCAAAGATGCTGCTGAGTTAATTTTGTGTTAGCCATTTACTGGTGGGCATGCAACCTACCATTAAGAATAATTTGTTTCCCCAGTGATACTCCCTTGAAGAAAACTAAATTTTCATTTGCAAGTTATTATTATTGGAGATAGCTTCTGATTAGGGATGGGGACTTGTATCTGCTTCTCCTTTCAACACTAGGACCCCATCTGGTGTAGAGGGGTGGAGACCTGTTCAGGCCCTATGAATAGTTCATATGTGCATCAATCCTTTTGATTTAGAGGGTCTTGTTTCCTTGGTGTCCTCCATGCTCTCTTACACTCTTTCAGCCTCCTCTATCTAAGGGTTCCCTGAGCCCTGAGGGGAAGGATTTGATGGAGACATCCCATTTAGGACTGAATGTTCCAATGTCTCTCACTCTCTGCATAATATCTGCCTGTGGGTCTCTGTATTTGTTCTCATCTGCTGCACAAGGAAGCTTCTCTATTGATGGCTCAGCAAGGCACTGATCTATGAGTACAGCAGAATGTCATTAGGAGTCATTTTATTTCTACTTTTTTGTTTTGTTTTGTTTTAGAACAGTAGTATTTGGTTTTTATCATACATCCTTAGACTATCTAGTCTCGGGTTCTTGGTCACCCAAGCAGTGTCAGGTATGGGTTCCATCTTGAGGAGAAAGTCTTAAGTAAATTAGATGTTAGTCGGTTATTCATGCAAGCTTTGTGCCATCATTGCATTAGCATATCTTGCAGGCAGGGCACCATTGTAGATCTTTGTTTTTCCTTTGGTAGTATTCATAGTACCTTCCTATAACAAAGCACATAGGGGTGAAGGCTCTATGCAGCCACCAGTTCAGCTTCTCCATGTTCAATGAGTTGTGTAGGTATTGTCTTCATCAATAGGCCCTTGCTCTCATTTTGTAGAGAGCAACCTATAGTCTTGGGAACAGCCTAAGTTGTTTGGAGATTCCCATGGAACCCTTTTGGCCAACAACTCAATTAGATATAACCCAGTCCCAATACTGGAAGCTTCATTTGGTGACAAGAGATGGCTAGTTGGGGCTCTGTGTCTCTTATTATTTGGTGATCACCTTCATATATGGATATATTTTAGGAAACTCCTACTATATTAAGTTTCTATGCTACCCCTCAAATGACCCTTAATTTTAACTGTCTCTTCCCATATTTATTCTCTTGTCTCCCTCTTCCCTCCTCCTCCCACTTAATCCTCCCATTACAATCTGCCCGCATCCATCAATAACTATTATGTTTCCTTTTCCTAATGAGATCTATCTGTCCCCCCACCCCTGTCCCTTACTCTATACCTAACCTCGGTGGTTACGTGGGTTGTAACCTGCTTATCAACTCAACAGTTAGTATCCACATATGAGAGAACACATGCTATATTTGTCTTTCTGGGCCTGGATTACCTCACTCAAGATGATTTTTTTTTTCTAGCTCCATCCACCTAACTGTGAATTTCATGATTTCATTTTTTTAATGACTGAGTAATACTCTATTGTATAAATGTACTGAATGCATTTTCTTTATCCATTCTTCTATTGAGGGACATCTAGGTTTTTTTCCGATTTCTGGCTGTTATGAATAGAGCAGCAGTGAACATGGTTGTGCAAGTGCCATCACGCCTTCTTAATGAATGATCTCAAGACAGAAAAAAATTTATAAAAGCTATGCAAGAAATACCACCTGGGGCTGGAGAGGTGGTTCAGTGGTTAAGAACACCTGCTACTCTTCTGAAGTACCAGAGCAGAGTTCGCTGCACACACACCGTGACTCCCTATAATTCCAACTCTAGGGGGCCCAACACCCTCTTTTGGTCTCCTCAGGCACCCACACACAAATAATAATAATATAATGATAATAAATCTTTTAAAAAGACAGAAACAAGTACCAATTTATTGCTGGACAAATAGGGCACCAATAGACCAAAGAAAGGATTCCACTTTAGCACAGCTCAGTGAACCAATGAACTTATTAGTCTTACAGAAGCATGGTTGAGATATCACTTACAAGATGTGTGGCTTCCTCCAGGACCTGCCCTAACTTCATTCATGCACAGGAAACTGCCTACACCATCTATTCCATATCCAACCTACCCTGTCCTCCTCCAGGGTCTAGCCTAAAAAGTGTAGTCCTCAGCACTCATCAAGGAAACCTCTCTTTGCAACAGATGGAGACCATTGCAAAAAATCACAGCCAATCAAAATGTAGAGTTGTAGAGCCTAGTCCCAGTGGATATATTTACAAAACACTCCCATATCTAAGGCTCAGGGAACATTTCAGAAAAGAGGACAGAAAGATCGTAAAGGCCAGAGGATCTTGAAGTTTTCTGTGAAATTGTGTCTCCTAGTAACATCAGAAGCTATACCCATAAAGTCTCACCATGATATGCCAAACATGAGCTGAACTAGGAGGATACCAACTAACATGCCAAACTGCATGGGGAAAAGCACATAACCCTACACAGAGAGCTATAGGCAACTGGTAAAGCTGGGAGTGGGAGAGGTGGCTCTCCCCAGGAAAGAACACACCAATTGATTGTTCAGTGCCAAATGGTCAGCCCTGAAAACATACATACAAGTAACAGTATATGGACTCAACAGGTTATATTTAGGAATATATATATATATATATATATATATATATATATATATATATATATATATATGTATATACAAATACATATATAATAACAATTTAAAAAGAGGCTGTGAATTTGAAAGAGTAGGGAGGGGTATATGGGAGGACTTGGAGGAAGGGAAGGGAAAGGAGAAATGCTTCAATTAAAATACAATCTCAATAATAAAGCAAAACAAAACAAAAAGGTATGTGTGACTAAAAGGCAGCTACATGGTGGAAAATCCCACTGAGAGGAAACTAAGTGTTTGGCTTGAGGATCACTGGGGAGAGACTTCCTCATAACCAGCAGCTGTGGAACCAGGAACTGATGCTGCAGGACACTGGTGACTAGTAAGAGAAGGGGACCTGCTCTGCATTGTCAGCAGTGTATGGAGACACAGCACCTGAGGAGTTCCCTTCATCTCTCAGACAAATACAGATCTGTGGCTTCTGTGCAGAAAAGAATTTCAGGCCTAGCCAGTTTAAACCACAGTAGGAAGTTTACTAAAGACATCCAATCTGGGTTAGGAGAAAGAAGCACTCAAGGAAAGGCAATCTGATACATGGAGACAGGCATCTCTAAGAGTCATGGAAGGGAGATACATTCAATGTGAGCAGTGACTCCTCAAAGGACAGCCACGGTGCCTATCTCATTAGCTATATGCACTATTTTGGTAGCTCTGCATCAACACCAGTATGGCCTGTTTGTCACTTGTATAACAAAGATGATTTTTTGTTTGATGTTTGAGCAGATAAAATATATGTCACCTGTCTTGTTATTTTTCTAGGTTTATTTCTTTATGTCTGTACCCAGGGTTTTCAGAGGGCCTTCCCTGATCAAACCTTGTCTCTATCAACCATGAAGGAATCCACTGCCTTTCATTTTCTGTGGAAACAAAAGCATAACCTCTTCCCCAAAGCAATACATTTTCTGACTTCCATTTTAAAGTTAAGGCAGTGATAGCTGTACCTCTGTATGTTGCCAAGCACCAGCCCACCTGAGAGATTTCAGGACTAGGAAGCCACATCTGGCTCCTTGTCCAGAACTTTTCTTAACTTTCTCAGGCCCTATATTTGGATATTCAAGTTCCCATGTTGGACGCCATATGGAGTCGGACTTTCCTTTGGGCGATTAGCTCACAAAAAAATGACACCGAGACTTATTATTAATTATGAAAGTTTGGCCTATAGCTTAGGCTTGTCCTACTAGCTCTTATAACTTAAATTAACCCATTTATCTACATTTTGCCTCATGGCTTTTTACCTCTCTTCCATCTTACACCTCCTGTTTTTTTTCTCCATGTCTCTGGCACCTCTCCTGCACCTCAATTCATCTCCTCTTCCCTCTCTGCCCAGAAGTCCCACCTAATCTCATCCTGCCTAGCTATTGGTCATTCAGCTCTTTATTAAACCAATCAGAAGGTGCCTTGGCAAAGACACATCTTTACAGTGCACAAAAAGATTATTCCACAACAGGGCTCCTTTCCCTTCTAATGTCCCCAAATTACCCTTGTCTTGCTATTTTACCTCAATGTCTCTGGGCAGAGACATGACATTCTCAAGTGCCAAGAAAGTCCTAAGATTCTGGGCAAAGGCTTTCTAGTAAATAACAAGGCTATACTATTGTCTCCAAATATAAAAATCAGATTAGACTGGCCTGTCAATCACCTGGACAGGAGAATGTCCCTCAGGAAGAGCTGTTGATTTCAGAGACTTAAGAAATAGTATAGACTGCTTACCTAAACTCTAGGTCAACACAGTGGTCCCTTTGCCCACTCTACATTCATACTCTCTCATTAAGGGTGATCTACTCTGCTTGTTATAAACTCCATCTGTCTTCTATACCATGCTATGGGTCCTACCTGGATTCCTTCAACGGAAATCACAAGGACCAGGGAGATGAGGGGTGTTAGAGAGTGATCCTGGTGACACCACCCCAGCATGTGTGACGCGTAAAAGCTGCCTGCAACTCTAGGCCATGTCTCCTGCTGCAATACCATCCACAGTCCCACTTATAAACCTGCTGTTGCATCTCCAGTCCTGCAAGGTGGTCCATCCTGAAAAGTGCTCCAGTCAACACACTGTTAGGTTGTTTATCTCCTACTTGCTGAGGGTGCAACCTCACCCTCAGGGATAGCTGTCTTCATGGAGAGGACTCAGTGCTTGCTGTAAGGCTTGTATTTCCTGGAATTCACAGTGACTCAAGAGGAAAGGTTAAAGACAGTAATTTTTCTCTGAGCCTTTTAGCTAGTGTGCAGACACAAAATGACAGCAGAGGTACCAGGCTTTCTGCTTTTGGTCACACTGTGAGGATGAGAAGTTGGTACTTCTTTTACAAAAACAGCTGCTCAGTGCCTCTTTCACTCTCTTCCTCTAGCCCACGGCAGCAATCATTCTGCTTTCTCTCTGCAAGAATTGCATGATTCTAGGTGTCTGGTAGAACTGAAATTTTGAGAGTGTTTGCCTGTAGCAGACTTTCTCTTTGGCCCACCAACCAGCTCCCAAATAAAGACATGGAGACTTATTAGTTATGAATGCTTGGTCTTATTCTTGTCCCACTAGCTTTTATAACTTAATTTAACCTGTTTCTCTTCATATATGTTTTGCCTTGGGGCTTTCTACCTTCCTTTCATTCTGTATGTCCTACTTTTCCTGCTTCTTCCGTGTCTATCTGGCTGGTGGCTGCCTGGCTGGCCAACCTGGTGTCTTCCTCTCTTTCTCCCTCATTCTCTCTTCTTCTCCTAACCTAGATTCCTCCTTCTATTCATTTTCTCTGTCCACCAGCCCTTCCTACTCCTTTACTGCCTAGCTATTGGCAGTTTAGCTTTTATTAGACCAATCGGGTGCCTTAGGCAGGCAAAGCAACACATCTTTACATCGTTAAACAAATGCAGCATAAACAAATGTAATACACCTTTACATAAAGTAATATTCCACAACATAAACAAATGTAATACATCTTTACATAGTTAAAGTAATATTCCACAACATAAACAAATGTAATACATCTTTACATAGTTAAAGTAATATTCCACAGCATTTGCCATTTTGTCCTTTTGGCATCCCTAAGTTTCATCTGTGTTGTTGCATATGTTGGAAATTCCTTCTCTTGAAGACTGAATAGTACTTCTCACTTTATCCATTCATCAAGCTGTTGATTGACACTTGGGTTGCCTCTGCCTTGAGTATGGTTTTAAAACAAAATGCTGCTATAAATATGGGTTTGCAGATAGTGAAACAGGTACTTAGAAGCTGTGTCATAGCACACTGTGTCAGAAACACAGGTGGACACATTTGTGTCCTTCCCAAATGTCAGGCTGTATTGAGTAACTGTGAGTTCACAAGCTGCATCAATCTCACTGATTGTAATTTGCCTGCAAGCAAAGCAGATTCTTCTATTCTGATCTTCATTGTTGATGTTAACTCTGAGACCACACATTACACATCATATGTTGAGTATTTCTAGATGAATATCTAGGTTACAGAATGGCTACAGAGGGCTAAGAAGGCCACAGCAGAGTTCACGTAGTTCAAAGTAGCTGTGTGAAGGCTGAAGTGGGAGGTTGGTTTAAGATGCAGAGACTCTTATAAGTAGTTAGGTAAGAGATTAATGAACCAGGAGCTGGTTGCAGAGTCAAGGCAGGTGACAAGGTCAGAGTCTTTTGTCCTAAAACCTCTGGTTACAGTACCTCTTTGTTGTGTATCAATTACCTCTGGATTGAAACATTCCATCCTGGAGGAAGGCTGGTTAAGACTCAGGAAGGAAGCAACTTGAATGCCGGGAAGTTCCTGAACAGTGGCCCCTCCCCAATCTTATATAAACAGTGAGAACTGCCAGAGAGACTTTCTGACTCTAGCTGCCTGTAGAACCATGCTGAGAGCTCCACAGAGCCCACCTTAGCTTTCATAAACTGTCACTCAGGCTGAGGCGGGCTTTTCGTTGATGCAGCTGGCTTTGAGTCATTAATGCTCCTTCCTGTGAGTAACCATAGTTAGGTAGCAGTACCCTGGAGTTCTAGGCAGAGTTCTGCAGAATGTAGGATATGCTTTGAATCAGTATCCAGTATATGGTACTGTTTCTCCTATAGCCAGGATCCATACATCCAGGATTCAAGGGGTGGAACTGGGAATAGTTTAATCACTACTGCTCTTAGTGACCCACTAGGGAAATTTTTGCTTCTTGTACCTGTGATCTGAAGTTCTGTTGGCCTAGAAGTCTTGGTCCCAGAGGTGGGAACACTCGTACATGGAGACAACAAACATTCCCTTGAACTGGAAGTTCAGATCCAGACTTGGGGACATTGTATTGCTTCTCCACAGTGGAGGTAAAGATTATGTCTGGAGTGCAGGAGATCCTTTAGGGCATCTCTTGGTACTACCATATCCTGTGATTAAAGTCAATGGGAAGAAACTACAACAACCCAACCCAGACAGGGTGACAGAGGCACAGACCCTTCAGGAATGAAGGTGTTGCTCACTCCTCCAGGGAAAGAACCAAGACCTGCTGAGGTGCTTGCTGAGGGTGGGGGAAATACAGAATACATCACAAAGGAATGTGGTTATAAATATCAACTAAGGCTACACAACCAGTTGCAGAAATGAAGATTATAATTAACATAAGTGCTTCTGTCATATTTTGTTATGAAAGTGTTTGTGCATGTTTTATATATATATATATGTGTGTGTGTGTATATATATATATATAAAACACACTTCATCATGTAATATAACATTGATTGAGATATTGGTTATTATCACATTTAAGTTGTCAGGCACAGAAAGACTACTCATTCCTCAAGTATTGCCACCTATTCTAAAATATATAATGCATTTTTCAGTTGTATATCATGTTAGCAAAATTATGACCTGGTTATTGTTTTCATTTGGAAATTAAGAAAGACATAAGAAGATGTGATTGTGTGTCAAGTTGACAGAGGAGGACTCATAATGGCTGATGTTGATTGTCAAGTTACATCTGGAATCAACTAAAACCTAAGCTGCTGGGCACACCTGTGAGGGATTTTTCTAATCATATTATTTTGAAGCAGGAAGACTCAACCTAAATCTGAGCCACACCTTCTGGGGGCTGCCCACATAAAAGGATGTGGGAGAAGGAATCTTTGGTTTCTGCCTGCTTGCCCTCACTCTCACTGGCAAGTCCATCTATCCTGCTGGTGGGGCATTCCTTCAGTGGTATTAGAACCTCATTCTTTGGGATTTCAAGATAGACTGAAGACCAGCAGCTCTCTAAGAATCCTCTAGGCTCTAGATTGTGAGTGCTGAGACATCAAGCTCATAGACTGAACAACTACCAGATTCTCGTCCTCTCCAGTCTGAGACAGCTGTTGTTGGACTACTCATACTGCATCTGTAAGGCAGTCTAATAAATCCTTTAAAAAACATTGTACTTATTCATTCCATCAATTCTGTTCCTTTAGAGAACGTGAGTAATGCCAACACCCTTGCCAGCTCCTACTGTTCCTGTCCTAACCTGTGCTGGGCTGGAGCACAGACAGTTTTCAGTTGTATTTGCTCTCTCTTCTGAGGTAGGGTCCTGATCATCTTCCTGTCCTGTTCCCCCAACCCCACACTATTTCTTTATTTCTCAGGTACCTCCTGGCTCTGGCTTCAGCCATACACTCTCTCACCATTTCTCCCTTTCTGGATATTGCTGTCTTCTCTGGTTAAGCACCAAAGGCTCAACCACTGTGGGTTACCTGTAGTCACTATTCTTTGGGTCTGGCTGGTCAGATAAATTAATCTTCATTTAGATGAGTCTATCCCAGAAAGCTATGCTGTTCCTGGATGGACTCAGTTCTCATAGGGACCTGAACACCAATTCCAGTCATGTCTGAAGCAGGAAAGGGCAGAGTTCAGGACTTCTGTCAAGCACCAGCCCCTGCTGGAGAACTGGACACTCACCCTAAAATCCTTGGATATGCCTCTACTTCATAAAATTCACTGAAGTTCCATCAGGTCACACAATTTTGAAAGGACAACAGTGCCTCTCTGGTCCCCCTTCCCCTTCTAGTCTCTCCCAGATCTATGTTTGTGAGATCTGTAGCCACATCTCCTGAGAAGTGGTCTGGGGGACCAAATTGCAGAGATGTGAACACTATTACACCAAGCCAGAAGCAAGCACCTCTGCAAAGCACATGAGATGCTCGAGGACGGGTTTGTCATGCCCTCAGATCTCAGCCCTCTGCCCCTCAGTTGTTTAATGTTGAGACAAGTCAACTTGAAGCTGGATAATAAATGAATTCCAGCTTGAGTCTTGGCAGGATTTGTTTTGCTTGAGGGAAGTTGTTTATGCTAACGGGTCCCCCCTCTGCATAGTTCGATTTATATTAAACAGAGTCTTGTCCATCATCTGGATACTGCTGTAAACAAGATAATCTTTGTCTACCAGGAATGAGCCTGATGCCAATAACTTTAAATAAACACAAGCACCAGTTTTGTATTTACATTGTCTGAGGTAACCGCTGGCAAGAGCTGTTAATGGCGCCGTTGGCCTCTCCCTGGCTAAGGAAGTGTCGGCTTTCCGGCTGACCTTGTTCATAGAGGACTAGCTCTGGAGGGGTGGGGGTTGGAGATCTCATACTTAGCAGATGGGTGCTACACCCAGGGCTGCATTCTTTTGTGTGGCTTTAGCATTTTAAAATTCC